>NC_056743.1:827440453-828040453 GCF_019279795.1 Protopterus annectens | reverse complement strand
TGTAACTTAGACACCACAGGTAATGGATTAGGTTTTCACAGTGGCAGATTATACCACTATGTATTTGAAGGCAATGGTTCTGTCCCTGTTGAGGCACAAATAGTGGCAAATATTCTGTTAGCAATTTACAGCATTGTAAGATTTCCCCAGAAAATGTTGACAGAAGTGTTGATTTTATGTCAGACCGGCTGGCCTATCTGTTGAAGCATTATAAGATAAAGCAGCTAAAGATTTCTCCATATGTATAAACAAATGGGTTGATTGAAAGATTTAACTCTACTCATAAGACCATGCTGAGAGCATTCACAGTCCAGTTTAAGTAGTAGGACAAATACCCTCCCCATTTCATCTCTGAAAACAGAAAAGTGCCAAAGAGTCTGCAGGGTTTTTTTTTTGCCATATGAGCTGTTTTACAGTCATAGCATAAGAGGGCCACTCAATATAATTCCTAATGAATGAGAGGGTGAATGCGACCTATAAGGACTCCATTCTAGAGTATAAACTAAATTTTAGGATCTGGTTAAGGAGCATATATGGTTGTTGCAAAAGCACCTAACACAAGTACATCAGCAACAAAAGGTCTGGTGTGATGGAACAACTGCAGCCCAAGAATATGAAGTTGGACAAAGGCTGATAAAGGTGATGGTGCTTATTCTTGTTTAACAGAATTAAGCTATGGGGGAGTCTCCCCTATTATTAGAAAGCTAAGTGTCATGCAGTTAACATGATGAAACCCTACAGTGAGACTTACTGGTACTCAGTACCAGCAATGGATTACATGAGGAATCAGAAAAAATTTTGTAGTGAACCATCTCAGGAAAAGCTTGGACTGACACCTCAGTGGAAGAGGTAGTAGTGTTCTCACAACAGTTATCCCCTTCCCAGGTCAGGAAATCCAAACACCATTACAGGAGTTTGGCAACTTGTTTACTGCTAAGCCAAAGTGTACCCAAATGATGGAACACCATGTGGCCACAGGAACTCTACAGCCACGTAGGCATTCTCTTCATGAGATGCTTTAGCAAGTCAAGCAAACCATGTAGGCAGAACTTCAGGAGATGTTGGATCTGGCTTAATTCAGGAAGCCAGCAGTCCCTGGGCCTCATCATTAGTGCTGGTGCCAAAGCTGTCACCAGGTTCTTCATACACTATAAGAATCAAAACAGTCACCCAGAGTCAGATGCTTATAATATGCTTCAAACAGATGAAGTCTTAATGAGATTTTATTTGGCTCTGATTTGAATGTAAAATTCTGGAAGCTAATTTGTTCTGTTTTGAATCTGAAACTGAGTAACCTCCACATTAGAGACACAAAATGTAGAAAGAAACGTGTCTTTTATATACTTATTTCATGAGCACTGATTAACAATTTCTGCCAAGTTTTGCAGTTAGAATGGTTTTAAAATTTTTAAATCACTCATCAGCAGTAGCTGGCTTCAATAAAAGAGTGTGATTAAGATCTGGTTTTCCAGATTTTTGATATTTTTAGAACTATAGTTTTAGCTTTGAGTTATCAGAGATTGGTTTGGGTAGATTATAACATTTTGACGGCTGTTTCTGTCTATGTTTTATGTAAGCATTATGTGAACTTTTACTTTAGCATTAGCACACAATGTAAATATTGAAGGTTTAAGGACATTTTGGTAGCACTGATGATATACTGTAGAAATAAATAATAAAACGGAATGTAGCACAGGACGCCAAAGGCAAGTTAACGTATTTTAATAAGAGCGTTTTCGCCACTGTTAAACAGTAGCTTCCTCAGCTGAGGAAGCTACTGTTTAACAGTGGCGTAAACGCTCTTATTAAAATACGTTAACTTGCCTTTGGCGTCCTGTGCTACATTCCGTTTTAGTGTTTTATTAGTGGTTATTCTTCTTTTGCTGTAGAAATAAATAAACTGTTGGTGAAATAATGACATTGCTGATAAACATTTGATGATGTCCCAAAAGTGTAGAAAACAAAATATCCACACAGTATGCCTGATACTAGTGTGTATATATATATATATATATATATATATATATATATATATATATATATATATATATATATATATAAAATGTGTGTGTGTGTATAGAGAAAGATTGGATTAGTGTTAGACTTAAAGCAGCATAAAAAAAAAATCCAAAAATTTTTTTTTGCCTTAATCGTGTAACCCTAGATCAACTTTTTAGTGGTGGACTGCACCCCCAAAACACTCATGGGAAGGATCTTGGCTTCCCACTCTCCCTTTTTCTAATTACAGTAAATTTCAGTGTTACATCAACAACAAGAAAAAAAAAACATAGTTCAGATTTTCATTAATTTTATTCCTCCATTATTTTTATTTTTTTGCTAATATAGCCTGCTTCCTATACACATACAAACATATACACAAACACACATACATACATACGTGTGTGTGTGTGTGTGTGTGTGTGTGTGTGTGTGTGTGTGTGTGTGTGTGTGTGTGTGTGTGTGTGTGTGTGTGTGTGTGTGTGTGTATCTGTATATATGACTGTCATGCAACATATCACTGCATGCATTTCAGTGTATGGTTCAATGCTGGTGTTTTTCATCAGCTGTTCAACTGGTCAAATTATGTAATGGCCAAAGTTCATTAGATCGACCATTATATAATTTCAGGACTTTTCCCCTTACTTCAAGTTTGTGTGACCCTGGAGTCAGTATATTTAATTTCTTAATTTATAAAGGTGTGGGAGCAATGTAAAAGTTTTTTGCTTTTCTTTTGCAAGTGTAACCTATTGGCTTACATTTGTGATTACTTTTTTCTATGATTTTCTTATCAATTATAAAGTTATGCTAAGTGAAGAAATTGTATAAGTTTATTGCAGGAAGAGGTGAAAATGTGTTTTCACATGTTTATTTCACCTAAAGTACTTCGGCATGGTTGACAATCTTATCTTAGTATACACTACTTTTCCTGAGTATACCAAAAGTATTATTCCCCTGTTAACCATACTAGTTACATTTAAGGACCATTATATTACAACAAAAATTGTAATGCTGTAGTAAACCCATAAATTAACAAGATGTGTTAAAACAAACATATTTATAGGATTCTTTCAAAGTCTATCCATGAGCTTATAGAAATATATAACCTGATTGATCCATACAAAACTCTTTTTTCCTGAAAATCTGAAATACACTTTTTTTCCATGGCTATATGTCATGGTCCAAAGCTGATTTCTTTTTGATTAACAATTCATTACTGCATACAATTGAAAAAAACAGTTATATAGAACCCAAATATTTATCTGATCATTTAGAAGTACATCTAACTTTAATGTTAAAATGTGATAATGTTAAAGACTGTTGGGGGTGGGGGGTGGGGGGTGGGAAACAAAAAAAAAATTCTCAGAAATCCTTCATGTATCTGAGTTAATAGATCAGAAATTAGACAACAGTATAAGTGATGTAAATAAATTGCTTTTACTCAAAACAAGTTACTCATAGTTTTGGCATACTGTAAATCATTATTAAAGGAAGAACATTTTCTGCTATAAAAATATTAAATAAAGAAAATGTATGATATATGACATTATTCGTAATATTAAAAATAAGTTGAATATTAATGAACAATTAAAACAATTATAACTAAGTAAACTTGAAATATTAGCAAATTACTCTAAATGGTCACAAGTCCATTCTAAACTACTTATAAAAAACATCTGGTTAGAAAAAAGTAACACATTTTATTTATTAAAAGTAATAATAACATTGTTAGTTCTATGTGAGGCACTGTAGACATTTAAAAAATAGTTCCTAAATATATGAAATAATTCATCATTTCAGGTATTGGATAGAAGTACATATTTATACTTAAATGTCTGTACTGTGTGGGGAAATGGGGATCCAAGACAGATTTACTACCAAATTTGTATCACTTATTACTAAAGAAGAAATCCAACTAGTTATAAAATCTTTAAAACAAAATAAGGCACGTGGACTAAGTGTCTTTATTTTAGAATTGTATAAATTATTTTTGTACAACATTAATTTAGTTTTGGTCAAACTATTAAACATTATTCAATATATTGGGACACCTAATGTTTATCTGAATCAGTCTATGACTAACCTAATTCAGAAACTAAATACAGATATATTGGCAATAGCCTTAACAAGCTGTGTTAAGCATATCATGATATAGTTAATTTTATTAATTAGACTTAAACATGGAGGCAGCTATGTTAGTAAACAGTTTTAGCCAAATCATGACAAGATTCAAAAAACAGAAAATACCTCAAACCCTTATATTAGTTTTGTTATTATTTTCATAGAAACAGTTATAAAATATACATGTTTGTCTTGGCCATTGATACAAAAGAACATTTTGATAGAGACGCAGTCTAACTATAAGAGATCCTACAGGTCCCCCTCTTGCTCAAGTTTCTGAACAGAGATAATTTAGGCCTTCTTATCCAGCAGTAACTCTCCTTTCCTAAACAGGTGGTTCCACAGAGCAGATGCTGCTCCTCTGGAGAAAGCTTTCTGTCCTGTGGCTAGTTTGAATATGGGCCATGAAAGTATAAGCAAGTCATGCTGGGTGTCTTCTAAGTGTGTACTTTTGGTCTCTCAGAGTTAACTTCCTTTTGAGAGGAGGATAGTATCCTGTTCTAAGAAATTTTATTATACGTATTCCTAATAGGAGTGTAGCTCTGTCTGGCATTGAGAGCCAGTGCACTGCCTGAAGTACTTCAGAATGAAGTGTTCTTTGTCCAGCCATGAGAACAGATTTGCCTAACTTTAATTCAGTGGACTGTAAGTTTGACAGTTGTAGACAGGGTGCATACTGAGTAGAGATAGGGCATATTCTAGTTCTTCTACTGAGGTCTAAATATGGATCGCCCATCATTGTCATCAGCTACAAAAAGTAGAAAGTTAAATCCTCAGATTTGTTCACCTCTCCATCAGATTTGAACACGATTGTATTACTTTTACCAAAGAAATAGCTCCTATTAGGCACCAGGACTACTCTTCTCTTCCTTAATAGTCTTCCTTAAAAACTTCTTAACCAAAGGTACTGTCCTCTTCTGCTCAATAAATTGTTATCAAAACCTCCAACTACTCTCTTCACAATTCTAATTCTTTCCTTTTGGCCAGACCTTCTCTTACTTTGGATACCTGTGAGAGGTCTTTCTGTAAACTTACTCCAGCTTGGTGGAACTCTCTACTTCAACCTATTAAGTTGGCAAACAACCACATTTCATTCAAGGAATCACTCCATTGTTATCTGGTTGAAGAAATGTATACACTTGCTTCAGAGATAATGGTTAATATACGTAATGCCTCCTCTCGCAACAAAACATTTCACCTGCTCTATATTCCTAAATCAATCCCATCACATATCTCTACACTTTAATCTGATAAGCTTAGAACCTTCAATTCTGCTTTATCCCACTATCTTTACTTTTTCTACATGAGTAATGAGGCCTGATAATGTAGCTGACAGAAATTTAATGACTATGCATGTGACTGCCTTATAATTCAATGTATTTCTCACCATGCTTGTTGTTTAGTTTTACTTATGTTTTCATTTTTTTTCATCTCAATGGTGTATGAGAATAGGGAACTTCCAAGATGGCTGCACATTGAATAACAGCTTAATTCTGGCTGTCCCATTCTGAAAACAGAAACTTAGTAGAGAAATCCAGTGGACCTAGATTTCTGGGGAAATCTCAGTAACTGACTTGTAAGTGCACTGCCTGGATGCCAGGAAAAAAGAAATATATGGAGGAAAATCAGCTACAAAAGGTGAGGAAAAAACAGACTGGGAAAAGTACTGCAGTAGTTCAGCAAGAAGCAGTTCCAGACATGACTTCCAGGAACCTAGAGGAAAGTATAAAGCAACTTCAAACAGACCTGGTTAAAATAAAAGAAACACTGATGGAATATATCAACACAAGCAATAAAAAGCTGAAAAATGGAAGAAGCTTTAAACATGTATTAAGATAAGGTGCAGAAGTGCAAAACTCAGCTTGAAATGAAGAAAAGGCTGGCTGAATATGAGGCTGCACAAGAAGAGATGTTTCAAAAAAATAATAGAATGAGAGGACAGAGCACATAGGGAAAACCTCAGATCTTCTGCAGTACCAGAGAAGCTGGAAGAAACATACTGTATTAATTTTATGAAACCAGAAATAAGCAATTGGCAAGGGAGCCCGCAGGATTTTTTGCAGGGGGGGGTGCAAACTCAAGCCCCGCCCATGTAGCCCCACCCCTCTGATGTTCCCACCCACTCAGCCCCACCCCTGCCCATGCAGCCATTCCAGTGTCCCAATACTTGGCTATTTTTCCCCATTTGTCATAGACTGTTCAAATCTCTCAGTGTGCATACTGTTTTATGCTTTACTTCTACAATGATTACAGATATTTGGATTTCATTTACAACTTTTATTTCAAATTTTATAGCACAAACACCGATAGACATTTACTAAACCTAAACAAAGCAATAGTCTTACAATGAAAAGAGACTTAGCATTAAAACTTCTCTACCTTTGAAACCCACATTCACCGAAACAACATTGAAACCCGCATTCAAAGAAAATGCATCTAGCCAGTGACAGGGTAAGTTTACCTTTGGGCTGTTTTCAAATCATAGGCTCCTTGCACACATTTTCAGAACCATGCAAAAGTTATTTGATTCACCCTCCTGACTGTATTAATTATACTATTAATTATACTATATAGTAATTGAATTATATTCCTTGTATAATACAGCACCACTTGTTGAATTATATTCCTTGTATAATACAGCACCACTTGTTAGAGTGTGTTTTAAATTTATAGTTCTGAACATTTTTCCTTTAAGCAATGAAACAAATCATATGAAACCAATAATGACAACCTGCCAATTCAGAACATTTCAACAATAAAAGGGCCACTCTACTCAAACTTCTGTCATACAATTCACCAATATCAATCAATATGCAGAATCTTTGCAGAAGTAAAACTCATCTGAATAATTCCACATTAAAGAGATCTGAAACCAGTGAAGAGGTTGTTGCTAGAAAACAACTTTATATTTCATTGTTTCATCTACAAATTCACTGCCTGCTGCCCTTGAAAAATAAATTGCTTACGTTATATTAAAAAAATGGTAAGCTGGTATATTGCAATAGGGAATGGGTGGCAAGCTGAAAAACAAGTACATAGTTATTAGGCAGCTCATCCAAAGGAAGACATACACCCCCTTAAAATACACATCTACATGTTATGGGAGTAGAACCTACAGCCCTCTGTATCAAGATGCAAGTATGCTACCTGCTGTGCTGCTTAAAAATTCTATACCACAATAGTGATACTATTTGCTAAACAAAACAATTGCACATTTTAAGCAGACTTAGCATGAGCAGCAGTAAAACTCTCTTCCCTTGAAACTCACAATTCCTTGAAAATGCACTTGAAAATAAATTCCACCTGCTAACTCTAGGGCATTTCACTCTCTAACACACACCTCAACCTTTAAGTGCAAGAAATCTGGACAAAGCCTAAAGTAAATCGGAACAGATTATAAATATTGCTCTCATGAACTTAGAACATTGCTAGAATAACAGGATTTATGCTAGTATGCATTTTTCTAAAGGATATTATATCTAAAACTCAAATGTCTGTCATTACTTAGCAACTTCAATACTTTTTAGGAGGAATATGGGGAAAAATCTGGACATTCTCCAAAAACCTGGACAGCTGAGGGGTATGATTCCTCCTTCTTATACATGCAGACACACATACACACCATACCTCTCAATCTGTTAACACAAGAAATCTAGACAAAGCCTGTTATAACGTTGGGGATAAAGGCCCAAAACTAGGGACACATTAAAAAGTTGCTAGAATAAAAGGATTTATGTTAGAATTAAATTTTCTGAATGATATGAAGTCTGAAAATGAAATGCACGTCATTATTTAGTAACGAACTATATTCAGATATAGTTGGTTACCTCAGTACTCACCATGGCTTGCATTTTCTCCTCTCTTGAAAGGCCCACTCTGCTTAACTTGTGTATTATTTCCTCAGTTACTTCACTGTGGGTTGCAAGGCAGCTTCATCACTAGTGTGTGCACAAAATATAATGCCTTCAATGAGTCTTGCAAGAAATCACATGCAATCATCATGGCACAGAGGTTCTACTGAAGATGCTGTAAATTTTTCTCATACACGAACATGACAGAAGCCAGAAACAGCTGTTATTCCACAGCCAGATGCAGCAGTAGGAAAACAAATTGCAGAGAACCAAAATAATTTGGAACCAATTGTATCTACCATTATTTACTGTGCAACCCTTGACATTCCTCTCTGTGGAAAAGAAGGCTCTGGTGGAAATTTGTTACTTGTTAGATTTTCGTATTGAAGCTGGTGACACAATACTGAAATAGCACAGTGAAACAGGTGCAGGAAATGCTTGGTACATATCCCATAGGGTGCAAAATGAGCTGTTGGCAGAATACGAACACATACTTCAAAAGGAGATTGTTTGTGCAGCAAACAGGGCAGTTGGATTTAGTGTATTGGCAGATGAAACTGCAGATATCTCAGACATTGAGCAGTTGTCACTGGGCATTTGGTTTGTTGATGATGATTGTATTCGAGAAGAGTTTGCAGATTTTGTTCCCATTGTTGTGAGAGATGCACAGTCTGTATCAAATGTCATTGTCAGTGAATGCATAAAGTGCGGTCTAGACCTGGAAAAATTACTCAGACTGGCTATGACGGCTGCTCCATAATGGCAAGCATCCAGAATGGTGGTCAGGCAAAGATTTGTGAAAAGTATCCAAAAACAGCCTTTATCCACTGCACATCTCACAGACTAAACCTTGTAGTCAGTGTTCTGAATGATGTTCCTGAAATGCATAGTGCTGCTGATGTTATCAAGATTATTTTTTCCATGACAGTCCAAAACGACGAACATTGGCACCAAATATACCTCTTCTGTGTGAGACACGATGGACCGAGAAATATAAATCCATTCATGTGTTTAGTCAGAACTTTGAGAAAATATATGACTGCCTGGCTGATGTTCAGAAGAGCACTGCTGGTGAAACCAGACAAAATGCACATATGTTACTCAGTGCTTGCTCATCGTGCACGTTTCTTATTTTTTCTCTTCATTATTGCAAATTACTCATCAGTTCTTGATTTGCAATTGACACACCGAGCAAACACAGTAGTCATGGATTTTGAGAGTTATTACAGAACAAGTATTTCTATTCCTTATCTTGACTCCTTAGTTTTTTCACTGACGTCTCGCTTTTCCACCATTAACACTGCTCAGTTCAACTTATTTTATCTGCATCTTAAAATGATGCAAAACCTACAATGTGAAGAATTCTGAAAACTAATTGCCGTCAGTAATGAACTATATCATATTGCTACTATATCTGAATGATCACTTCTTGTCTGATGCATTGGCTTTGAAGTTATAAGACAGCCTAAAGAATCCAATGGGCTACTACTACCTTTGTTGTCAATATCTTGCAGATCTTCTATCAATGATGTTACTGAACAAAAACAAACAAAAAAAAGTGTCAGGTATGGGATTAAAAAAAAAAAACATTTTCTGATGTGTTTCAGCTGCACCAATGATTGGCATGTGCATCATACTAACCTGGACAACAACAAAAAATAAATACATAAAACTAGTTGATTTTTTGCTTTTGTACATGTTTATGCAAATAAAACTTAATACTGCAGTAAGCACCATCACACCTCTCAACTGAACAGATTTTCGCCTCATATTTTTTGTGTGTTCTTCCTAAAATGTGTACTTTTATGGCAAATAGCTGAGGATTGAAGTCATTAAATAATAATAAACATTTGAGTCGAAGACTCCACATCCTTCAGCAATTTCATGCTAATGCAAAACCTATTATTCTATCAACTTTCTAAGTTTGTAAGAGCAATATTTAAAATCTTTCCCTACTTGTTCCCCCATCATTTTAATCTTTGTCCAGATTTTTTGCTCTAAGAGGTTGAGACTGAGGTATGAATTCTGGATAGAAATATGTGTTTTATGCACAGTCTTCACAGTTTCCCTTAAAATGTCAATGAGTCTCACATGAACTTGTCTATATTCTCCTGCTTTGACAATCTGGCTAGTGCTTTTTAGTTTTTCCTTTCTTGTCTTATTTTTAGTACATCTTCAGCATTATCTCTACTAAACATACTGTATGAACAATCAAATGTTACTACATACTATACTTTTAATTGTATGTCTAAACCATTATGCTTATGTAAATATCTTATGCAATCATATCTACAATTCTGTGCCTACTGCTCCTGAAGAATAAATTGCCCATGCTACATTAAACAAAAGTGGTAAGCTAGTATACTGCAATAGGGAATGGGTGGCAAGCTGAAAAAGGTTCATAGTTGCTAGGTATTTCCTCCAAAGGAGGACATACTCAGGACTGCAGCACCCCATCTCCTTAAAATACAAATCTACATGCTGTGGAAGTAGAACCTATAGCCTTCTACATCAAGATGCAAGTATGCTACCTGCTGTGCTATTAACACTGCTTTAAAATTCTATATGACAATAGTGATACTATTTGCTGAACTAAACAGTTGCACATTTTAAGCAGACTTACCATGAGCAGCAGTAAATTTGTCTTCCCTTGAAGCTCACAATTCCTTAAAAATGCACTTGAAAATAAATTCCACCTGATAATTCTAACTAGGACATTACACACTCACACACTCACCACAACCTCTTAGTGCAAGAAATATGTCCAAAGCTTAACATAAATAGGGACAGATTACAAATATTTCTCTCATGAACTTAGAAAATTGCTAGACTAACAGGATTTGTGTTAAGTTTGCATTTTTCTAAAGGATGTGTTGCATACCCACATTTGTGCTTTGTTTGTTTTCCTACTTCAGGATCTGCATTACAACCAATGAGGAACTAACCACACAGGGAGGATGTAACTGGTGTGACATTTCTTCTGTTTCATACATGTCAGTCTTGAAACTTCTATTGGTGCCCTCCATTAATACTATGTCCTTCGACACCTGCATAGGGCAACTGCTACATCCACATCAGCCTAGTTAAACCAGTATGTGTATATATTACCTACTGGTGAGTATGTGCTTAGTAATACTGTCTGGTTGTCTTTGTTTCCCTGCAACAGTTGCATTTCAGCTCCCGCATCTATCAGTAGATTATCACTAGGAAATTTCAGATGTGTCTTATTTTGTTCTTACTCACATATGTTATATATGCTGCAAATGTAACATAAATGTCTTCTCCCTATTATACAGGTTCTGTAAGCCACACCCGGACATGAAATCCTGGTAATTCCTTAAACTCACTAATATTGTATTCGTATAGTTGCCCCATATGTCCATGCAGAGCTGCACCATGTAATTTCTATCAGTGTAGCGAACCTGCGTCCTCTGTCTCTTCTTGTAGCATTCCACTGCCTGTTTCATAGAAATCACAAACCCACATGCGTTTATTTGGAAGAACACTTCCAAACTCCTAATGCATACAAAAACCCCTATCTAATTTTTACATTCACATGGGACAGACAGATGTATGGGATAGCAGTAATGATCAAGTCAGGGGCAGACTACTGAGAGAGGTGATTCTGGATAAAGCCCTAGTCATGTGTAGAGCAAGTGAGCTTTCATGTATTCAGCTTAAAAACATGACTGGGAAACTGGGTCGGTTTGAAATAAAAGTTGAGCATAAAAACAAGGGTAAAATTAAGTTCAGAATTAATCAGAGAGAAAAATTATCATACACTTACAATATGGTTATCCAAGACAACACCTCATAATAAATGGACAGCCATAGACCCTACCCACTATAATCAATCAGTGTGGCAACAGGCATGAGAAAGCAATGTTGCAGATCCAGTAATTTTATCTGTATCCTTTGTGGATGCCATAACCATGTCGCAAAGATGGCCTATTGTGGGTGTAAACTGAAGCCTTACATCAAATGCTGCTGACTATGGATACAAGTTGGGAAAATATAAGTTGATGTTGTAGACAGTGTCCTTGGAAGGCCATCTAAAGCAACTAGATAGTCCAGCTTGAAATGCTTGTGATACACTTGGTAAATGAAAAACATTTATACTATGCAGTTATAAAATTATTTAGAGATGGACACAGGAAACACAATGACTAAGGTTAATGGAAAAAAATGTAAGTCCAGTGGTATTTAAGGGGCTAGAGACTAAAGTATGTACAATGGTCACAAAGACAGCTTACAAGTTTTTAAATGTCAGAATGAACATTTGAGTGGTCACAAATTGCAGGAAGCATGTTTCTCCTAACAAAACAGTTTAAAAAAAATCTTTTAAAAGTGCTGATACTTTTAACAGATTACATGATATTAATATTGTTATGAGAGCTTCATTAACATTCAGAAAACAAGTGTGCTGATGAAATACTCATGAAATTCATAAACAAATTAATTTGTCACAAAAAGAAAAAAAAATAAAGGCTGTAAGGCTCATGAAACATTTATTTCAGCCATTGATATCCTGGTATGTTAGGGTTACCACCTGTCCCACTTTGCAAGGGACAGTCCCTCTTTGGACAGTTGTGTCCTGCAAAGAATTTGTAAAAATGGCAAATGTCCTGAGATTTTAGAGAAAAATTATTTCCTATATTTTATGTAAAAGTTGTATCAAACAGTTATTCTGCATGATCTGAAACACCTAGATATTATAAGAAACAGAATAAGTAACATAAAATGCTACAAAATGAGCTTTTATTCAGAAAAAAGTGACGTTTTATCCTTCGTACTGGCCGTGGGTATGTTTTGGCCTGCAAAATCTGATGTCTGTACCAAAAATGTCCCACTTTGGACATTTGAAAAGCTGGCAACCCTGTCCACACATCCCCGGCCCTAACTACCTATTTCTTACTTGCACACACCTCTCAAACACTTAAAAACACACACGCACACACTTACCTCTCACTTGTATGCTCGTCCCAACATCTTTTGGATTTGAAATTCCGCGTGCGGGGTGGGGAGGCGGAAGCTAAAGACGTAAGCCAACAGTTGCACAGACGGAGAAGATGAAATCATGTCGCAAACACCTGTTCCATCTGTGCGACTTGACGCAAAGAAAAAAAAAAAACATTTTTTTTTTAAATTAAAAGAAAATGAAGTCTCCGGGCCAGCCGAATCCAGGGGTGTGCAAGTGCACCCCCTTGCACCTGCCTGCGGGCGCCCTTGGCAATTGGACTGGTATTCCACAACAGAAGTTATTAACTGAAAGGGCATATCATGTGTATGCTCCAAATCAGGTTACTAGAAAACAACTTGGAACTTTAATAGTAAAGATGCAGTCTTATAGGCAGAAGGAGTTGATTCTGACAAAACTGTGGTAGACAAAGTACTAAAAGTGGGAGACAGCAGAGTGTTTGTGGAGAATGTCTACTCGTACACCAAGCAGAAGATGAGTAAATATATTCCATTATTTAGGGAATGTCAAGAAGCAGGCATGAGATTAAAACTGCTGTACCCAGTCAACTTCAAAATATTTTTCCCTGTGGGGACAAAAGTTTGTTCAACAAAGAGTGAGTTGTGATATAGGTGGAGATTCTGCTTCATGTCCTTCTAGTGATGAGGACTACAGAGAGATTGAGCCCATGAAATCTTTTCCATTCTTAACAAAAATTCTTGAGAGAAGAAATAAAACATAAGAGTCAACTACAATAATAGAGAATACATTGGAAATGAAACAGAGTCAGGATTTGGGGAAATGTGGTGAACAGGAATAAAGCTAATAACTTGACAACTGACAAATGTGGGGTGATAAAGCAATAATTATATTTGTGAAGCATGGAAGAACAAGAAAATCTGAAAGTATTGGACTTCCTTGGACCTTGTTAAACTTGTAGGGACTTTAAAGCATATGCATTGCTTCATGTTATTAATATTCTGAGAACAAAATCAGTAACAAGGAACCTGACAAATGCAGGATTACAAAGCACTATTTATACTTGTGAAACATGGCAGAATAAGAGGATTCAGAAATATTGGATTTTTGTGGACTTTGTTAAACTTGTAGGGAGCTCTAAAGCATATGCCCTACTTCATGTCATTAATTTTTGGAAAAATACTTGGAGGAAGAGGAGGGAGAAAGTTAACTGTAAGTAAAAAAATGTTTTTTTTTCTTAATGGTACTATAATGGTGCATTGCTTTCCTTGCAAGCTATGAAGTAAGTTTTTTTTAGTTATTATTTTAAATGTAAATGGGTTACTAATATAAGCAAGCACTTTTGCTTTTTGCTTTTTCTTTGTTCAGTTTTAAGAAACATAGGCATTGCAATGTAAAAAAATAAAGGAAGAGGAAGGTTCTGGTTAAGAGAGCATGATGAAAAAAATAGTGTGCTTTTTCTCATGCTTGCATAGGGGAATAACTGTGTCAAGGCCCTTAGCTTTATCCATTAACAAGTTTTAACAGAAAGTAATTAAATTTAAAAAAATATTGAATAGTATAAGGCTTTTTCTGGTAAACGATTTGTCCTTAGCAGTTTTGTGTCTGGTTTGCATGTTCCTAGAAGACAATCTGTTAAAGGGGAATGACTTCAAGAAAGTGTTTACTGAAAACATTCTAGTCTTTTCTCAGCTGCGAGAGCTATAGAAATAAGACAAAACCAGATTGCACATGCTAAAAGCATAGACTGTACCATATGTCTTAGCATGAATAACCTTTCTTTTTGGTTAACCCTAGTCTGTGTGTGACTATCAGTTTAGAACCTTTGTTCTTATTAGGGAGATAAAAACTTCAAATTTTGAAGCTGTACATAGTGTTGTGTGGTATTATTAAATTATTAGGTTTTAGGGAAGTATTGTTTTTTTTTGTTTGTTTTTTTTAAGGCTTTCAGTAAAACAAAAAAGTTTTGTAAGATGTGACATAGGCTCAAATAGATATGATAAGAAACAACTGCATAAAAGTCCAAGCTGCCAGACAATATATGCATGTAACATAAAAGTTGGAACTAGACATTTAACAAAAAAAGCAGTTATGCATAAAATGTGGGAACAATAACTACATAAGAAAATAATGCTTTCTTTAATGTCTTTAATTCTGAATTGTCTCACAAATAAATATAAAAAAAAAAGGAGTAGTGAACTATATTAAAAATGCAGATTGCAAATAGTTAAGTTACAGGAGACACACTTGTAAAGAACTGAACATGTGAATTTGATAAAGAAAGGTTTTCAATATGATTATTCAGTGGAATACCTGTGGCAAATAAAAAGTAGAATACTTATGTTAATTGTGAGAGGCACTCACACTCCAATAGTGATAGAACAGGAAAAAAGACAATAATGGCATATTTGTAGTACTAAGGGGCTACTGGCAAGGGAGGAGAATTACAATGACGTGTATTTATATTCCACCTAAAAATGCTATAATAGAGCTTAAGAAAATTCTGGGAGAAATAATCAACTTTCAGCAAGGAATATAACTTTTAGGTGGAACTGGAATTTGGTTTGCAATACTGTAGATGTGTCTGGGGGGGCAGAAGAGAAAAAATATCAAAGGAGGGTAGATTTTTGAAGAAATTTATAAAAATGTTTGCCATGGAAGATGTGAATTCAGTACTAGTAGTCTTGAGTGAATTTACATATTATTCTCCCAGATAGAAAAACTGGCTAGGCTAAATAAAATTCATATTTTACAGGTGCACGTGCACTTAATTGAAGGTCTTGAAATGCACCCAATAACTTTTCCAGATCATGCGCCAATAATAACTAGAATAAAAATACAAAGTAATGAATTAAAAATGAGACACTGGCACTTTCCCACCTATCTGCTGAAAAGAGAGAAATTTAAGGAATGGGCTTTGGAAATTATTCAGGAGCTATTAGAGGAGATAGGCATTTCCTCTGAAAATATAGCTAAGGAGTGGGATAAAATTAAAGTGGAGTTTAAAACTAGGGTGGAAATAAAGGAAAGGGAGATATGGTTAAGAGGTAACCAGAATTATTTAGAGGGATTGACAAAGTATTGCAAAATAGGAGGAATCTCACATAACAAGAGGAGGAGCAAGTGCAGAATGCTAAACAGAAAATAAGGAAATACCTGTATAATATGCGTGAGTTTAGAAAGATTGCTGTCAAGCAACTGTTTTTTGATAATGACTGTAGAGTACAAACACTTTTAGCAAAAGCTCAGGCAACAGAAAGTAGAAATGGCTATGACCAAGCTTAGGAAGCCTATAACAAGGAACATAACAAGAGATACTGTAGAACTACTGTAAATAGTTCGGAAATTTTATGAAAGTCTGTATAAAGCAGAGACATATGGAAATCAAGAAAAGGTACAAATGGAAATGTTTATAAAAGAGTTAAATATGCCAAGTTTAGAGATAGATGAGGCTCAATTACTAGCAGTTAATATAGGAGGAGATGAGATAAAAATGCTGATGTATAACCAATCTTCAGGAAAGTCCCCAGGAACAGATGGTATTTCTGTGGAAGTTTGGATGCTAGGAGGGTAAAAAACTGATAAAGATCTGGAAGGTTTTGTTTAACAGTATTTTAAGAGGAGGAAGAGAAGTACCAACATCATAGAAGAAAGTGGTAGTAGCTGTAATACCTAAAGAAGGTAAGTACATATTAGACCCAGCTTCATACAGGCCCATTTCAATACTAAATCATGATTATAAAGTTTTCATGTCTATAATTACTAAAATAATGACAAAAGTGATGCCAAAATTGATAGATAGTGTGGTTTTGTGGAGAGGAGGCAAATGTTTGATATTAACAGAACAGTGATGATCCAGAAGGAAGCCAACTGTTGTTGGTGGGTCTTGATGCAGAGAAAGCATTTGACAGAGTATGCTGGGACTTCATGAGTAGGGCAATGGAAGTAGTTGATTTCCCTAATAAAATTATAAGGGTGATTAGGAGTATATATGAGGGATTGGAAGTGAAAATTAAAGTGGATAGGGTCCTCTCTTATAATTTCTGCTTGAGTAGAAGAACCAGGCAGGAGTGTCCTCTTTTCCCTTTGTTGTTTGCATTATATTTAGAACCATTGGCAAAGAAAATAAGGGACTCAGAAATTCAAGGATATAATTGGTATGGTAGTCAAGAAAAGGTGGCTCTATTTGCAGATGATATTGTTTTATACCTGACAAAACAAGAACGGGACATTACAGTGTTGTGGAACATTTTAAGACAGTTTCATATCTTCTCAGGATATAAAACAAAGGCAATAGCAGTAAATTATCTGTCCACACATTAATTGGTCCAGCAATATCCATATTTATGGGAACATGATAAAATGAAGTATTCAGGAGTATGGATTAAAAATGACTCGGTTGTGATAGCTAAGGATATGTGGGAGCAGACTAAGAAGGGAATACAAAAGCTGAGAAACTGGAAGCTTTTTTATATGGATATGGATCTTAAGATACAAGCAGTTAAAATGTTTAGTCCATTTAGTTTTATACACGTCAGACATATTTTTATCAATCAGAGGAGAAGGTGTGGATAGCAATTAAAAAAGAACTGAAAGATTTTATCTGGGAGGGGAAGATGGCAAGGGTCAAGTAGGATAAGCTAATTCTTCCAATAAAATAAGGAGGACTAGGATTACCCGATATGAAAGGATATTTTAGAGCAACACAGTTAAAGTTCTTCTACATAGCACAAGCAGAAAAATATAATTTAAGGTGGAAAGGCATGATGATGATACATGGGAGAAGCTTAAGAAACAAGGAGAGACTTGGAATTTGGATGCAGACCCTTAAGGAGAATGACAATAATCATACAAAATATTATATTCATAAAGCAGCAGAAAGTATTTTAAGAACTAAGCCAACATGAGACGGGAGAAAATAGATTCTGAAGATAGGGATGACTGCAATTAGAAATACAGATGATACGCACGAGGGGACTGGAATTATTTGGAGAAAACTGACAGAGGATCCAAGGTATTGGGAGCAAATAACTAGAAATGGAAAGGTAATAGAATGGACAGACACCAAGAATTTATTTGGACTGAAGTTAAGAGATTGCCTTCCCTATCAAGGATTGATAAGGTATAGGCAAAGCAAAATAAATAGGGAGGTCCTAAACAAAAGACCAGAACTAGTGGAGTTTTTAATAGAATCTAGAACAGAAGCTGCCATTAGAAAATGAATAATTGGTAGACCATATAACATAATGCATGACAGCTATAACAATCAATCCGAGGAGCTTAGAAGGGATTTGGAAGAGACATTGGATAAGCAATTCACAAAGAAACAATGGGGGATATATGTATATCTTCCAGATATACAACAAAGTCTAGAAGATTTAGGATCTTTGCTTGGAAGTGTTTAAATAGGTAGTTTTATACCCCCAAGTAGACTCCAAAAAATTTTTCCTCAGGTAGACAGCAAATGTTGGACGTGTGATGGGGAAGAAAGAGATAACTGGGAACATATTTTATAGGAGTGTAATGAGTTGTCAGACTTTAAAGATTCCCTGTAGACTGCTCTGTCAGAGATACTGTGTGAGTAAACTGCTATAACTAAGGAAATTATCTGTTTGAGCTATGATATAGATCTGAATTGTCCAGACATAGTAAGGCCTTGCTGAGTCTAATTCTGGTAGCTGCCAAAAATGCAATTAATAGAAAATGGAAATCAAACCTCAGGATTCAATGTACTCCATGTAGGATTCAGACAGAGCCTACACAGAATTTACATGTTTGTGGGATGTTGCATGGTGTGCAGCAGAGCACAATGAATATTAATGACGTGCAGCATGCCTAAGTTAGGTTTCGCGGCTGGCATTAGTGTTGCTGGCCAGGAAACCATATAAGCAAATGTGGTTACAGTTCTGTTTAAAGCAGAGAATCTACAGTCCACAGATTTGCATGGAATGCCACGATGACCACCAGGGCTTCACAGATAGCTGTAAATTTGTTAGTGCAACATATCTCCACAAAGGCAAACATAATGCAGGAACATTTAACCAGAAATAGGAACATATTTCTCATAGATGTCACATAGACATGTGGTAGAGTGAAACTCAAACATACCCGTCATCCTCTTTGAGCAAGATATGTGGACAAAGGAATACATAATGGGCGGACAAAAGCCCAAAATAGGTACAGATTTTTAATATTACACTTCCAAACTTAGAAAGTTGATAAAATAAATATGTTGTACATCAGCATAAACTTTCTGAAGAACATGAAGTTTGACACTCAAATCTCAGTCATCAGTTTTGACTTCACTCAATGGCATGCCAATGATTTGCCAGAAAACAAAAATGTTATGTGGAAAAGATCACAAATATGTGACTGTAACTGGATATTCTGCACAAATCAGGACAGATAAGAGGTATGGACTGAAATGTATGTAACAGTGAGTCGCATCAATCCAAAGATGATCCCAATGATATGGCAGAAGGCTGCAAATTTGATAAGGAAAACATCTGGACATCCTGGGAATATCTGGACAGTTGAGAGGTATAAATGTGAAGTATATGCTCCAAACACAGTACAGGACAGTGTACCTACAGTGCAGAGTATTGTGATATCCCATTCATGCCAGTCATTACTGAAAATGTGTTAATGATCTATAACAGGACATAAACAGACCTGTAAAAGCGATCTCTCAGGGAAGTGTGTGTATTGAATAGGGACACATAAATGAATTGTAGGAATGAACACAGGGAAAGGGGACAGGTAAAGCTCCCTCATGTACAGCAGAGGACGGTGTGTCAATGGAAGATGGTTGTGGCAACACCAAGCACATATCTATATGGTACATTATGTACTATATAGTAAAAATGTGTTGTTACTGTCACATAAGATGACATAACATTGAGGAGGATGTCTGTGTAAAATAAGCATCCTTACATGAATATGCAGAGGACATCTATCAGGGATCTGATATACAATAGGTGTAGGGTGCATATTGTGAAGTATGCAAACTGATGTGCCTGAATATGAGTGTACCCTCAGCAGAGGTCTCCAGCAAGGTGGCCACAGGTAAAGGATCATGGCAATCATTGCAGAGAACCAACCACAATCATGGACAATATCAGAATAATGCCAGCACTAATCCTATGCTTCTGACATAACATATGTGATGTGAAATGATAAGAGATGAGCCTGCACACATACACAACTGAACAACTATTATGATATATCCACATTCTATGAGGGTAACCATCTACACTGTAATGGCACTGTAATATCTGCAGGAGGTGTTAGGAGGGACACTGTACAATCCACACTGTCCTGAATGATATACATGCCATTAATTGGTCAAACACCTATGTATGTAGTGTGCACATACGCAGAACAGGTAGCACATGTGCATCTGCTCTAGCAGCTTGATTGATGTTCTGCACCGTCACACAGTCATGTATATTTCCCAGAAAGAATACCTAGGTATGGGCAATAAGCTGTGTTACAGCTCACTGTGACAAAGGTGGTACACTTCAGTTGTACATCACTGGAAGATGTGTAGGAAGGTACATGAAGAAGTTTGCATTGTACACAGTTATTGATGTAAGGAAGGCTGGGAAGTGAGAATTATGGCATCTGATGTGCATGTCCTTCACATACCTAGTACTTGTGTTACATTCAAGGGAGTAGTCAGCACTGTGACCCCATGCTGGTGGATGTACCACTTCCCATCTAGCCCAGCACATGGGTCACATACCTGTTGGTCTAATTATAGGATGTGATGTCCACATTATACTTGGGTGGTGTGTTTGTTTCCTGAATTAACAAATCCCCCAATGTGTCTTGTCAATGCAGGTATTGTCATGCCTGTGGTAGCACTGTTTGTTATGTGTTGCTGCTGTCTGTATTATAGTAATATCGCAGTTGGAATCAGTGATTCCCCACAATTTTTTCTTGTCAATGCAGGTGTTATCATGGCTGTGGCAGCAGTTTTTGGTATATGTTGATACTGTCTGTTTTATACTAATATTACAATTAGAGTCAATGATTACCCACAACCTGTAGTCTTTCAGGCAACTGTATGGACACAGCATGAGTATGTCATCTGTAATGTCCATCACTTAACTAATGGGCAGCAAATGGCCTAGCAGATACCCCTGATGTACCAGCCTGATCACTGGACCTGAGATATAGGTCACATCACACATTTCAACATAGTGAGATACCAAGTATATCATACACTGGTCTACCTAGTTGGTGATATAGCTGTTTATGGCCACATAGTGCTGTTTGAATACATCAATGTGGATTTGTGTCAAATACCATGACCTGGTCAAGTTCCACAAGATGATATTGTTGTCATGCATGCCATCAATGACCTTTTTGAGAACTTCTATCAGATGTAATGGACTTGATGTAGCATTAACAACTAATATAGGTCTGTTGCACATACCTGGAATATTACCAGTGTACATGTAGAAGAGGTCCAAGATGACATGTTGGTCTACCCCACAGTTGAGAAGAGTCCAGGTTTCTCTACACATGCATGCATCTGATGCTGTCCCCTCAACTCAGGTGGATGCATGTTGATGTACGCCCTTGTATGGGAACATAGGCCATGTGGAGGGTGTGTTGAATTCTGTACTCAACCATATTAGAAAGGTGTATGTGATGGGTCATGCCATAGGTTATCAGTGATGTCGTCACAGCCCTTTGATTCCATGTGATAGACCTGGATGAAAGTAAGACAGTGCATACTGTCTATTGTATTCTGCCCTAGAGTTTTGACACACTCCCCTACACAGGTATCATTGAGACAAGCTCCAAGCTGGGAATTAAGCCTTACATCAGTTGATGGGTAACCAATTGGCTTACTAACAGAACACATCATGTGAAAGTTGGTGAATCAACCTGTACCAGTAGAGCTGACACCATTGGCAAACCCCAGGGATCTATGCTTGGCCCTTCACTGTTTGAACTCTATTTCTCTACAGCTCAGGCTAAAGTATATGACCTTTGGCGTACCAAGTTTGCTGATTCTTGCATATTGTGTGCAGTCATTGAGTCCACCAGTGGTGATAACATAGTACAGGAGGAGCTAACACACGTGATCTACAAGTAAGTGCAGAAATGTGAGTTTGTAATGTTGGCCATCTGAAAAGTGGAATTCCATGTTAATCACAGCATTGACAACAGTCCTGCTATGCATAAATCCAGTGATGCAACCACTGAGAACACATGTAGATAGCAATCTGAACATTGACCACCAAGTGTCCACACTGGTATTGAAAGCCTATGTTGTGCACATCATAAGTTATGACATCATATTGAGATCTTAGGGTTGTATGACAGCACTGTAGTCAAACCTCTTCACAACACTAATAGAGTATAATGTTCTCTTTTTCATGTACCTCACCAGAAACAGGTAGCAGCTGGAGATACCCCAAGGCTTTCTCAGCAAGATAACACAGGGCCTATGAACCATGTCATCATGTATGTGGCTAGATTAAAAGTTATGTCACTGTAGTCTTTATTATATAGGATGGGGTGACATCTACATGACCTCCAGGTCAGTCTCTGAACCTACCCTGGAAGGAGTACTGCATATCCAAAAATCTGATATATCTGATGGCATCGGCAGCATCTGTTGATGAGAATATAACAGTGTCCCACATGCTGGTGTAAAATGCTCTCTGTAATGTCAAGGAACAGCTGTCACACACACACACACACACTTGTCTGCAGTGAGAATAGAACTTCTGTCTATCTAATTACACAGACTACAGAACCCAGTACTTTATGCAAGCACCACAGCTCAAGTCCGACTTGGAGTGTCTCAGGTGACACATTATAGTTGATGACATCAGCAGTTTCTGTTGAGGAGGGTATAACAGTGCCCTCACATGCTGGTGTAAAATGCTTTCTGTAATGTCAAGGAACAGCTGGCACACACACACACACACACACACACACATACATGCACACTCACACTCAGTCACTCACACTGTTGACTGCAGTGAAAACAGAACCCCTAAGTAAGTACACAGACTACAGAACTCCGTAATTTATGTAAGCACCATGGCACAAGTCTGACTTTTACATGGCTGCAGGTCAAATTATAATTAATGACATCAGCAGCACATGTTGGAGAGAAGAAGTTGGAAGGCCTGCCTGAAATGGATCTGTAGACATGTGCAAGTATAATACTGTCAGTTCATGGGATTGAGGCAGTAACTGCAGGATACACACTTGCTCTTCTGGCTAGATGCACACACGCACATGCACACACACGCACACACACACACACACACACACACACACACACACACACACACATAACTGCAATGAGAACAGAGTTCCTACCTAAGTACACAGACTACAGAACTCAGTAATTTATGCAAGTGCCACGGCACAACTCTGACTTTTATAACACTGCAGGTGAACTTCTAGTAAATGACATCAGCAGGCCATTTGGGAGATCATATGTACATAGGAAACTACTAGCGTAATGGCCCTACAGTGTTTAGAAGCCTAGCTGTGTAAAAACACAAGTACCCTAATTGAGCATAATTGGATGGTTATTGTCTGTAAAGTGATTTTGTGAGCAGTACCATCTGGCCCTGTCCATGAAAGCTATAGGTGCAACCCCATAGGTGACTTTACAGTCATCCAACCAGTAGTCAAGGTTGTGCTTGAACAGGGTCATTGAGGAGCACTGATCCACATAGAGTGGGAGCCTATTACAGAGGAGTGTGAGTCATTGGGGGATATATCTGTCTCCCTAGCATGCCACAGGCAAGGTTGAGAACCCTGGGCCAAGTTATTCTTGTCTCATTTGATTTGCAGATGTGCAGCATTTCTAGTAGGGGAGGGTCTAAGACTGCTCTGTAGGGAAGACATAGGTCACATGTCAGCAGCTTGCATGATACTAAGTACACTGACAGGCCTTTCAGTCTTTCGATATATGTCATTCATGTTTGGAGGCCCTAGAGTCTCCTGGGTACAATCCTGTGTTCTCTAATTGTTACAGGTGTCTGGTGAGGTACAGACAGAATGGAGCATTGCACTCAATTAGTGGTTTGATAAGGGTAGAGTACAGCAGAGGTATGAGCATCCTGGTCTTGCACGTGATGTCCATATGTATGATGTGTGCAATATAGAATGTGTGGATCACTGCTATGGACAGATAGTGATGAATGTGTAGATTGCTATCAACATATGTTCCCAAGTCTCACAACACTGTGTTTCAGCTAAGAGGGGTGCTATGTATATCATAATTAGCAGGGGTACTTCATTGCCAAAGGGGACAATGAGCCATTGTATGCTTTAAGGTTCAGTCCATCAGTTTTGCACCAGTCATTTATGTGTGGTAGTCCCTTCTGTAATATGTTACCATCATTGGGGGGGACTATATTAGTGTGTCCAATTACCAGTCATCTGCAAACTTGGTAAACCACAGGCCATTATCATTGCCTGTGCTTCAGGGAAGTAGTTTGCAAACAGTTGAGGGCCCAGCACAGATCCTTTTGGTATTTTTATGGTAATTGGCTACTGGTGGAGGTGCAGTCCCCAACTTTGAGAGTGTTGTATTAATTCAGTGAGCCATTTGCCTAGCCATTTACTACTGTATGGCTTAATTCCCACATGGGAGATCTTCACTATTACACATAAATGGGGAATAGTTTTAAAGGCCTTGGATAAGTCATCATAGGCGGTATGTCATGTTATACCTCATCCAAGTCTGTGGGATCAATATGCAAGAAGTCCACAAGGATCAATAAGCAAGATGTACCCTTGACAAAAACAAAATGGGTAGGGTCAAGTGTGCTGAAGGTTACCTATGTCCTTGTGGATATTGTCCATGCTGATTCCTTCCATAGTTTACAGATGAGTGTTTATAGGTGTATGGGTCAATAGTTGTAGTTCTGTATGTTACCAGATTGATGTGCATTGGACAGCACATGACATTTGATAACATATTTTGCACTGTGGTTGATATATGTGTGGAAAAAGTACTGAGACACCAATGTTGCAGTGCTTGGGGGTGTGGCAATATCTGGATGTATTATATATATATGGGACATATTGTTAGAGTCCTCAGATTGTAATGTTTACATGTGTGATTTCATGTATACAGAGGGAATGGACAGTAAACAGCAGTAATAAAGCGTAATATGTACATTTCTATAGCGAGGCAAGCAGTGGGTTTGCACGACACTTTGCAAAGTGCACATGCATGTGAGATGCACATATTTGCGCAAAGGTAAGCAATGCATGAATGCAAGCCACATTGCTAAAGTCTGACAATACTGAGTCTATGAACTAGACCTGCTGCTCAACTGACTCTGTGTCAGCATGTGTTAATGCAGTGATGCATGCCTTGTTGGGGCCATATGCTACTGGGTTGAAATACAGTTATATCTAACACTTCTAAATACATTGCTGCCATATCTAATACTTTTAAATACCTGTAAATACATTGTCACTGTTCCCCATTGCTGCGCGTTGGTGCTCGATGTGCACCTTTGTGCAAAAATGGCTTAAAGATGTGAAATAGGTAGATAGGACTGTGGCGAAACAGGGAGCCATCAGGAGGAAGAACAAAGAGAAAGCAGGGCAGGAATGTGTAGGAGGGAGATAGAAAAGAACCATAACTAGCCATTTCTTTAAAAGCGTAATGCCAACATATGTGGAAAATATTAACTGAACTTGGACTGTCACCTCCAGAGTGAGGGATGGCAACAACACAATTATGTTGCATAGCCAGTTGGACCAAATACATTGTGTCAGGAAGACACGTGTGAGAAATGGAGAGCTATGGGACAATTTTTTTTTGTGGGAAGCAGGTGACCTTTTTTTAGAGAGAGAGAGAGGAATTTTGGGGAAGGGATGTAGGAATGTCTGGGTCAGGTAAGTTGCATAGGCGAGGAAGCAGTTGCAGACAGACAAGATAAACAAGACAAGAGACAGGGGCGCTGATGGATCCAATACGTTGTGGGACACCTGTCTCCCTTGGGATGCTGGATAATGGCCAAGTCTCTTGCCACCACTATAGTGCCTTTTTTAGGCAAGGTTCAGATGACAAATTCACCACCGTAACAAGTACAAGCAAGCAAAATCTGTGGGTAATGCTACTTAATGCTAGAAGTCTAAATCTCAAAATGCACGCACTCAAGGCACTCCTTAAAATGGAGAACATTGACATCTGTGCAGTGACAGAGACCTGGTTCAAGGCTCCAGAGAGCACCCCTGCATTACCAGGCTATAATTCATACCACACCTTTCGGCCACCTAACTTGGACTGAAACACTAAAGGCGGAGGCGTGTCCATATTCATTAAGGATATCCACACCTCCAGGCTAGCTGCTTAGCATAATGCATCCGAGATTATCCAAGTGCAACTAACTCTGGGCAAGACCGCAATCCAAATTGTAGCTTGCTACAGATCCCCCACCATGCCCCAGGATTCCCACTCCTCATTTCTTGATACACTGGGAAATGTTAGGGTACAACCTAACACCCTAATAATGGGTGATTTCAACTACCCCACCATTAACTGGGAAAACTACTCATGTACCAACTCTTGTGTTCAACATTTTCTGGAATTCATAAATTCCAACGCCTTGGATCAACGTATCCACACCCCCCACCAGGGGCAGCAATATCCTAGACCTGGTCATTACCAACATGGGCAACTGGTGTTCTACACCAGAGGTAATTCATTGGTCAGATCCGAGCACAAGCTAATCACCCTAGATATCCACATCCCAATGTCACAAGATGGGTTGCCAACTGGCTCACTGACAGAACCCACACTGTGAAAGAAGCAGACTCTAAATCCAACTTCAGACCAGTGACAAGTGGAGTACCACAGGGTTCAGTCCTGGGCCCTCTCCTGTTTTGTATCTACTTATCTGAAGTACAGGCTAACACAGAAGGTCTTTGGCTAACAAATTTCACAGACAACTGCAAACTAGGAGCCATAATCAAAACTCCTAATGATGTGGACATCCTACAAGAGGGCCTCACTGAGACAGATGCCTGGTATTAAAGCCATGGTCTCAAGCTCAATGCCAAAAAGTGCATTGTTATCCCTTTTGGTAAAAACTCTGTACCCATGAACTACGACATAGGCGTTAGTCTACTTAACACCAAAAGTGTGATAAGAGCCCTGGGACACAGGTGGACAGTAGTCTCTCCTTTGATAATCACATCGCCACAGTAGTCAGGAAATCCTTCTACGTGGCACACCTCATCACAAAAGGTTTCTCATCCAGGAAAAAAGAGGTCATTGTTC
Source organism: Protopterus annectens (assembly GCF_019279795.1). Classification (NCBI taxonomy): domain Eukaryota; kingdom Metazoa; phylum Chordata; order Ceratodontiformes; family Protopteridae; genus Protopterus; species Protopterus annectens. The sequence continues at coordinate 828,013,263 of NC_056743.1, read as the reverse complement.
CCCTCTACTCATCACTCATTAGACCCATTATAAAGTACAATCCCCCTTTTGGTATGTACGTCACAAGACATCTAGAACAACTGGAAAGGCCACAGAAATACCACACAAAGAGGATTACTAGCCTCAAACAGATGCCATACGCAGACCATCTCAAAAAACTCCATCTTTACTCTGTCGCATATCACCTACTCAGAGGCGATCTCTGCCTAACATACAAAGCTATGTCAAACCCAGAGCTGTTGGACATGCTCCACTTAAAGAAATCCCAGTCCCTCCGAGCTACATGCTCTAGGGACCCAAACCTTGTCACCACAGTAAATAGAACATGCTGGAGGGATAGATTCCTGTCCCAGAGACTTCCCATACTCTGGAACAAACTATCAATCTATATCAAACAAAGCTTCTCATTAGCACTCTTCAAGAAAAATCTTGATGATTGGATTGGAGATAGGAAATTCACCCCGGGGATACCTTCTGTGGCTCTGCTTGACAGGGGCACAGGAAAATAATTTCCATGGGTGGCAAAAGCCAGGGTACCATTTGGGTAGGCTTATATAGGCCCTAGGGCCAGTAGCCTAGTACCTACCTATGATTGGGGTGAGAGCGGAGGACATCCTGAACCATGGTCATCAAGCTGACTGAAAGTGAGAATCAAGTCCTCACCCACTGGACTGTCATCACTGTCACCTCACTCCAGCAGTGGCTGGAGTGCTTGACATCTCCTTGTCCTTCTGCTGGTACTTCATAAAATGAGGGAGAGCAGCCGGTCCAGCCAGCATAGGTGTGCACCAACAGTGTGGCACACACCCCTATGCACCATCCCTAGCAACTCTGTGCAGGTGATGGTCACCACCTCTGACACTGCTCCTGGAGGGAACCACTGAAACTTAGCCTCTGTGGCAGAACTACTTGAGGGGGCAGGTAGTGCAGGGGTAGCAGAGGCGATGGTTCCAGGTTGGCTCCCAGATGTGCTGGGCAATGGTTCTGGAGCTGGTGGTGGGTGGGGCAGGTAGATCCTGTGGAGCAGGCCTATCCTGCTGTGCTGTGGAGCATTTAGTGACGTGGTACACATGGATAACATGGACAATTTTGATGGCATGTAATAAAATTAGAACAATAATAAATAAACAGAAATAAGGGTTGGGGTGACAGAAAAAAAAAGAGATAAGATTAGAACCTTCATATGTGATATACAATGCATTAATGCAATTATTTTACTCTATTATCTTAACTTTTACTTTTAAGACTACCACCTCCTAACAGATAATTTTTACTTTTAAGACTACCAGCACACTGTACTACAGACTGCAGCAAGTACTCCTTGACATGAGCAGATATTGTACATATGTGTTCCAATTATACAGATTACAGTTTACAGCAGGGCATTTGGGCCACTGGTATAGACGGTTTTAAGGTAATTTAAATATAATTGAAGAATTAATAGTATTGTATAGTTGGGAAGTGTGACATTTGAACCCACAACCTCTGACTAAGGTCTAATATTGTACTCTTGGTTAATTTGTGCTACAGACTAATGCATGCATACTTGCTTTTACAGTTAAGATACACATGCTCAGTTTGATGCGACTCTAAAAAATACCAAAAAAGCTATCTTTAACTTTTAGTGCTACAGTAACAGTACTCTTCTGCATACATACCACATGCTTCCCTGATCCTCAACAATTTAATCCCATGGGTTCGCACATTGACCTCAAAGTCCATAGCAGCTGTGAAAAAACAGAACAGAGCAAAATACCATCATGAATACCAGTCTTGCCTATATTCAGCTTTAACGTCTTACAAGTACTCTCTCTAGTTTATACTTATTGTGGGATGTCTGCAGTCCTAAATTCCTTGATCCAGTGGCGGAGAGTATTCCTCTTCTTCTTTTGTAGGTCACTGTAATGATGCCGACATTGTTCACCAGAGAGTAGGATACCTGTGGTACTGGATACAGCCTGGGCTAATCTATCCCAAGCTTCCAACTTATACTGGGAGCCACAATAGGTCCCCTGCAGAAGCCTGTTACTGTGGTTTTTAACTAAGAGTCCAATAAAAATCTTGGATGCGTGGACACTCATCTCTATGTCCTAAACCTGACACCTTCTCCACAAATGCCTGCCATGTCTACCACAGATTAGGAGCAATGGAGAGTGATTTTATCCCACCAGTTCCAGTTATCGCATTTACTGGGAGTGCACACACTGTTTGAAACTGTTGCACTCTGCTTACCATTGAGCAAACATAGTGCTCAGCATTGCACATCTCCAAGCACCAAATTTGTGAGATAGTAAGTGGAGTGCAACAGTGCCAAGCAGTGAGACATTACATAATTGCAGTTGCAATTTTGCGGTTACTGGATGTACAGCCAGTTGTGTATGTATGTTAGGCAAATGTGAAGGCCATGACAGTCCAGAATGCAGGAATATACTTACAGGAATATAGTACACAGTATACCCACAGTCATATGTCTGACAATAAATGTATGAATATATAGATATATACAGAAATAACTGACTGATAAGTGAGGGTGACTATAATGAAAAGTGAAAAAACAGTAACAGTGCAAGGAATATGCTGTATTCAAACCCAGGACCATGTGTATGGAAGTCCTACAATTACATCTGCTGCCACAAGAAGGTCGAGAAAACAGTTGTCTTTGTTGCAGTTCATTACTATAAACTACAATGTCACAACAGTAAAACAAAGTTGTACACCCTGTACTAGAACTCAGGACCATCTGTAATCCAGCCCTACGCATACACCTGCTGCCACATGACATCTCCTATTTTAATAATCATTCTTAAGGTCTCACTGTTAACCGCAGCAGAACGTCACTTAATGGATTTGTGTGATGCCCAATAGTATTAATTGAATACATCCGGTTACAATTCTTGGTCGTCAGGGTCCTGTCTGCTTCCTGGGTGGCCAGTTGTCCAGTTTGCATATTACAGCACTTCACTCAAATCAGGTAAGCATAGCCAAACCTGACATTCATTTTCTCCCTCTCCCATGTTTGCATACTGGCAAAGAAAAAAAAAAGAAAAAAAAGAAAGAAAAGGGATTGGTAGCTGAAATGAGGAAAATCAATCTATGATGCACACTAGACAATGTTAGTATATGAAATATTTCTACACAGGTCTGATTTGCACTGTCACTCCAGTGCACCTTCAGAACACAAGATGAGTGCCTTATCCCTCTTTGCCACACAAACAGCTTTGCAGCAAAGAACTTAAATCAATATGCACACAACAAACTGCAACAGCATCTACAGTGATATCAAGCAATATGTGTTATTTGTATATGTATTAGTTGTGGATGTAGTACACCTAGTGATCACACAACTTGTCATAATTATTGCTTGCATATATACAGTTCTGCATTATATTATTGTCCATTCTTCATTTATCTGAGCAGTAATCTGGGACATGCAGTGTGTAAGCCATTCTATATCATTAGCCTTAAAATGTGTGAGGACATTAAGTGGAAATAATATCATATGCAGTTGGCAACAAATGAAGGGCAGCTTGGATGTTAAGAAACACAACCTATGATTTGTGTGCTACTTACTTATATTTCCAGCCTTACATCTAACACTTTGTAGATCTTACCTGACACATCCAGTGGAAGTGGGTTGGCCTGCAGTGCTGTTGTGTTTTCCTTCTCCAACCTACTAATCATTCACAGTTGCAACCCATTAACAACAAACACTGAGGGAGGACCATCACTATATTTACATCTCCAACACGGATCCAATATTTTGGTATTCAGCAATTCTAATGAGTTCACACCTCATTTGCATATTCACTGTGCTAACAGCCCTGAATCTATATCATATAAAAAGGTAACAGTGTAGCTAGGCAAACTGATGATTAGGAGACTTGTTTATGTTGGGAAGACTGCACATAATGCTGTTTCGTCACCATACATCTGTATAGAAGAGTAGTGAGCTTCAGAAGGTATGCATCCATTTGGTCCACTACATACTATATATGCTGGAATGTATTTAAGAAAAATCTGAAGCAAAGGCTTTTCACTTTTATCTGAATGCATTAGTTAGATATGTACTAATGGCATTGGTATATTTGCCAAGCCATTTCAGAGGTATGCATGATTACCAATACATGAAAATGGAGTGCTGTGTGATAAATCATCATTGGCAATACATGAAAATGGAATGTTGTGTGATAAATATGTACAAATGTTTCAGGGACAGTTCCTTTGTTAGCACTTTTAGCTTTTCAAAGATGGTTTGCAAGCAAAATTTGTCATTTTCATGTCCTTTTGTGGGGCAACAAAGGTGAGTCACTGTTATGGCACAAACAAGGATAGACTGTTCTGTTGTGGGGGGGGGAGAAAAGGTGAGTTACTGTTATGGCACAAACAAGCCTATGTTGCTTTTGTTAATCTTCTTCTTGTTTTGCATCCTGCCTCTTGTTCATATTTCACATCTGTAGAGTGCTGTATGTTTCTACAGGGAGAAATACTGAATGGCTACATTTCTATTTTATCTGAAATCAAGTATTCAGTACTTATGTGATACTTATGTGCATTATCCTACTTTTGTTTTTTAGGACAATGCCACCCAGGTATGTCAATCCTCGGAGACCTCTCCCCCTTTCACTGATGCTGAGAACCAGGTCATAGCGGATGCCTTTAGGCAACATGGTGCTTTTCTGCTGGAAAGGAGACTGGGAGATATGGTAGGTCAGATGGTAACAGATAGTTGCTGATCTGAATGCTGTGGGTGGCCACTGCAGGACATATGAGCAGGTGCACTACAGAGCCAATGATATGATCATATCTGCTCAGTGGAGAGCAGCTTCAGTAGGCCATGAACAAATGGCTGCCAGGGGAGGGCCTGCTAGAGATCCACCACTAACACCCAATGAAAAGTTCCTGGCCAGTATTAGGGATCCAGAAACATCACAAGAGAATGCAGTACAGTATGTCCTGGATGTGGGAGTAATTCTGTCAGAGACAGCAAGCATGTCTCAGAAGGAGCTTCCAGATATGCTTTGGTATCTCAAAAGTTGACTACTGTTGTACAGTAAAACAAGTGAAATTACTCTATTACTTCTGTGTCACATGTATTTTTTGGGGAGGAGGATTAAAGATTGCTACAGTTATTCGCTTAGGTTTGAGTTGACAGTCACATTCTTGTTGAAAGTATACTTAATGGACATTGAAAGGGGTAAAAGTAGTACCCTCTGTGTTACTGTTAATTGTGATAATCTTGCTCTTACCTCCTGCTTAACTTCTTCCAGGATGGTCTAGATCACAAAGGAGAATCTGTTCTGCAGATGGTAATCCAAACATTTTTATGTCAGTACTGCTGATCAGTTTAAAGAAATATTTTAGTGTGTGCAGATGATGTCAAGCCTGTTGTGTGTATTGCTGTACTGTCTGTGATAGTGGTATAATTGTTACTTTGTTAGCATATATTGCAGTATAGTAGTGTAGGTATTAATGTATTCATGTGTTTGTTGCTTTTTATCACAGGTGATCATGATAGTGGCATTCTGGGGCCACTGCCACCTGATATCAGTGTATCAGCAGACTCTGATGGTGGCCAAACTGAGGCACAGTCAGGGGTGCAGAGGTTGAATCTGACACTAAGGTGGACATGCACCCATCTCATGCAATTCCATCATACACAGCCAGTAGGCCTATGCCTACCCATTCCAGTCAGGCCACTTATATTGGACAGGTGGAGGGTGAGGCCATTGATCAGGGAAGTGTGGCTACTGCAGCTTCAGTGCCTGTTGATACTGGCCATAGCCAAAGTCTGGGCAAAGAGCCACGCAGGAGGATTGATAGGGGTGCTCGGAGGAGGCCTGCTATCTCTTCCCACCTGGTGCAGGTGTCACTTCCTGTGCCCTCAGTGCATGTTTAGGGCTGTCATGGAGGCATAGACATGGTCCCATAGGTGCTCCAGACAAATGCTCAAGGTTGTAGATGTGACACAGTGTGACATGTATGACTGCCTCCACCGTGTAGCTGATTCAATGGCTCGGATGACTGGCATGTCTGCCTCCACCGTGTTGCTGATTCAATGGCTCGGATGACTGGCATGTCTGCCTCCACCGTGTTGCTGATTCAATGGCTCGGATGACTGGTATGTTGGAACGAGCAGTGCCTGTGATGAAATGTCTGTTAGGAGGGAATGGCATACAAGTGGGCATAGGTCAGCCACATCATCTGCTGCTAGCCAATGTGGCCGTGCCTGCTCACACTCCGATAGTGGCCGTACTTCCACTGCTCCATCAGTGAGTGTGCTGTCCACACCCATACATATCAGGCCATGGGGTCATGGTCCTGGGCATCCCCATTAATGAAGCTCATCCAACAGACATCAGTCACATTCAGGTAGCAGCACTGCATTTGACCGTGGCTGTCAATGTACCAGTCCAGCTCCTGGCAGAGCCAGTTCTCAAGGTCAGGGATGACAACAATGAACTGTCACCACTACCATGCACAGCTCACACCTGTCTGATACCAAGATATAGAGCCAGCACAGTGCTTGGCTGTGTTCATGCAGACACTCGCATACTGATTTTACCTGGAGGACTCCTGCAGACAAAAACACAACAGTGACTCATTTTGTCTCACTAGCCATTTGTTGCTGTATCCAACTGTCTGCCTGCTTCTCTTTCTTACACACTCACTGACATTTTGTGTCAGCCTAGTCTTCCTGCCCCCCCCCCAACACCCTGACCCTGTGCATGTGATGATAACTGTGCCATATAGCTGTTTTCTATGTTTTAGATACATGGATACATAAGCTTTGTGTCTGATGCTCAGGGTGCATCGCTAACTTAGTGCTTAGTATATCTGCATTTGTGGTGTTGAACTATTAATTGTACCTTTGACATATATTGGCCTTGGAAAGTTAGACAGTTGGTATCATCAAATTTCCCAGCTTTATAGTGAATGATCTTGTGAGGGTTGTGAAGTTGGAAACTGCAATGTGTGTCATTATTTTCTAACTTTTCTCTTTAATGGTTTTCCAGTGCAAACATATGGTGCTAAATTGAGGGCATGTAGTGATCATCAGTACTTTTGTGAGGTATGACTGTGTGAAACTTTGATGCCTGAGGCCTACTACTTAATAATGGACACATATAATTCAAATAAGTGTCTGTTATCACATGTTAAGGTACTTTCTGTACAAATCTCCCAACTTTAACCTGACCAAGTAATGAAATGCAAGGATAAGCCACACATTCTTATTATTAAATAACATACTTCAGGTACAGGACTTACCTTGTAAATGCAGCAGTTGCCACACTTTTAGTTCAGGGCTGACTCTGTCTGATGCAAGCAGTAAACACCCAATACATGGGGAGGTAAAGGTTGTGTGAGTTGCCTGGCATCAATGTTACTATACGTATGTGTGTAGGAAGAAGGCTTTAGGCCCCTAGGTGGCGAGTGAGTGTGCTATGCATTGTCCCTTAGCCAATGCAAGGGGATACTGAGCATGCTTACATCTGCCTACACCCACAGCAACTAGTGGTTCCCCCTCTGACTCATCTGCCTGTGGCTGTGGTGTCCATGGTGGGATGTGTGCGCCTTCCCCTTGCTGATTCTGCTGAAGCTGTTTTGGATTATGTTGGGCAGCATGGCACATAATGTAAATATTGCTGTACATGTCCATGGATTGTACTGCAGGACTCCCCCAGATGTATCTAGGCACCAGAACCGTGACTTCAGCAGCCCAAACACATACTCTATGATATTTCTGGTTTGAGCGTGTGCCTCATTATGGAGTTCTTCCATGGGTGTGTGTGCATTTCTGATGGGTGTCATCAGCCATGGTTCCAGTGCATAGCCTGCATCCCCCAGTGAATGACCCTGTGGTTTATCGGGTCTATATTAGATCACTGAACGCTTAAAAAAGTGAACGGTGATTGATCGGACTTATGTAAGCGAAAGCTTAAAATATCGAAGCAACAGAAACCCACATTTTTTTCCTAGGGAAAGAATTCGGTTGTCCGTTTCTGTTGCTTCAGTATTTTCAGTGCTGTAGTGGAAAGTTATGGGTCGGGTTCAGGTAAGTGTGCGATTGTGTGGATGTGAGTATTAGGGCAGGTTAGGTGAGTTAGGGTTAGGGCACGGGCTAGGTATGTGTGTGATTGTGTGGACGTGAGGGTTAGGGCGGGTTAGGTGAGTTAGGGTTAGGGAGCGGGTGAGGTGAGGTGAGGTGAGTGTGCAATAGTGACGGACCTTAGGGTTAGGGTTTGGGTTAAGGTAAGTCGATAGTTAGTGGTGTGTGTATAGTTTAGTGTAGGGTTAGGTGTCAGATTTTAGGTGTATGTGTGTGGATTGCTGTTTGTTTGGTGTGCTTGTGTGTGTATGTGTTTTGGAACAGCGATTTATTTCCCTAGGAAAAAAATCGCTGTTCTGACGGTTCGAGATTGTAAGCGTTTGCTTACATAAGTTCGATCAATCACTGTTCACTTTTTTAAGTGTTCGGTGATCTAATGTAGACCCGGTTTATCCCCCCTAGCAAACATTTGGTACAGTTGGGAGGTATGTCAGATATGTGAGTCATGGCAACTGCCAGGGTTGCCAGCACACACATTCAAGATTATTTCTTTGGCATTACACATGACTTGGCAGTTGAGAAAGTGGTAGCCCTTTCTCTTTATGTAGAGCCTGTTCCCCGGGTACTGCCTTAATTTCTATATGTGTGCAATCTGTGGCACCCAGTACTTCAGGGATCGTGTGCTACTCAGTAGAACTCTTGCATATTTGTGGCCCTCTCCTCAGAACTGTGGGGAAAATATTTGTGGTCACTGACATATTGGAGCATAGCATTCAGGAATTGGTGGATGATCCTGGATGCTGATGTCTGTGACACCCCCAGCATGTCCCCTGCTGGTCTCTGAATGGTACCTGTAGCTAAGATTCTAAGTGCTACACATACCTTTGTCTCCACTAGGATGGGCTCCCCTCTGTTGGCTCTGGCTCTGAGTTAAGGACAGCAGAGGTCACAGAGTTTCTGTGGTGTGTTCCTATCCACCCTATAGCATTCTACAATTTCCAGATCATGTAGGTTGTTAAATGTTAAAAAGGGCCTGAAAACTCTTCTCCTTCTCGGCCTAGGCCTATTATCAGCAGCAGCAGCAGCTTTGGCTTCAGCCTGCAGCACATACAAATGAATTAAAGCAGCAGCAGCCCCCAACATTCTGTTTATGTAGAGTCCTTTCTGTGGCTGCATTCCAAAAGTTTTGGAATTCACAGGAAAGACCAGCACGGAGTCTACATAGTTGATTTTTAGCTTGTTGAATAGCTCCACCATGTAGGATTGTTTGATTAGCATGCATTTCAGCTGTTTATGTTGTAATTAGCATACCCTGACATTTACCTTGTTTGTGAGGGGGTGCACACTACTACACACTGCTTACTTAATTTAAAGCTTGTTGCTGCAGAACATGCATGTGGTGGAAAATGACCATGTAGGGTTTATTGAATCCCCCTGAAAGCCTAAACCAACTTTACTAGAAGTAGTGAATATAGTAACAGAGATACATAGGAAAAAAATGGGAATTGTGGGAACATTATATGCAGAGGAGGAACAAGGTTTAAAAGAAGGCAGGATTTGAATGAGCTACATAATATTTAATTGACAATGACTGACTATATTATAAGTGATGTACAGTGTTTACAACTACAGTTGTCTCAATGGGATCTGTGATGCATAATGTTTGTAACTAAAATTGTGTTAATGTGGTTTGTTTTTCATTTATACAAAAGTAAGATTACCTATGTAATACGTGATAATTTAATAAAGATGTTTTTTGTATGAAACGTGTATGAGAATACAGAATAAAAAGTCATAGCCCACAGAATCCCTGTGTAGATTCTTCAGTCTCTGCATTACTGTGCTTATTGTAATACTGCTTGCACCATAACAATGCCATTCCATATTCATTATGCACATGTACAGTTTGCTGTAACTCCTGTTTCTGCATATGGTATAGTGGTGACAAGCAGCACAGTGGTTCAGTCCTTATGATTTTTGCCTCATATCACCAGGGTTCAGGGATCAGTGCTGACCTCAAGTTCTATCTATGTGGATTTCACACTTTCTCCCTTAACAGCAAGCTTTTTTTTTTTCTTCTTACACCTCTTTCATTTCCCTTCCCAGAAACATATTTAAACACGCCAATTGTCCATACATAAGTACATACACATGTATCTGTATGGTTGGAATTGCAGCTGTTAACTTCACAGTTTGTTGATAGGTATGTGAGTTATCACTTCTCATCAAAGTCACACCCTGACTACTACTACTGTAGTCAATCCCATTTGGTCAGCTATAGCATTACAGTGAAGAGTGTCCTGTTGTCATGAATTGCATTGTCATGAGTTGTATTGCATGGAGTTAATATATATTAACAAGGGAGTAGGGGCAAAGCTCCCCCCCATGTTAGTGTGTGTGTGGGGAGGGGTTGATCTCCATGAAACTACTTTAACTATTTGATTACTCTTTTTAGTTTCATCTGTTAGACTTTGGTCAGGAGTAAACAGTTTAAGTATGCCCTTTATTTATGTATTTAATTATTTATTTATCTGTGGTAGATTTTGTGTAAAAGTATTAGAGATACAGCCATGTGTATGTAGCAGCCTTGACGGGTGTTTTAAACAGGTCTGTATCACTTCATCAAAAAACCTAAACATTGAGTAGCTTTTTGTCAAACCCTATCCATCAAACTCTTAGTCCATCAAGTGATCGTTTAAGCAAATATTTTCCCAGGGGGGAAAAGAACTCTTGGTTAACCAAGCGAGCATAAAAAAAAAATCACAAATTTTAAAACCCATCCAGGTGGGGGGCTGCGCCCCCCACACCCCTTAAGTAAATATACCAACTCTGAAAAAGGCAAATTCCCAATGATGGCCCACTGCTTGTTTTCCCTGGGAAAAGTTTCCCTTAAATGATGGTTTGATGGATTAAGAGTTAGGGTTCAACAAAAAGGTATTCAGTATTTAGGTTTTTTGATAAAGTGATATAGACCTGTTTTAAACACATGACTAATCACACAAGTAAAGGAGAACATTGTCTTTTATGAGTGATTGTGTTTGCTAATATCACAATTAAGTGGATGGTGCAATCAATGGGGTGAGTTGAGCATGTCAGTGATGCGACTGCCAATGATTATTTTTATCTATGAATAATGTTATAATCATATACATAATATATCTGTATATGTTTGCCCTTTTATCCCAGGTTATGTTTGTTTAATTGGATCTAAAAAGCTGTTTTGTGTGCTAAGTCATTTAAAGTAACATTCACTAAATATACCTCCTCTCAAAATGGTAGAAACAATGTGTAGTGACCTTGCATCATCCACGTGGGGGCTTTTCCTAATCTCCCTTGCAAAGCACTACTGAGTAAAGGGACAACTCTCTGAATTGCCCCTTTTGATGAGTAGGGATAAAATAAGATTAGATGGCTAATTAACCATGCACTGATACAGTATTTCCTTGTCAAAAAATAGGCTATTGCTTTGCTTTTAAACATTTAAATGATTATTTTGCATTTATCTACCGGTTCTGATGAAGTTCTTGTTGGAATGAAAGTGCTTAATAGCCTGTCTAATATTTTTTTATTTCTCTTCATTTAAATAAATATGCTAATTGTTGTGCAACTCTCAATGTGCTCTATTTGTGGTTAATGTGTTTTTCCTCCAGTGCAAGTTGAAATCCATTAATAAATAATTTGGGGAAGAAGTGTCTGCATTTATTTGATATTGCGCTTTGGGAATACTAGTCTTTTCCAAGTATGTTTACATCCAACATAACTACTTTAATACTTTGTAAATGTTCAGCCATAAAAAACTGATAGTGCTATTGTCTAATCGCTTACTATCCCCTATGGTCTATGAAATGTTACAACGCTTATTCTTTTGTTATGATGCTCATTCTCCTTCTGACAGGTTGTGTGATTAAATTGCAAACATAAAAGTCCAAAATAAACATGAGGAAATAGCTAAAAAGAATAGAATCTGCAAAGAAACTTGAATCTTCAGAAAGACAGTCATAATGAAATGCTAAAAGAACATACTCTACATAGAAACTCGAATCTGCAAAAGAGTAGGCAATGGGCACACTAGAGCTTGTCTACTCCAATTCTGAATACTGAAATCAAGGTTCATCTATACACTTCAGAAGGTAAAGCCCACTCAATGTCCCTATTCTCCCAACAAGACACATTTCTTTCAAGGGGACCTCTAAAATAATAGTTCTGGCTCTCCTTTCTCCACTAAAGTGGTTCAAATGTGAAGAGTCAAAAATGTTGCAAAATTATAAAAACAAATCTCATTCCAAGAATATATTGGACCTCAAAACCTCTATCATACGAGATTCAGAAATAATCAGTGTGTCTCTTTTTTCATTTAATTCTTCACTTTCAGCAGTTATAGTGGGACTTCCATGTGGCCAGACACCATCTGAGCCAACAAGTGATCTGAAACCATTTGTATCTTATAGGAAGTAGATGTCTAGGGCCCTACACCTGAGAGCCAGGTTCCTGAATGTTGGGAATTACTGCTTATGGACCATAAAACAACTTCAAAAGGAAAAGCAGAAGAGTATTGTAATGTAGCATCAAAGCAGTATTGCAATATAATGAAAAAGGTTGTATAAGCTTCTGGACAGACCCCAGTCTGTCTACCTTTGGCAAAGCTAAAAGAAAGAAACGTAAAAGAAGAGTACCATAAATTAACTTATTTGACCAAATGTATTCCCCGTTGACATGAGAAGCACACAAAGACAAAGTGATCTCATTGTATTTGGTTCCCATCTCAGAAAATGCTTCTTTTGAAGATTTAATGAAAGGAGTTTTGAAGAGTCCTCAAAAAGCTGATTTCCCCATACAGAAGACTTCTTACTGTTATAAAGCCAAACATCTTGTTTTGTCTCCATTTATAGACTCATGTGAAAGCATTTTTGTTGGAGTGAGATTTAAGACAGACCTCCTGCCAGCATCTGTTAAAAAAAACAGAAAGTACTAGAAATTTGTTAGGAGCATAGTTTTGTTACAGAAATCTGCTAACTGATCCTGCAAACATGGGATTTTGATTACAGAAAGGTCTAACATTGCCCCTTACTCAATGACTCTACCAGTTGATAAGAAAAGCATGGTATTAGATAGCTATGGTAAAAAAAAATCCCACTTTAAGTATCAAAGATATTTCCTACTAGAACCACATGGCAGAGTACCAGTTGTATATTTTAAAACAAATAGTTAATTCCACTAACTTAATATCTGATATGCGATTTACAAAATATCTAAATGCAAGCAAAACACAAACAGCAGATAAGATAGGTCTCCTTATGGTGAAATGAGTTTATGATGTTATAAATGTTTTATTTAAAGCAAATGCTTCTGGATGTCTAAAGAGAAAACATGACTTAATTATGACTTAACTTTTCCAAGAGAATATTTAAAGCCACATTATCGGTTGCCTTATTGAGTAAAATCTTTCTTTTTTGAATGCTGTCTTGGAAAGTTTCATAGTAATTGCAGAATAAGAATCAGAATTGAACCAAACGAAATACAGCTTCTGACATAAACATAAATGGGAATCCTTCCCTGGGTATCTGATAGATCTGATGAAGCATCCTTTCAGAAAATATTACCATTTTTTTTAATTCTAATGGTTTTATTCTAGTTTTTTTTATTCTAGTTGTTATTTATTATTGTATCTTAGTTTTATATAGTAGAATGAACAATAATCCTTTAGTTTGATCTGTATTTTAAAATCTTAAGCTTTGAACCATCTGTCTGAAACCATCTGCCATAATCTGGAAAGGTGAGGATGAGAAAGGACCCAAGCCACTGGTCCAACTTATTTCTATACAGAGGAGGAGTATTTCAAGCCACAACCTGAAGACATCCAAACAACCCCCACAGTCTTTCTGACTCCTCCCTCCCAAGAAAACCCTTATAACAAGGAGAAATCCTACGTAAGGTCAGACATTGGTAAAATGAGGAAGCTCATCCATCAGAGAATAAATAAATTAGATTTTTGTAAATTAAATATGCTTATTATTCCTCCTAAATGGAGGGTTTCTTGAAGACTCACTCTGGAGATTAATTTTAATATCTAGTTTTAGGAATTCTAGTTGGCCCAGCACTTCTGACAATCAGAGGTGCAAGTTGGATAACGGAGACTGCTCTACCAGAAGTGGACTCTTAGGGCCCTGACTAATTGTAGAAGAAAGGAAAACAATGTAGACTGTAAAGAATGGGACTAAAAATCATGGACCATGGGTTGCTTATGCCCTGAAATTCATATAATGCAGCCCATGAAAATGTTTTCTTCAGTCACTGATTCGCTGATTACCCAATTTGTCCTAATTCACAGTGATATTAGTATAAAGTAGGTAATGACAGAATTAGTTAATGATTGAACATGAAAAGTAAAAGCAGTACAACAATGTAATCCCCCTTCTCATATAGTAGGGGCAGATGGCTAGACAATCTATGGCTGCTACTATGTCAGCTAAGAACTTGGGATCTGCTGCTATTGTCTAATGGTCTGATTAACAAGATCAGATGATCTTATCTTCGGAGACTGAATTATCTCTCACAGGCATTTTTGTTTTACTGGCAGGACACCAGATCATCTATAGATACTGGTAACAGTACAAACTGCTGTGGCGGCAGTCCTCCCTCCATTTTTTTTTACTTATTTTTTTTAATATTTACCGTAATTAGCATGGAGGTGTATGGCTCTGGCAACAGTAACACATTGAAATAAATTACTGTAGCCATTATTTTTCACTTTCTTCAAGAACACGAAGGTGATCACCAAAAGCAGCTGTTTTTTTGGGAGCAGTCTGTGTATGAAAGCAAATGGCAGTTACAAGACTGGAAAAAAACTGAATGATGTGGTTTGTATGGGTGGGGGCAGAGAATGTGTTTGATAAAAACAAGCTAAAACACATTATTAGGGTCATTCTTTTTTTCTCCTTTATTTAACATTAAACAGTTATACAGAAATTACTAATGATTGCTTGCTGAAATGGCTTGTCTATCAGCAGTTAGTGTGTCAGTGAGCACAAAGTTGATATACATTACTGTTGTCATGTGTTTCATTTTCTTCAAAAAAATATATATATATATATATATAAATATCATAACGTAATAAATATATATAAAAAATATCAATCATTTTGAGGGGAAGACTACAGGAAAGTAAATTATGTAATTACTGTTAAATGATCATTGATATGGCTCACTGGCAGAGGGGGCACAGTGTGTGTCTGACAGCAACAAATTGAAGTCCATTACCATGAATATTATATTTAGGTGATATCTTCACAAATATGGCATGCCCTTTCAGAAGGGGCACTTTACATAGGGATAGTATGAGTGCAAAGAGAGTTAATACTGATTTTTGCTGTAGTTTAGAATCGCAACAAAGACGCAACCAATATTTTGGCATTCAGATTATTTTTACTGTTATAATGTGATAATTATCTTGTAATGTAATGTAACTATTGGCTTAGTGTATTTGGGCTCATGGCCATCTGAATTTGCAACCCCTGAAAAGTAAAATTATTTCACACGCTAGCAAAGTGATACAGCAAACAGGCCAATTTCAAAAGAGAAATTTAAAAAGTTACAGAAGCAAAAACAGCTTACTTCCTTCTAGCAGGATAGTTTTTTTTTACTAAAGAAAGACACAGCTACTTCATTCTGTGATCTCTGCCATTATCAGTGTACTACAGATAACAGGCAGATTTTTCACCTTTTCCTTTTCAAAACAGAGAGAGCCAGTAACAACAAACTAGCAAATAAGAGTTGGTGCCAAGGGTTGTGCCAGAGTATTTTGCGCTAGTCCAGGCCGAGCCTCATCCTTCCAACACCAGAACATTTATTTAGCTTTGGCAATTTCAGAAGTTCAAAGTCATCTGAAAATCAAATAACTGGTTACAGATCAAGAAAGCAGATTTGGATTTATTTAAAAATGTCCTTGATACAAAGAAATTTTGTAAAAATAAAAAAGTTCAGAATGCCTACACTAGAAACGTTTGTACCTCTCCTTCAACAAAATGCCTTCATATTGATCCTGGACATGCGGGACACCTATATATTCATCCCACCCTCACCAGAGATTTCTAAGGTTTTAGTATGCTGTTTCTTTTTTGGCCTTTCTACTATACCCCAAGTCTTAACAAAATGCCAAGCCCCAGCACTTTAAGTTCATAGATTAATTAGTATATATTAGGTGATCAGTCATCAAGCCATTTTCAGACTTGCCAGAACACTCAACATCAAGAGTTTCCTCCTACAGCAAAGAAAGGCACAAATATGCAGAGGTAGTTTATTCCATAGGGATAGAATATGCTGGAATAAGAACATGCCTCGCCTACGTGTACGTGTACTATTAATTTGTTGACAATGTTTAAGTTCCTTTGTGATTGTGTTTCAGGAACCATTAGTTCTGTTAAGGTATAGGAATGTGGGGTTTCTCATAGCTTGAGAGGCCAAACACAGATCACTGTGAAGGAGTATGTAGTAAACAGAATACAGGCAGAGATGGTAACCAGTCAATCTCGTTTACTGGGATGGCTACCTGATTCAAACAGACTTTCTGGGGGACTTGCACTCTATGCTTCAGCCAGTTTTTCCTGTGTTTTCTGTGCCTAGCATTGTTTTGAACATATGGACATCAGATTTAATAGTCTTTTAGGGAAAATAATTTTTAGGATGTATATCTAACACAAAGACTTACATTGTCATTCTTCCCCAGGACAGAATTCAAACAAATATGAATTTTTTTTCAATCATGCCATGATAGAAAGCAATTTAATTTCCAGAATATTCCTGAAAGTACTGGAGTACATGCAAAGCTCCATGTGAGTACAGTAAATTGGTTTGCAAATAAGAAACAGCCACTAGAATGTAGTTTTCTTCAACTGCATTTTTTCATAAAGCAACTACAAGTGTGGATCCAATAATGATCTCTAAACATATGTGTCCCTTTTGTATCTCATTACCCAAATCAAAAACTAACAACAGGTAACTTGGATTATGCATGGGGATACCCCTTTCAAAGGCAAAAGTGCAGGATGTTGGCCTCCATCCCAAAGGAAGAAATACATAAATGTAAAATAAATGTTGGATATCCTTGCTGCAGTTAAATCCATCCAAACAGACATTCGGCCAGAGATCCTTCAGACAGTAGTAGATAATACACAAACAAACAAAGGGAAGTGCACACTCTTCAGCAATTGTGCAGGCTGACCATCTGGGGCAGGCAATCCAGGCAAACTTATTTTGGCAAGCAGTTCACATCCCAAGTCAGAAAAGGACAAAGACATGTTAAGGGTAAGAATGTCAGACTCTCAACAATTAGACACTGGGCAGGAAAGAAGAGGGTTTGTGCAGAGATATTTATATCTGAATCACCAGATTCCGATGTGTTGTTGTAGGTTTCCTCTTTCCACAGCAGACACAGTTAATGCTTTCTCAGTCCCATAGACCAAGGTCTTGTTGACTCGTTTCCTCCACTAGCTCTGATTCCAGAAGTACTTCTACAGGTGATAAGCAAATCTAATGGTAACTGTGCTTTCTGGCCAAGGCAGCCATGGTTACATTTAGTAACTTAAATGTCAGTAGCAGGTGAGGTGTGTTGTCACTACCTCTCAGCAACAAGCTGTTCTCCCTGTAGGATGTAAAAAACACAAGTCATTTTGTCATAA
The DNA here is from genome assembly GCF_019279795.1 of Protopterus annectens. NCBI lineage: Eukaryota > Metazoa > Chordata > Ceratodontiformes > Protopteridae > Protopterus > Protopterus annectens. Next base: position 827,995,542 of record NC_056743.1, on the reverse strand, counting down.
TTAGGTATCTGCCAATCATGCCATGTTGTCAGCTTCTAAGCAATTTTCTTGTCAGCTTCTAAGCAATTTCTAAGACCCCTTAGATATCCAGTGGCCATAGCCTGAGATATAAATTTGTAATATTAAAGCTGTATTTTTATTTTATTTTATTAACCAGGCAAACCCACTAGGCACAAGTACCTCTTTTGAGTGGTTCCCCAGAAGCAGTTTTCTGATTAAGTAACTTGCACCGAGTCACATAGTAGGTAAATGAAGACTGAGGTAAAATCAGGTAATCAAATGTGAGACTACAAAATGAAGCAATTGGCAGTTTATAACCTTAATCTTCTACTCTGAACTACCAAACTTTAAGCCCCTTTGTGCTAGTCAGTGCTATAGACTTGGAATGTCTGTCACAAAAGGCTTTCTTTTTTTTAAATTGCAATGCTATCACTTAGAATAATTTCTGAACTGTAGGGTTTGAAGAGCCTTCACAATGTTTTCTATGAGGAAAGGGTGACTTTAAAGAAAAAAAATCTCAAACCTGGCTTAGTGGCACGGAGGGATGAAACTGAAATAAACAACCACAGTTCAGTTAATGTCTTGGGCTCTGGAGGAGCTGAATAGTGATAGTAGGAAATGAGGTGCTTTTGGCTTATTCATCTCAGGGCAAGGTTTTGGGAGCTTCTACTTTTAGTCAGGTCAGAGAGAAGTAGAGGCTTAGTGTCTTTACAGCTGCTCACTCTTGAAATATTGATACAAAACATACGAAGCACATGAAAAGAAAATGACAACAGTCAGTGCTTTGTATGAGATGCTTACTGGTCTTAACTCAGTTCATAAATCATGATGCCGCAAGCAAGTTATAGTCCTTACCATCCAATGTTGACAGCCATGTCATAATTCCTCTACGTCATAAGTCGAGATAAAAACATAGCAACATGCAAGCCATGAGAACAGCTCATCAGCACTCATATCAATATAGTTGGTTCAGTAACAACATCAACTAAATTCTGTTATTCAAATAGAGGTAGGCCTATAGTAATGTGCATTAGATAAATAGTGCCCCTTTTGTTACTGAAAGTTATTTTGTTTTGTTTTTATTTATTTGACTTTTATTTCTCCTTGCATTTTAAGCCACATATGCTGTACACTTAACAGTGGCAGTGTAAACAGATATTGGCACCCAGAATAAATGGCTTAAATCAGAATGAGTATTGTAAATGCAATACTAGTAAACGCTCTATAAATTAGATTTAGTGCAGATAGAGTATAAATGGATGTGGTGCAAGGTCATAAGCAGGCTTTGTATTATGATAATTATATTTCTTTCTTTCTTTCTTGTAATACTATCAGTACAAGAGGAAATAAACAAAAAATGTCAGTTCTTATTTAAAATTGTACAAGATTATAATATAATATCAGCCTATTTGAAAGATAGGTATAGAATATATGTCAGCTAAAATAATTCTGAATGTAATTTAAGTTTACACACTTATACAAGAACTGACATTTTTAGAGAGTAATAACACTAAGATGGACAGTTTTCAGGTTTCATCTCGTATTGCATTAAGTGGGATTCCCACATATTGAGTATGCAGCCTAATTCATTTAACTTGCATGTTCATATCAAATTAAAATAATCTATTTATATCCAATTTTTTTTAAAACTTAAAACTGCAAGGCTGCAAGTGCCTTATTATAGTGACATGAAAGTCTGAAATTAAACTGGTTAGAAAGGAAGTTCTGAAAGAAAGTAAAAGCAATTCGACAGGGAAATATACAAATGTGCTTTTTAATGTTAGGTACTGTAACAAAGATCTTGTAGTAGTTTTTTTAATTTCACTTGCATTCAAAAAAAGCGCAGAGAAAGGCAACATTCTTGACCATATCACATCACATACTTTCTAGGTCTCATTCATCATGGAAGGCCAGCAAGAAATGATTAGGCAAAATCTTATGTTTGACAAATGTAGCTATTTAGTATTTGCCTTCTTTGCAAGTAAGCACAATTATTTTCTTTAGCCTACCAACACCAGTTCCGAGATCTAAGCCAGTTTAGTGTGCACCACTGTAGAGGCATTTAATAAAGGGCAGAATGTTTCCTAGCTTTACAAGCTGCCTATAGTAATGCATCTGGCCTTATGATAACTATGTACATTAATGCTAGTCATGCTATTGTCTGCTTCCTCCTTTATGCGCTTGCCCTCTCATTCTACCCTTTGATATTCTTAGATCACACCAGACGAGGAAGGCCTTCAGAAGTTGTCACAACTGGTTTCCAAATATGGGTTAGTCGTGAAGGAATGGGTTGGTCCCATCCTTGCAGTTATCTCTTTATTTCACCCTGACTACATTAAATGTGTGGTGTTGGCTTCAGGTAGTAGTTTGAGCTTTCTACACAAGGCATGCACTATGAAATAAATTAGTGTTTTCCAGTCTATACCAGTACATACAAACAGACCCATTTTCAATGTGATGCTCATAATTATACTACTTTGATTTTCATTGATTTTTAAAATTATGAAAATTTATAATGGTCTTATAAAATACTTTAAAATTACATGGCACAATTTTAATGGAAGATTGCTTTTATTTATATAAATATTGACGTACCTAATTCATCCTTTAATCTAGGGGCCTATTGACAGTTTTATTTCCCTGATTAGAAAACCTGGTAGATTTTTAAGGCATGAACTTAAATATTTTTGAATAATTTGGGCTGAATCTAACATTTTGGAATTCATGCTTTTTTTTTAATATTGCAGTGGTTGTAGCAACATTGCATTTAAATTTTTGGTAACACGTCTGAACTTACATGCATGACATTGCTAATACATACATAACTGATTATGTAAACATGAATAGTAAACTAGCATTCATATGGTATTACTTCAGTATTTAGTTATACAAATGAGGATGTTTGTAAATTATTTTATTCTTCCAGGTACCTCATTTAATTTGTATATTGTAAGCAGCACTTTATAAGTTATAGTGTCCATACCAGCATTAGTAGATGGAGATATTTCTCCAACAAAATCCAGCCAGTACAATCCATATGTCGATCCTCATTACATTCTGATAAACTGACTTTTATGTTATCCCTTTTATGGTTTGTGTACTGCAGTGTATTTCATGTATTAAAAACAAACAAGTTACCCAGAGCAGTGATATGGAATTGTTACAGGAGTTGCACTATGTGCAAAGGATACTCTCTATACTTGTAGTTGCCTTAGTAAATACATTTCATATGACATAAATTGGGTAGTTCTTAAGTATCATAAATGAATCATTGAAATAACTACCTAATTTATGTAAATTAACTTACCTCCACAATGATCTCATTACTGACAGAACTACATTACTATTTATAATGGCCATAAAGTAGTCCTTATTCTAATACTAAATGACCTGTTAATATTGACAACATGTTTTTACAATAGTTAGTTACTATAACTAAAACATAAGTTTGTTATCAGACATTAACCTAGACTCCTATGTTTCAAAGAACATATGCGCCTGTAATGTGCATAGTAAATACCAAGGTAAACTAAATATCTAACTAAAATGAGTGTGGAAGGGGGCAGAAAGAGAGAGATTAAAAGGAAAGATTCAGTACAATTAATTGAGTAAAAACTAATGTATGATATAAGGTATTCCAGGCTAGCTGATGACAACAAAGAAAACAGCAGGTGAAGTCTTAAATAAGCAAATTTCAATACTTTTACCATTTTTTCAGACAGGTAGAAGATCAGCAACATCCTAGAGTAAATCTCCAAATATCTTATGTCAAAATAGCAACAGATAGAGTATTTCATTATGAAACACAGTCATCCAAACCAAAACATCAAACATCTAAGAAGGACAACATGCAAAATACATTGACAACATTGTCTTTAGTCTAATAATGCAGATTTCATGGACTGAACATTCCTGCAGTAACAGTCCTGATTGTCCTGTTTTGCTCAATTTGCTGCAGCTAAGATATACTTGTTTTCAGTTTACTGAAAATAAGTGAACTGAGGAATTCTATCTTTCTTTAAACCATTTGATGCATCTTAAGAAAGACGTGATATTCATTAATTTTAACCATTTTTGCGAGAAAATTAAATATCTGTGTTAGTTAAGCAAATTAACAGAATAGTCCTTGCCCAGGTAAACTTGCTTTCCCCGATGATGTAGTTTTCTCTTTGGATCCAGCTCATTGTAATATTACAAAATTTGGATCAAGTTCTTTATGATATTACAAAACAAAGAAAATCGGTAATGACTGCGTAGAACCTAAAAAGTAATTTCATGACTTTTATTCCAAATACAATAAGATTAGCACTTTCATCTTGCACAATGCAAAATTAATCAGATAAAGAACTACTGAAACATTTATCATTTACATGTCCAAAATAAATCACATGAAAGCAAACAAACCTAGATTTAAAGTAATAGTGCCCAAACTGAACCAAAGGAATATTCAATAAATTTGAAAAACAGTTACTAATTGCATAAAATACATCCAGGTTTGTCACTTTAAAGCCTTAAGTTTTAACGGGAACAATAGTAATATGATCATTCAGCCCTGGCCAGTAATAGGAATTTAATTCTAACTGCCAAAAAAAGCTCTCTTTTCTTCACTGATTACTGACCAAGGTCCACCCCTTTCATTCTGAATGACTTTTTCTAAAGCAAAAAAATTAAAGCAGTGTCTCACATGGTTTTGTATATGTCTATCCAATGCATTAGTCATTTTCCTTTGTAAATATGTTTATAAATTCTCTCATGAAACTTATGTTCAGTTTTTCCAGCATAATAGCATTGGCAAAATTGGCAGAGTGCTAAAAAGACCAACCCCGCACTATTACAATCAAATTTCCCCCTTAACAAAATATTCCTGCCCATAATATAAATGTGGCCTCCCTTCTGAAATATATTTAAAGTAATTACACCTCCTGCATTTTTTAAGCCTCAAAAGGGACATTGTTTTAATTTTTTGTTTTAGAAATAGTCCTTCAGAATGAAAGGGGTGGACCTTGGTCAGTAATCATTGAAAAAAAATAGAGCTTTTTTGGCAGTTAGAATTTAATTCCTATTACTGGCCAGGGCTGAATGATCATATTACTATTGTTCCCCTGTTAAAACTAAAGGTTTTAAAGAAATAAACCTGTATGTCTTTTATAGACTTAGTAACAGTTTTTAAATTTTATTGAATACTCCTTTGGGTCAGTTTGGGTACTATTGCTCTAAATCTAGGTTTGTTTGCTCTCACATGATTTATTTTGGATATTTAAATTATAAATATTTTAGTAGTTCTTTATCTGATGAAGTTTTTGTATTGAGCGAGATGAAAGCATTACTCTTATTATACTTGGAATAAAAGTCGTGAAGTTACTTTTGAGGTTCGATGCAGTCATTACCAGTTTTCGCTGTTTTGTGATTTAGTTTGCTTTTGCCTGTTTGGAGTTATACTCGTTATGATAGTAACTTTATTACTATGATTCAGTTATTGTATCAGTGGCGTAACAAATCGCACTCTCACCTTTGCTGAAGAAGGCTGTGGGTTCTATTCCCATACCAGGTAGATGGATTGCTGACAGTGCAATGCAGCCTTGGGGGATGCTGCACTCCTGCGTGTGTTGTCCTTCAGATGAGATATTAAACCAAAGTCTCATCTCCTTGAGTTGGTGGCAGCTCAGGTGGATGTAAAAGATCCCACGGCACATATTGAAAAGAGTAGAAGTTCCCTGATGCCCTGGCCATATTTCCTCTAAGCAGTATAAATGCTATCTTAGGTCTTCCCAGAACATATTTTAAAAGCCTGTATTTAAGATCAGATATTAATTTCTACTGAAACATAATTTAATTTAGAAAGTATAAAAATGAGAATGTTTAAGTGACCAACTAAACCATTAGCAGGTTTATCTTCTATTTGTGGATAGTGTTGATTTCCTGTACGAAAGCAATATCAAATATACACTTTTAATGTAACTCATAAGGATGTATCTTTAAGTAGATACCAGTGCATGCCTATTCCAGGTTAACCATATATTAGATATTCTGAATCTTAACTCAGCTATGCCTTGCCAGAAGACTTTCCAAAAATGTTCGGATCCTAGATTTAAATAAAATAAATAACAGCATAGATCTGTTATTGACAAAAGTCAGTAGATGCCAACCAACTAGTGTAGGAGCTTTGTTCTCAGCTTCTCCACTGATGACCTAGCTTCAGTAGGCATCACCAGTATTAAGGGGCAACACTGCAAGGGGAGGGGATGCAGTGACAAGCTTTCATCTTTCCTATCCCAGTGGGAGGAGAGAAGCATGTAATGAATGGCAGCAGCAACTGATACCTGGTACAGACTATAGACTTCAGCTAAGTCACTCACCAATATCAGATACAAATTCCCAGAACATGGAAATCACACCTCCCCATGCTGTCCAACAATAGTTAAAATATTGAATCAGCAATAAACATGCCCCACCTGTTCTTGTGTGGATGCACATCTGATGGCTTCTCCAGGACATGTCCTACAAGCCAGGACAATTCCTACAAGCCTATAGTCTAATGAGATGATAACCAGCCATACCAGTAAAATGCAAAACCCTCACTCACTCACTCACTCACTCACTCTCTTTCTGCTTTTCCTGGTGAGGTTCACAGTGATACTAGGTTAAGCTGGTGTGATCAGTCTTCTGTCCCTCCAAGCATGTATTACAGCTTGTATCCAAACATTCTCTAATTAGCTGAAATGTATAACCCTCCAGCATAACCGTCTCTAAAGAGGTCACTCAAAACATGTCTAGCAACAGCTGCCCAAATGTCAGTCTTATATTTCCCTCAACTGGCTGCTCACAATCTCAAGGAACAGCAGCTTTATTTCAAGATTCTTCTGGCTCTCAAGATTCCACACCCTGTCATAGAATAAGCCCTACAAACCATACAGATCACAGAATTCCACACCTTGTCATAGAATAATCCCTATAAACCCTGCAGAGAAACCTACATTTTACAAGTTGTACCTGCACTCTAGTTCTTATAGTCACCTGGGGACATAAGTCGTACAGTTAATACATACATATTGTTCTTAACAGCACAATGAAACAGAAAAAAAATCATATCTGTATGGCTGTTTCTTAATATGTTCTTAATGTGTTCCCCTCGTATGATGAATTTGCCATTTTACTTTTGTACTTGTAAATCAACACTTGCCCTTGTACAAGAGTTACATCAATATATCTACTTTTCAGGAGTTTTTATGGACCTCTCCCATTCTGTGCATTAGCTGAATTACAGTACAAAAATTCAAGAAGTGAAAATAACCTATTATACCATGACCCCCCAAGCGTGCGATGATTGGCAGGCCATTGTCATTGGTCATCGAAATTATACTAAAGAAAAAAGGTCGCGCCGGACTTTTTTTTAAACACTAACTAAACCTACTGTCTCGCTATGCTATGTGGGTTGGGTTTAACATAGCGAGATTAAAAAAAGCAGCGGTCTCCGTTGCTTGTTTTTTTTTCTTCTTACCTCTTTATCTAAAACATTTTTACATAGAAAAAAAATTAAACAAAAAGCAAGAAAAACGGAGAAAGCAAGATTTTTGTTTTTTTTTTATCGCTATGTTAAATGGGTTTCCACATATGTTTTAAAACAACAATATACATCTCCATTATTTAATTTTAAACTGTCTCCATATGCTAAACCCATTTAACAAGACCAGACAAAAAAAAAAAGCAACGGACTAAGTTAAGATTTTTCGACATTTTTTTTTATGTTAAATGGGTTTAATTTTTTTAGACAGTTTTAAAAAAACAACCCGGACATCCCTTAATAACAATTGAACACTGTCTGGCTATGTAAAACCCATTTAACATATTAAAAAATAATAAAAAATATGTAAAAAAAAAAAAGGAGATCTTGCTCTTGCTTTCTCCGTTGCTTTTGCGCTGTGTACCTGCAGCTCATGACTTCCGCCCGCATCAGAAGACATCTGCGGAAAAGTAATATCATCGAGCCATTATGTAAGATGGCATTATGCTATGCCATACTTAATTTTAATAATTATTGGTTTTTGAATATAATAACGCCCGCCCTGGTAATTGTGTGGGTAATCGGTGGACTTTGCCGGGTTACTTTTGGTTGGGGGTCGGCCCATATAACTCACCATGGCAGTCATTAGTTGCTTTATCAATAAAAATTAAATAAAAGCAGGGTTACCACCTGTCCCTGTTTGGGCAGTTGTGTCCTGTGAGGGAAAAAAAACAACTAAAAAATGGCAAATGTCCTGAGATTATAGGACAAAAATATTTCCTAAATTTTCATTAATAGTTGCATAAAACAGTTATTTTTGTATGTGAAACACCTACACATTATATGAAATAGCATAAGCAACTAAAATGCTAGAAAAATAAGCTTTTATTTTGGCTAAAAAAAGTGAAGTTCTGTCCTTTGCACTGAATGTGGGTATGTTTTATCCTGCAAAACCTCATGTTTTTACAAAATAATGTCACACTTTGGGCATTTGAAAAGGTGGCAACTCTAAATAAAAGGAGCAGTTATGATACAGATACAAGCACTTCAGTACCTTCTTAGCAAAAACTTCATTTAAGGTCTTCAGCACAGTGTATGGCCAAATCCTGGGACAGGCATTGCATTGCCTGAAGTAAGTGAATTATCAGAAAGCATCTTGATTCACATAAGGTTATCAGTTCTCCTTTTCTGGATCTCTTGAAACCCTTCAGTAACATCAGTCAGACTTCTACCTGACCTTGGTATGAGCAGGTTTTCCTTAGTGCTTGTAGCTTTGGTGCCTTCAAAACAGAAGTCAGATTTCTTTCTTTCATATGGGACAGGACACTTGTGCTCTACATGCCACTCTTTGGTGGGCCACGTGGGCCTGTGCTTGTTTGTCTTTTTTACATTGGTCAGTAGTGCAGAAACATACTACAGAGGTGCTGTGTTAGTTCAGTATGCTGATAATGCAGGTCACTTAAAGTCTAAAGTACATCAGAACTGCAGAGAACCTGTTCCTGTTTGGTCTGTTTGTTCTTAGCTGTCCTTAGTAATAATACAATATAAGTAAGATAAAATCCATCTTACTCTGTAACAATACCTAATCCACGGTCGTACAGCGGTAGCATTGTTGCCTCACAGCAAGAGGTTCTCCTGTTCGATTCTCTGCTGGAGTGCCTTCTGTGTGGAGTCTGCATGTCCTCCCCGCGGTCGAGTGGCCTACGAAAGACATGCGTGAATGGGCGTGCCTTCACTGAAGGTTGGGCGTTGGGCTGCCAACTTGGCACCACAAAAATAGACTGCCAATCATTAGCGGACGGGAGTTCCGCTGTGGTGACCCCTAACCGAGAAAAGCCGAAAAGACAAACAACTCTGTAACAATACCTGCATGCATGACAATTCAGATATGTGCAGCAACATATCAACACTAATTCCACTAGGAAATACCTTTGTTGAAGAAGTTACCTCTACCAAGTTTTTAGGTTTAACCCTAGACAGCCAGCTAAAATGTAACACTATATTATAGCAGCTAAAATTCAGCACTACATTACAGCTACCAAAATCAATCAAGAACAGGAAAGTTTGTGTAGAGCAAGAGCCTTTTAATATATATGTTATCCACTGCCTTCATGAACCTCAGTCCTGCCTCGTGTATCCCACTCATATCTTCACAGGTGTCTACAAACGCCAGCCTACAGAAGACTAGAACAAGGAAATACCCTCACTGCCAGATTTGCTGCTGGGCATAATTCCAAAATCCATCACTACTTCTGACTGTAATAGGCTGGGATTACTGAAATGTAGACAAATTGGGTAAGAACACTGGACAAAAGTATCCTTTTCAAGTGTGACCCAAGAGCGCTGTCTGATTAAGGGACTTGCATATAGACAACAAGTAGGCAAATGTAGTGTGACGAATGAAACATTGGAGTACAGGCAGCACCTCATTATCAGTTCATAGCGTTAGTCCTCTGTACTAATCGACTAAATGTAAAATCAAAACTTTTTTAAAATCTCTTGTGGATCGGTATCTTCCTTCAGAGGATCATAGGAAATTCAAGACAACCGAGTTGTGCAGCCATTTATACCTTGCCAGTACCCATCCTTAGACTATACTTCCTCATGTGAGGAGGGCTAGGCCACTCATTGCAGGGGTGAATTTGTGAGGGGCTTGTTTATTACTGTCAATTAAACAGCTCGGTATGTTATTGGGTCTTATAGAAAAAGTATTTTAGGTCTCGGACAGCACTTTCAGTACATGCTTCTTAATGATGATGGGGATCTGCGAGATTCAGGGATAAGTAGGCATTGGATAGCCATCTCTGGGGTAAAATTACAACAGAATTTGTTTGCTAGCATGTTGGCAGTGACTACTCATATCCCTCATATAGCCTGCTAATCAACCTTATAATTGTTTTAGGAAATGCAAATGCTTCCCTTGCCCTGCTTATAAAATCATAGCTTACTCTGTCAAATGCTTTCTCTGCATCGAGACCCACCAACAACAATGGTATTTTCTTACATTTTGCTTCCGTCTGGATTATCAGTGTTCTGTTAATGTTGTCAAATGTTTGCCTCCCCTCCACAAAACCACATTGATCCGTATCTATCAAATTTGACATTACTTTTGCCATTTTTTTAGCCATTATAGACATGAGCACTTTATAATCATGGTTTAGTATTGAAATGGGCCTGTATGAATCTGGATCTGATGGATCTTTGCCCTCTTTAGGTATTACAGCTACCACTGCTTTTTTCCAGGATGTTGGTACTTCTCCTTCTCTTAAAATACTGTTAAAATCTTCCAGATCATCAGATTTTTCCCTCTTAGCTTCCAAACTTCCACAGGAATACCATCTATTCCTGGGGACTTTCCTGTACATTGTTATACATCATTTTTTACTTCATCTCCTCCTATTCTAACCTTTAGTAATTGAGCTTCATCTGCCTCTAACCTTGGCATATTTAAGTCTTGCATAAAATTTCCATTTGTATCTTTTCTTGATTTCCATATTTCTCTGGTTTATACAGATTTTCATAGAATTTCTGAAATATTTCTAATACCTCTACAGAATCTCTTGTTACCTTCCTTGTTTTTGGCTCCCTAAGCTTGGTGACAGCCCTTTCTACTTTTTGTTGCCTGAATCATTGTGCTAAAAGTTTTTGGGCTGTCATGTTATTATCAAAAACAGTTACTTAACAGCAGTCTTTCTAAACTTCTGTATATTATCAAGGTCGTCCCTTATTTTCTGCTTAGTATTCTGCAGCTGACCCTCTTCTTGTTCTCTGAGATTAACATTTGTCAGTCCCTCTAAAATGAGTCCTGTTACTTCTTAACCATAGCTCCCTTTTTTTTTTATATCCATGCTATTTTTAAACTCCACCTTAACTTTATCCCACTCCCTAGCTATATTTTCAGAAATAATTTCTGTCCTCTCAAATATCTCCTGAATAATCTCCACTACCCATTCCTTAAATTCCTTCCTTTTCAACAAATAGGTGGGAAAGTGCTAGTGTCTCATTTTTATTTCATTGCCCTGTGTTTTTATTTTAATTATTGGCACATAATGTGTGTGGTACATATCAAGACCTTCAATTAAATGCACATGTTCCTGTGAAATGTAAATCTGTCTAGCCTAGCCCAGTTTTTATGTCTCAGGGGATAATATGTAAATTCACTCTGAACTAATATTACTGAAGTCACAACTTCCATGCCAAATATTTTCATAAATTTCTTCAAAAAGCTACCGTCCTTTGTTATATGTTTTCTTCTGGGCCCCCTGTACATATCTTCACTGCTTCAAATCAAATTCCAGTCCCCAACTATAAGTAATATCCCTTGTTGAAAACTGATTATTTCTCCCAGAATTTTGTTAAGTTCCATTGTAGCAGTTTTTGGTGGAATATAAATACATGGCAGTGTAATCCTTCTCTCTTGCCAGTAGCCCCTTAGCACTAAAAATCTGCCATTATTATATTTTTTATCCTCTTCCATCACAATTGGAGCTTCTATTGCAATTCCTCTTTTCCTTTGTCCCAGATATTCCATTGAATAACCATCCTGAAAACCTTTCTTTATCAAATTCACATGTTCAGTTCCTTCCAAGTGTGTCTCCTGTAACATAGCTATTTGCACTCTGCATTTTAATATAGTTCATTATTCTTTCTTTTTTGTATTTATCTGTGAGACCATTGGCATTTAAAGGCATTACAGAAAGCATCATTGTACTAAAAAAAATGATTCCCACCTTTTATGTATAACACCTTTTTTTGTTAAATGTCTAAGTCCAGCGATTCCCTTTTGATTTACTACTAACACACAAAACTATGTACATTTTCAGATATTGAACAGCTCTCCACCAGACTGTAACCAATTTCACTTTATCAGATTGTCTCCATGGTTTTTCAGATTGTCTCCATGGGAGATGAGAACCAGATATTCAACTTCTCTTATCAGATTTGTTACATGGATACATGATGTAGGATAGATACAGATTCCTACATACATACATTTCAAGAAAGAGAAAAGCTCATCATAATCAATATTCTTTTCTTTTTATTTTTTTTCTCTTAAAACCTTACCATGAATATCTCTAAGGTCCTATATATTCCCCCTTCCTAGAATGATTCTTTTAACCAGGCTTTTTACATTGCAGTGCTACATTTCTTAAAACTGAACAAAATAGCTGAGAAAACTTAACTTTTATAGAATGCAAAAAAAACTATACACAAAAAAAATAGCCTTTAAAAGTCTATATTTCACAATATAATTCATTGTGTAATCCCACATTACATTACTGGTTTATTACTGTTCATCATCTCTCTCATTCTGTTTCACAGCTTACTTTTTTTTAGACAAACTTTGTTTTTCTCTTCCTTTTATATACTTCATTTTGTCCTTCTGCCACTATTTTGTTAGAATCAACTCTTTCTCCAATAAGAATTGCATTTGGAGCATACACACAATGTGCCCTTTCAATTAACAGTTCATGTTGTGGAATACTATTCCATTTGCTTATTTGTGCTTTCATAAAATTAATACAGTTTGTTCCTTCCGTCTTATATTCAGCCAGCCTTTTCCTCATTTCAACCTTTGAGTTTTGCAGTTCTGCCACTTTATCTGAATATCTGTTTAAAGTTCTTCCATATTTTACAGATTTGTATTGTTTGTGTTGATATATACTCAATGTCATTTTTTTTTTTTTGCCAGTTCTACATAGTTCTAATTTATTGATCAGTGTTTTGTGTATGGCCTTGTTAAATCTATATAAATTACATCATTATTTGGCCAAAATTTTGTTATTTTTGGTCAAATAAAGTGCCATTTTGGATATACTTTTTTTTGGCGTTCTTCAGCTTGGTGGCTCCTCGTTTCGTTTGTTCATTGTACAGGTTGTAATACATCTATTTTCAATATTTGCATGCTGATATATGGTTTCAAGTCCCAACCTATCCAGTTCTGACAATAACTTATTCAATATTATCTTCTCCATTATTTTTCCACAATATGAAAGTAGACTTAAGGGTCTATATGACTCTGGGTTTGTCCTACCCCCTTTCCCTTAAACACAGGTTTAATAAGCACATGTCTCCTATTTTAAGGAATTTCCCCACATGTTTATGGCCTAGTAAATAATAGATATAATGGTACTGTAAGCTCTTGCTGAAGTGTCCTCATGTCATTATTACTAATTCTGTCTCCTCTCTGTGCTTTGTTTGGATTGAGTTTGTGCAGTTCTTTTTCAATATAATCTAATTTGATTCCAGTATCTGAGGTTACCTGGATGTCACTAGGACAGCTAAGCACCTCTTTTGTGGAGCCAAACTGTTTTACATAAGATTTTGTAAATATATCTATAGTCTGTTGTGTCTGAGAATACATTTTAGAATCTGTACACAGTTTATCAGTTTGTATGTCTTTACTCCCTCCACATCTTATGCATCTTTAAAAAGGTTTCATATTATGCTCAATATCTTATTATAAATTTTCTTCAATTTTTCTTCATCTTGTTTCAGACTGTTCTTGATTTGTTTGTCCAGCTTGTTTATTTCAGTTTTCAAAGTTAGAGTTTGACCTCTCCTTGATTTCTTATATTTTTTGTCTCTTACCTAAATCAGGTATCTTATTTTTATGGAAATATATCCCCTGACGTTGTATGCCCAGATCCTGATGTTATTTTTGCACTCAAAGAATTTATCTTTCAAAACTTTCCACATTCCATCTGCAGTTTTTCCACTGAACACATCACTTCAGTTAATTTTACATAGTGACTGTTTTGATTCCGTGTAATCTCTAATTAATCTTCTTGCATTGGTTTAGATTTCAGTTTGACAGAATTATCTAGCAACAACATTTATAACCCCATGATCACTGCACATCAATGGTGTTTTTTTTTATCTAGCAACAACCTTTTTAACCCCATGATCACTGCACATCAATGGTGGTAAAACATGACTTGAAGCAACAGTATTTTTTTAGGAACACAAACAATGTTTAGTATGTTCCATTCCGTGGTAGTTTTTTTTTTTTTTTTTTTTACAATCTGAAGCAATTGTTGTTCCTGAACATAAGTTGTGAATAATTTCCTTACTAATTTTGTTGAATCAGTATTCCAGTCTGTTTCTGGTACTTAAGTCCCCAGCTAATATTATTCTTCCTTCCTGTGTTTCATGCAAGAAATGTATGAATTCCTCTAGGTCATCTGCACTTGACTTTGGTGGTCTATACACTCCAACAGTTGTAATGTGTTCCAGGGTTGTCTTTACTGTCACAGTTACACAAGTCTGTAGTATTTGTGTTATCACTGAACCACAGGTCTCATAACTATCTTTAATCCCTATCATAACACTTCAGTCATATTTTGTTAGAATGTATGTTACAGTAAAAACATTTATACCCTGATAGAAGTGGTTTCCAGTAATTGCTCTTTAACCATGTTTCATAAACAATAACATCAATCTCATGGGAACATAGCAAATTTTTCAATACAAAACACTTTATTATTAATGCTTCTAGCATTAACAACCATCAGAGATGCCTCAAATGTTGCTGTGAACTGTTAAATTTTCGACCTGGCAAAAATCCTGCCTAGTGTTTGCCAAATATTTGCTGCAACAATTCTCTTCCCTGATCTTGACCCCATCTCCTTCTGACTTTTATGTTTTATTCTATATTATCTCCCTATTCCTAGTGACATATTATTCACTTATTTGGTTGTTTTTGCCCATAAACTGTACCATCAGAGGGCCAAAAACTTAAAATACAAGCAACTCAAATGCAAAGTGAGGCATTGTTTAAAAAATGTGTTCAAATAGTAATTGTACACACCAGACCTCAGTATGTTTCATTTGAAGAAATTTCAGAAATTTACAACTAAAAATTGTGTGCCCCTTACTTAAAGACAATTTTCTCAACTTATATACGGTAAAATTGTTTAAATCCATGTAAGGTACTCTACCAAAAAATGACATTTTGTCTTTGTTTTATGTTCGAGTTCTTAGACTGAACCTATATCTGTTTTGCAATGGATTTTGAGTAATGTTTAAGCAGTCAGCATACAGGATACCAGTCTACTCAAAGTAAATATTTAGATTACTTACTGAAAGCTTTCAGATTTGCCAAGACTTTCTGGGTGTTTGCTGTACTCACTGGAAAGTTAATATGTTTGTTGTGAAACAGGTAAAGTATACAATAACAAGAAGTACTGATTAAAAATCACCCCTTCTTTAAATCAATGATACTGCAGGAAGTTGAATAAGGCCTCTATTTAAAGACGGTAAAAATATGGTGTGCATCTTACAATTGCTCTTTACCATCACCAGTAACCAATGTGAACAAAGTAGCACAACTGGAAAAGTAACTGTAGTTGGTTTATAGTACAGACACCCTTTTCAAAAGTCATTCTTTACCATTTTATTCACAAATACACACATAGCCTGCAAAGTGGTAATTAGTGTGCTGGAATTCTTATTCTTGGCATCAGGGATTGCTTGCATAGCCACAGACTATTTTTGACTTTTCCAGGAATTAGTGAGCTGGAATTCTTATACTTGGCATCAGGGATTCCTTGCATAGCCACAAACTACTTTTGACTTTCCCAGGAATTAGTGAGCTGGAATTCTTATTCTTGGCATCAGGGATTGCTTGCATAGCCACAGACTACTTTTGACTTTCCCAGGAGATGTGTTGTTCACTCATTCCCAAGAGCGAATCCTGCTGCCAAGTACTTAGCAGGCTTGAATTCTTTACTGGGAGTCAGGGGTCTTGTGCACAGACTACTGTTGACCTTTCCAGGATAAAGAGTGGTTGCTCATTCCTGGCAGACCCTACTGTCAAATAATTAGTGGATTTGAATTCTTATACTTGGAATCAGGGATCTCTCCCAGATCACAGACTGCTGTTGACCCTGTCAGTATAAAGAATGCTTGTTCAGTCCCTGAGAGGTGGAAGAGCACTGCCAGGTACCTCATAGAGGACTCACTACCTCCATACGCAAGGGTAGTTCAGTAGAACAAAATGTGGCTGCTTTGGTGGGTAAAGGATCTGCCAATTTGAATGTCCTCAAGCATCACATAGAGAAAGCAAGCCTGTGCCAGTCCAACATACAACAATCTTCCTGATTCAGAGAAATAAAGCCTCACCTGTGACCTTGATTGCCCCATGTGGTACATTGAATAATGAATTGGCTTATAAACAGACCCGACAAAATAAGTGTGGCTAGTTCCAGCTCCTCCAAAAGACCTGTCACCAGTGAAGTGCCCTGGGTTCATTCCTTGGGCCACTACTCTTTGGCATCTATTTCTCAAAACTCAGAGCCAATGTAAATGGCTTATGGCCAATCAAGTTTGCAGATGACTGCAAACATGGAGCCATAATTTCTTTATTTAGTTATCCATTTTTGACCATATTAGTCCCACTTGGCTAGTAGCCTCTTTTCATGAGAGTCCAAATGTGGCATTTATACTACTAGGGGAAGTTTAAACAGGACATTGTGGAACTTCCCTTACTTTCTTTGACATCACTTCTGTTTCCTAGAATGGAGATGTCTGGGTGAAGAGACATTATGTTAGAAGGTAGCTTTTTGGTGAATAAAAAGCTTTTGGAAAACATGATGGAGAAAAGTGAGTTACAAGATTCTGTAGAGGATTTGGATGGAAAAAATGCATGCAGTTGATATGAGTAATGAGCAAAGGACTTGCAAGCAGGATGGTACAACTGAGCAACAAATCAGTTTAATATACAAATTCCATGCAAGTCTTTACAAAATCCCAGCTAGCTGTGCTGGCATCCGTGCCCTACTTCTCACTGCATAGCTGGCAGTAACTTACATTGTCACATCATGTTAAGATTTGTATGGAGACTGATGATAAATTATGACTAAAAGCAAATATTCTATATAAGGTAGACACACAAAGAGTGTATTTTATTGTGGGGAGGAGGAAACAACTGAATGTTTTTTGACTTGTAAAAGGTTTAGAAAGTTATGGTACAAGTTGCATACTGAATTTGTTTTAAGAATATAAAGCAGAGAAAGTTCATTGTTTATGATTCTGTATTGATATTATGAGGAACAAGTGATAATATGTTGAAATAATTGATAAAACAATTGTATGTTATACGGGTGATGTGGAATGAGATGTTAAATGAAATGTTTTATGGGGAATGGATTTCAGCAGATATATTAAGGAAGCAAGAGTATGGCTATGGAAAAAAGGAGAGGGTGTCAAATTTGGATGAATGATACGAAAAATGTAAATTTGTAAATGCTTTTAAATATAAATGTGTAAATATTTTATTTCTTTTATATGCAAATTTATGTAAAATGTTAATGAATAAAGAAATTCTACACTTTTTGATAGGTGCCATGGGAGCTTTTACATCCACCTAAGCTACCACCAACTTAAGCAGATGGGGTCACAGTTTAGTATCTCATCTCATCTGAAGAACAGCACATTCAGAAGTGCACCATCTCTCTCCCCTACGCTGTACTGTAGTGTCAGCAATACAGTCACATGGAGTGAGAGTCAAACCTGCAGCTTCCTGGTCTTCCAGGACCAAAGGCAGGTGTGCTAGTTGTTGAGTTAGTGACACCTCCAAGTTTCATCAACTCCCCTGAAGACACAAGGATCCTCCAAGAGGGCCTGCTGGTGTCATAAGCGCAGGCGAAAACTGAATGCCAAGAAATGTGTAATTATAGCCTTCAGCAATCAGGATACCCCTGTAACTATCACATTGACAATGTATCTCTGAAATTTGATCCTGTATTTAGGGATCTGGGAACCTGTGTCAACAGTGAATTATAATAGAGATGACATTTTCAGCTTCTACATGTATCAGGATACTGCACAGGGTAATATGGGAAAGGGTGAAGCAAGAAAGCTCTCATGGCTGGCCTTTACCTGTGGAGAATGATTCAACATGTTGAGTCACAAGACAGTTGATGGTAAACAAGCAGTTGGAAGAAAGAAACACAAAAAAAGTTTCTTGTTTTAGCATTACACCCCAATCCTGTCCCACTAGAATGGAATAAAGCCATTTAATTAATACCAAGTATGCTACATATAACTTGCATACTCACAGCTAACTACTAAGCTTCTTTTTTGATGTCACTTTACGGTCATTTAATTAACCTTACACAGAACATGGAGGATGAGCTGCATGATAAAAAAGGCAGCAATTAGAGATATTTCAAAAGTAATTTTTTACCTTAATGCATTCTGCTACTTAATACATTATTAAAACCACCATCCCATCCAACCTGAGAACACATTATTTTAAGGACTGATTTTTTGTGAAATGTGTAGAATGGATGTTATAAACACTATTTATAAACTGTTTTGACCATTATGTATTAAGCATGGGAAATTACTACCTGAGATGTAACCATAAGAGTTAGAGCCTAGCTTGGTTGCTTATGCCTATGTTATAACCTACCTCATCAATTCATGTGTTTTCATTTGCAGCTGCCATTGCTCCAAAAGATGAACTTTTCTATGGGTTTTTAAAACCATGGCTTGGTAAGTTGCCCATTATTTTAAGTGCATTTGTGTTTAGATTGCATTTTTCTTTTCACTTTTTATATTGGCTTTTAGTGATTTGTTGAGAGTTCACAAACCTAAATATCATCACATATTGTTTTAAGTTATATCTCTGTGCAGCTTGTAAATATGTGTACCAAGCTACATTCCCAGTGTTTCTGTTCTTTGAGAAAATTACCTGAATACCTTTTACAGTGTTGCATTGATGACCTTGATTAGAATACTATGCTGTATTTTTTTCTGTGCTTTGGTCTCACAATGTCTGCACAGTGCGTCTGTGACTAGAAAGGATATTTAGATATATACATACAGAGATAAGAGAAACAGATGGACATACAGAAAGAATACTTGCTGTGAAGCAATAAATGATGAATTGCAGTTTTTATTTTTTTTCTGATGGATACTTTCAAATAAGTTGTTTGTTTCATGATTGATTATAGCAATAACCCACGCCTGGGTGTGGGTAATGCAGGATTTAACCACAGTTGGCGTGGTCTTAAATCCACAGACAACCATGGTTAAATCCCGCATTACCCACACCCAGAAGTGGGTTATTGCTATTATACAATGACATTATTTAAGAAAAGAAATAATTACTTTTCTTAAATAATGGCATTGTATAATGCCTCTTTGCTGCCCTTCTGCAGCTGTCTGGTATTCCGCGGCAGTTCTGATGTACTGCGCATGCCTACGCAGTACATCAGAGCTGTGGGCAAAAGCAACGGAGAATGCAAGATCTCCGTTGCTTTTTACTGTTTCGCTATGTTAAATGGGTTTAACATAGCGAGACAGCTTTAAAATAAGCAACGGAGATCTCCGTTACTTATTTTAAAGCTGTCTCACTATGTTAAACCCATTTAATATAGCGATACAGGTTTTAAAAAACGGAGATCTGCGTTGCTTTTTTTAAACCTGTGTCGCTATGTTAAACTCTTTTAACATAGCGAGACAGTGTTTTATACTAACGGAAAAAGTCCGGGCGACCGGACCTTTTTCCGTTAGTATATTGAGGGATTTACAACGGGCACGCTGGTTGGGCTGACCAATCAGCGTGCACGTTTTAGAGGAAGAATTGTATAATTGTTTATTTTCTAAATGCATTGCAGACTTGGTTTGCAGTTTAATGTTACAGGGTTTGTACTTGTTTCCTACAGTGGTTTGAAATTCTCCTTTTGGTTTGATGATACTGTGATTGACTATAGGGTGATTCAGATCTGCAGACTCTACTAAAAGCAGAATTACTTTGTATTTCTTTGTTTTTGATTTATGTTTGCATTTTGGTATTTGTTAGAGTAGGTTTTGCATGTATGTGGCTGTGTGTCTACATCATGGTTTATATATGTTGATAACTTTGTTTTAGTTGTATCTTTGCTAACAATGTTAGACATCTGCTAGGTTATGATTGTGGACATATTCGTTTACCATAATTATTTAGTTTTATTTCTTTAATTTAAAGTCTTATGAAAGCTCAAGACAGGGACAGCTATTTCAAACAAGCCATACAAAAGGAGCTAATAATGCCTGTTGTTTAAATATCCATAAATCTGAACAGTATGCAAAACAAAAAAAATATATATGCATACCTTTAAGTATTACAGGGCAAATATTTCACGCAAGAAAAAAGTGTGGGTGTGACATGTGGACTGCTGTGGCATAACATCATAACTCCAAAGGAGGGCAGTGTGAGGGGGGAAGAATATACATGAGTACCAAAGTGGTAAGTCAGTCAAGGTAGAAGTACAAGGAAAGGCAGTCAAAAGCAAGCAGTTACTGGGAGGATCGAAACTATAGTGGATTAAGAATCCGTTAACAGGCCTCAATCAATGTAAACTATGTTCAACTAAGTAAAACAGACAGAATTAAAGAAGGAAAACATTTGAAAAGGAAGAAAAAGAGTCAGCGGAAAGGAGACAGGCTAATATGTGCCAAGTGATCAAGATGTGACATGGCACTGTGGGTTAGGGCTTTGTGGGGTGCAGACGATTGCACTGGAAGTAGGAAGTACAGGACACTGGCAGCGGAGGAAGATCAGATCACAAGGGTGATAGGCAAGCTGCTAGGTTGTATCAGTACATTGTAGGCAGGTAGATAGGGAGTTAACAAGACATTGGTGGCTATAGTATTAGGAGCAAAAGGACGAACATGAAGATTGCAGAGGGTGACAGAAGGAGGAGAAAGGCACAGGAATGTGACTAGAAAGGAACAGAACTAGACTAAAAGTGGAAAGGTAGAGAAGTTAGATAAGCAAGCCAGGAGACAGCAAGAAAGAAGAGGAGAGACTGATATGAAGTGTCATGTGGGACTAAAGAGGAAGATGAGGATTGAAACATGGAAGTGAGTATGAAGGAAGTGTTTGTGATAGGGGCATACAGAAAGAAACATCAGGATGGCATGTCTGACAATTACATAGTTTTTATATATATATATATATATATATATATATATGTATATATATAAAATGTTCATATATCTGCTTTAGCTGCATACTTGTGGATATTGTCAGAGATCTACTACATTTTGTTTTTCTTTGAATGAAGTGTACCTATTGTGCTCCACATGAAATAATAAAGAAATAATACAAATTATGATGGAGGTATGGATTTAGCAGGGAAGCTTTTGCAAGTACAGTAAAATGCTGCTGAAGCCATGCACTGTTTAAAATAACATCATTTTATTAAAGAAACACCACAGAACCGTGGGATTATTTCTACCCACAGAAAAAGAAACACTAAAAAAACACTGAACTTTTAATAAAAGGATCTAAGTTCTAATTTCAGAACTCTCAACAGAAAACCAGCACCATGAAGCTGTATAGTAAGCAAGCGTTTGAGTAATTTAGAGGGCATTTCATATGTATTTCACTTCCTGGGTCACCACATTAAACAGCTCCTCACACCTTCTACATCAAGCCATCACATCAGTGCAACATTAATCTGAAGGTAGAAAATTAGAATATACATCCAGAGCTTATAGCAAGAAGACTTAGTTACAAAATGTGCATTTGGGCACATGCTCTAGTGTTTTTCTCACATGCACACCACCAAAATGCCTGCTATGAAATCTGGCTATATATATAAACCAGTCAGTTTCAAGTCTCCTTTTTAATTCAGTTTCAAGTCTCCTTTTTAATTCAAAGAGCAAGCACTGTTGTTTGCAATAAAGTATTGTCAAAAATGTAAACAGCAACTTTGCAAACACATTTCAAAACTTCAGTTGTTGTTGTGTCTTTCGGCTTATCCCAGGTAGGGGTCGCCACAGCTGAACTCCGTCCGCTAATGTTTGGTAGGGGATTTTTATGTGCCGAGTTACCAGCCCTGATGCACAACCTTCAACGAAGGCATGCCCATTCACACATGCCTCCACACAGAAGACGCTCTAGCTGAGAATAGAACGCAACAACGTCTTGCTGTGAGGTGACAACTCAAAATAAACAGTGTAACAGTTAATTATGTGTACAGGACTGCAGTCATAAGACTGCATACATATTTACTCACATCATGAAATCCAAACACAGTGACACTTCTAAACCATAAAGAAAACACGTCAAAGATGACATCTTTGCTCAGACTAGCAAAACCATTTCAGATCATGTCAGTCACCTTGCTGGACAGGGGTCCAAGGAAGTAAATATTGTGGGAAGAAATAGCCAGGGAATTGTTATGGCTAGGCTTGTATAGGCCCTAGGGTTGATAGCCTAGTACCAACCTAAGATCCTATGAAAGAAGAAGGAATGGAAATCAAACCAGAAGTGCATAAAAATCGTTAAGCAACTTAAAGTACCAAAAAAAAAAAAAAAACAAAAGAATTTAAAGAATGTGACCACAAGAAAAAGAACGAGAGTTGGAAAGCCCACAATTATAGTGGCAAGTACACAGAACTCGTGGAACAGCCATATTTTGATCAAGATTTGATGCATGAATGGCTAAGGACATGAAAGGCTAATTATAGGTGCTCAAAATAACAGACTGCATATATGTTGACTTACAAAGTCTATAGAGAAAGCGGGAGACAGAGACAAATGTTAGTTCAGTACTTCAGAATTAGAAACAATGGCACATCTTGTTGGTTGTGATATATTCATGGCTGAGGATCTGTACACTGAAAGGCACAATAATGTGACAAAACTGCTGCATTTAGCACTTTACAAACATTACAACATATGGGTAGCCGAGAACCGCTTGAAACATCACCACAAAGATTAAATGAAGAAGTTCTAATCACATGGGATCATCCAATGCCAACAGTTAAGAAAGTAGAGCCAAGAAAACAAGATGTAGTCAAAGAAAACAGGATCAAAATAATATTAATCATTGAAACAGCTATACCTGGAGATTATAGGGTCCTGCACACTGAGACATAAAGTCATAAAATGCCATTATATGCAAGCAAAAACTAGAATAATATAGAATAAAGATACCCAGATATTGCATTAGTTGTTGTAGAAGTAAAAGGGATAATAAAAACAATTTTCAAGTGCACTTAAATATGCTACTAATGCATGTAAGCCCATATGAACCGTAGAAAGAGGCAATTCTGAGTACACACCATGGGTGCTGAAAAGAACACTGTTGTCAACATCAAAGACTAAAGCACTACTAATTTCCTAAACTTTAATCATATCCTGCCTCAGTAATGGAGACTGTGGTATGGACATAGTAGGAGAAATCCAAAACATTTGGAGAAATTAAAAATAAAGGACCCATTCGAGAAAGTTGATGCCTAGTATGACCTGGGCCTCAAGCAATCTACAACTGCAGACTTCCCATAGACTGCAGAGCAGTGCAGATAAAAGTATGATAACCTCAGGCAGAACCAGCCAGGACTGTGGTTGGAGTGGGAAGTAGAAGTGCAAACAGAATGCCCAATGATGTAGTGCTTGTTTTTGTAATGATTTGTTCCTGCTAAATACATGCCAATCCATCCAGTGGTTGCACTGCGTGCTCTTCGTGCTCTTTCATCTCATCAAGATACATGCCCAAACCAAGTGGTCTGTCATACAGAGAGTGAAACCAAGTGGTCTGTCATACAGAGAGTGAAACCAAGTGGTCTGTCATACAGAGAGTGAAACCAAGTGGTCTGTCATACAGAGAGTGAAACCAAGTGGTCTGTCATACAGAGAGTGAAACCAACTGGTCTGTCATACCGAGAGTGAAAAAGCTGACAGTAGGGCATGGCATGTACAACTGCATTCTGCTATATATTTGACTTTATTTTAATGATATGTCACACTTATAGCAATTCCCATATTGGGAATCCACTATATGGGTCCACCTGATGAAGAAAAAGAAGAAGAAGAGGAGGAGGACCAGCTGCCTTTAGCACAGCCTCCTGCCAATGTAGTAGATGGCGGGTCTAATGCTGGAGATGTGTCTGCCTTGCCAGAGTGGGTAAAGGACACTGTCAGATGAATAGCCAAGTTTACAAACAAGTGACTCAGCCACAGCTGCAGTAGCTGGATGAGGATGCACTGGATTGTCAGGCCACCCCAAGTCCCTCCTGGAGTGGATGGCAGACTTATTCAACCAGCTGCAGACTCATTCAGCCAGCGGGTCACTAATTGGTGATCTGGCCACTACCACCAGCTATGCTAGAACAATACATAATTATAGTTCTGGGAAAGTTACACTCTGGGCTAACCTTACAGCCCCACCTACAGCCAAAAACACATGCTACCCACTGCTTGGTGTGACCCTCTTTCTACTGTATCATGCCCATACATTGTGTGCAGTCCTACCTTCCCCATCACTATTTGTCCACCATCTGCACATTTGTGCCCATTCCTTGTTATGCCATCATCATGTGTACGTAGCCACCCCTTGTTTATATGTATTATTTTAAGTATGACTGTTTACCCATGCAAACAATTCTATAGCCAGGTTTCCCTTGATCCCTCTTCTCTTTATATTGAAAAAAGTAATTCTGCCCTACAGCAAAAATAAAAGTTATCCTTACTTACTGGTCCCCTATCTTGTATTCTTCTATGTGTTCCCCTTGTATGTTTCCCTTGCCATGCTCATATCCCCTTTACTACTATTTTTGTGCTGTTAGTTATATGATTTTGGTCATCCAAACATGTATATTGAAATGCTGTACTTGAAAGTTATTATGCTTTCTGGAGCAGAGAACCGCAACATGCATATATTACACTAACAGGACTACTGCAATAACCCTTATTTATCACTGTCATATTCTGGAGTTCATACAGTTTTATACTGCGAGAGCTCATCCCAAGGTACATTACTCTGTGCTCTACATGCTGCCATTGCAAACTGTGAAATTCATGCAGTTTGCTGCAGGTGGTCCATTAGAGCACAGCTCAGTAGGTCTGAGCTGAACATGAATGACTGCTAGTCAGTTATATATACAAGATAATTAGTATTTTTTGCACTATGTCTTTCCAGATTCTGTCTTTTCAGGGCATTAAATCTGAGTCCATGGTGGTCTAGTGGTTAAGACACAACACTCTCACAACAATGGCCTGGATCCAACTTCTGATCAGAGAAGCTTTGATGTATTTCTCCATCTGCATAAGGGCAGGCCTACTACAGACTGATTAATCTGACTAGTCTCATATTTAAAGCCATGGAAAGAATTGTAATAGAAATGATTACTAATGACATTGGAAACCTCTGGAAACTGGATCCAACCCAGTTCAATTTTGTCAAGGAAAGATCATTCCTACTTAACCTGGTGGACTTCTTCAAGAAGGTCAGAAAGGCAATCTGCCTGTCTCTCTTTCCCATTTACACACCATGTGGTACATTGAGCAATGAGCACCTTTCAGCACTTGTTGTTTCTGTAACATTTACGAGTATTAAGAGCTCAGGTTGCTAGCCCAAGGCCCAACCCTCCTTGGAGGGTGCACCACTCACATTCGCATGCACACACTCACACATTTGGACAATTTAGAGTGTACAATCCACCTACTGCATGTCTTTGGAATGTGGGAAGATACTTCAGTGCCTGGAGGAAACACACGTGAATGCAGGGAGGACATGCAGACTCTGCACAGAAGGCACACCAGCTGAGAATTGAACTGGAGAACCTCTTGCTGTAAGGTGACAATGCTAACAGCTACACCACTGTGCTGCCCCACCAAGGTGGTGGACAAGGGCAAAGTAGTGTATGCTGCCTATCTTGACCTGGCCAATTTGATGCAATATGCTACTCGGACATTGTAAACAAACTCAGGGAATTGGGCATAAACCTCTATGTTACACACTGGGTTGCCAGCTGGCTCTCAGGACCCATGAAGTTAGGATATGAGTCTCCACTTCTACAAAAGACATGCCCATTGCAGAGCCCCCCCCCCCCCCCAGGGCTTATTGATGGGTCCTTTCCTTTTTGGCCTCTACTTCTTGGAAGTTAAGGCTAACATTAAGGGCCACTAGCTGACCTTGTTTGCAGATTATTGCAAACTGGGAGCAGTCATAGAAGCCAGCCAAGAAACTAATATTCTCCGAGAAGGGCTAAAACAGACAAATAAATGGTGCCATAGACACAGTTTAAAACTCAATACCAAGAATTGCATAATAGTACCATTTGGGAAGTCAGCTACCTCAGAACTACCATATTGATAACATATGTAGACAGTAACCTGACTTTTGACCAACATGTGTCTAAGGTAGAAATCATCTACATTCTCAACTTATAAGCAAGGTTATGGCATCGTGGTTCATGGAAGTCATCGTTCCACTCTACTCATCCCTCATTAGACCTATTATTGAGTACAATGCCCCCTACTGTATGTACCTGACCAGGCACACGCAACAAGTGGAACATCCACCAAGGTTCTCACAAAGAAGAATACAGGGCATTAACAACATGTCCCATGTAGATTACCTCAGAACCATATCCCTATACTCTGTCCCCTACAGACTGCTAAGGGGTGTTCTAGGTCTAGCACATAAGGTATCCGAGGATCCTGCTCTGATGGTCCTCTTCCATATATGCAAAACAAATAGCATCAGAACTACATGATTCAGGGACTTAAACCTTTCTTGCAACATAAATAGGACATGTTGGATGGACAGGTCTGTGTCTCAGAGAATGCCCCTTCTCTGGAACAAGCTTCTCATCCATGTGAAGTGGAGTTCTTCCCTGACATTGTTCAATCACAATATGGCCCATTGGATGGGAAATCAGAAATTCACCCCTGGTCTGTCAGCTGTGATGTTAATGGATATAGAGAACCTGTAAACGTTTGACAAACCATGCCATAATTTACACATAACCCTAAAAATAAAGGCCATTATGGTTGTAACACTAATATATACCTAAGAACCTATATGTTTTTGGTATTCTGTGTTCTACTACAGCTTTTTACACTGGTAAAATAGTTTAATTTATTTTCTATTTTTATTATATTTTTTGTAATTTGCACATAACTATCCGTTTTAGGACAGCGTCCCTTGTGTGGAAATGGTCTTCCACAGGATCTACAGACAGACATTTTACTTCCCATGTTATTTGTAGCATTCTTCATACCATATGACACATTCAGTTTTTTTCCATCACATTCATCTTTCAACAGATCATTGTCACTTCCTGTTCTGTTTATATTTTTTATATCTTGTACCCTTCTGTCTTTGCTGCCATCACTAGTGATCTCATTAAGGATGTTTTCTAATGTTAAACTTGGTTCAGACATTCTCTTTCTGAAGTGCAGATGTGAAGTTTTTGTATCATAATTCCTGTGTCAGTGTCTGAGAACTCACAGATGTTTCTAGTTATCCTAGTCTTACATAATACATATGAGTGTTGTGTCCTTTCTCTACTGCAATTTTGAACTTACAAATGTCAAATTTCATATTTTTTCTGCAGCTGAAAACATTTTTTTAACCTTTCCTGCACATTATATAAATTTGTCATAACATATGGTATAGTTTGATGTATCTAATATAAACATTTTCTCCATTCAAATGTAGTAGCAGTGTTTTTTTTCAATTTTTCACCTGTTTTATTCTTATTGATGAGATGCATTTGTTAAACCTTGCAACCCAGGTTTCCATCATGTCCCTATGCTATCTGTGACAAAGAAACAATTAAAAATAGGTAACTTTTTATCTCTTCATAGGAGATTACTACAAGCTTACCCAATACAAGTCAATTTTACACAATATATGGCCCCTACAGGCAAGAGGATGGCATGGATTTGTGCCTGTGCATTGAGTATCATACAGATTGCCTCTGTCCATAAGGGATATAGGCACTATCCCAGGTGTGAATTTGTGAATTCCCATCCATTGATCCAAACTGCATTTGAAGAGGCCCAGTGAAGTGCACTGCTTAATGTGAATAGGAAGCCTGTTCCTAAGAAGGGGCAATCTCTGACACACACATCTGTCTCTTCAGTGGGTCTATATCATATGAGCAAATCGCACAAATTGCGAACGCTCATAATAACGAACATACCGGACCTCAAAGTGCTTTTTCTGAGGAAGTTCGAGGTCTGGTACATTCGATATTATGAGCGTTCACAATTTGTGCGATTTGCTCATATGATATAGACCCTCTCCAGTATGTCTGAGCCGCTGACTAAGTTTAGATCCCTAGAGTGGGTGACCCTCATGCTGTTTGCTTCCAGATGTGTAGCAGCTCCATCAGGGCTAGATTTGGGGGTGCCTTGTAAATCAGGCATAGGTCACCTTTTAATAGTCTGTAGGACACAGAGTAAAGGCATAGGGCTTTTATTCTATCCGCATAGTTCATGTTGTTTCCACCCTGTATTCCCTTTGTGAGAAACCTCTGAGGCCACTTCAGCTGCTGTAAATGCCTGGCCAAATTCATGCTAAATGGTGCATTGTACTCAATAATTGGTCTAATAATAGCTGAGTACAGTGGTACTATAATTTCCTTAGGTCTGGATGCCATACATTTACTGATAAGTTGTCCCACATAAAATGATTTCTTCACCACTGTGGACACATGGTGGTCAGAGTTCAGGCTACTATCTATCTGCGTGCCTAGTCTCACCTTTGTGTCCCAATTTAATGGGTGTGCTGTTGAGTTTGTATTTTACATGGGTATTTAACATCCCAAAGGGCATCATAATGTATTTTTTGCATTTAGTTTTAGGCCATGGTTCTGGCACCAATCATTTGTCTGATCTGGACCATCCTGAAGGATGTCTACATCACTGGAGATTAAATGATTGCCCCAAGCTTGCAGTCATTGGCAAACATTGTCATCCAGAGGCCTTCAACATTTGCCTTGACTTCAGAGAAGTATATTCCAAGCAGGGGTGGTCCCAGTACTGACCCCTCTGGCTAACCACTAGTAACTGGCCTGTTACTGGATCTGGATTCACTTACTTTAATCACATGTCCAGTCCATGAGACAATTGCCTATCCATCTTGTGACATAGGGATCTATGCCCAGTTTTGTGAGTTTATTTATAATATATGAGTGGAGAATTGTATCAGATGTGTTGGCCAGGTCGAGGTAGGTGGTATGTACTGTTTTATTCTCATCCATGGCCTGACATTTTCAAAGAAATCTACCAGGTTCAGTAGGCATGACCTGCCCTTGACAAAGCCAAACCAGGCCAGTTCCAGTGTTTGGGACTCTCCTGTGTCATTATTTATCAGGGTCATGATTATTCTTTCCGTGGCCTTACATATAAAACTTGACAGACTTATGAGTCTGTAATTTTCTGGGTCAGTAAATGGTCCCCATTTATGCAGAGGAATGACTGTTGCTGTCCTCCACTCTGTTGGGACAAAGCCAGCCCGGAGGCTGTGGTTAAATAGAAATCCTAATGGACCTGATATGTCCTGATTTAAGTTGTTTAAGAGGCACCTGGTATATTGTCAGGCCCCACTGAAGCTGTGTTTTTTGCTTTAAAGAACGCATTGGCAACCTGTACTTTTGTGATAATTGGCAGTGAAGTGGTGGAGGATATTTTTGAGGGGAGAACTGTGGGTGATAGGGAGGTGAAATCTGAGCTGAGTTTGTTGGCTAGCAAATTTGCTGTGTCTTCCAGTTGAGTATAGGTGATGCCATCTACAACTAATTCTGCACATTGGTGAAACGAACACAAAGGCAAGCTTACCGTTATTACTTCACACACAATCCTTTAATGTTAGCGCTTTCATTGAGGCCAATACCTCAACTTCTTCTTCAGACAACTCAACAATACAAGACAGACTTTTTATACCATATCCAATTAAGCAATCAATTCAAAAGATTCGCATTTAAAGGTACCTTGACTAAAAAAGCCTATATGCGAATAGAATTCTTATAAAATCATTCCTAGTTTTATAATATATAAATATATATATAATGTAACTATACTCTCTAAACAATGTTTAAAAATATTTGAGGTTCTCTAGGATGTTTAAAATAATGGCATTATACCATAAAAATACCATTACAAATGGTGCAAAGCAAGTGGACAAAAAATATTGTACATTCATAAACATGCAGATTTTAGATAGATATAAATATCACAAAAACTATTATACATATGTATCTATTACTTACCTAATTAATGCCTTTAATTTCAAAATACTAACCATATTGAAATAACTAAACTTCCCATGAGTTTTATGCTGTTTAAATTAACATTTGTCTGGTGCTCATCATGATTTTCATGTTTCCTCATTATCGTATTGCAAGTTTTTTGCTATCCTGTCTAAAGAATTGTTTTCTTCATGCTTGATAATGTTGCCTCCTATCCTGTGCAACAGGCAGAACAGTGAAATAATGCAGATCACATTGTGGCACAAATTGAACAAGCACACTGTGAGTACAAAATAATGTTGCTGAGGCCACTCAGCATTTAGAAGAACATTGTCTGTTACAAAGTCTGCTAGAGAGTTATGTGATTATTTGTACTAGCTTAAAAAACAGACTAAAAATGGTGAAACCCTTTTTCAAACAGATTTCTCAGTTCTGACTTCCAGCCTCTCCACTGTCAACTACCAGTGAGAAGCTGCATATTAATACTTACATAAACAACTTATATGGGTTTCCTATTATTTAGATTCATTTATCATATATAACCCTCCATGTAATCTAGTATATAATTTGTAACACTACTTCACAAGAAGTTCTGATCCTTGATTAACTAGCCTCTTCTGTTTGCACGTTTGTTTGTCTTTTCGGCTTTTCCCAGTTAGGGGTCGCCACAGCGGAACTCCTGTCCACTAATGATTGGTAGTAGATTTTTATGGTGCCGAGTTGCCAGCCCGATGCCCAAACTTCAGTGAAGGCACGCCCATTCACGCATGTCTTTCAGAGGCCACTCGACTGCGGGGAGGACATGCAGACTCCACACAGAAGGCACTCCAGCCGAGAATCGAATAGGAGAACCTCTTGCTGTGAGGCAACAACGCTACCGCTGTACCACTGCAGCTTCTTAGCTTTAGTATAGTATAAATAAACAAGATAAGTTTTCTTTTTGCTTTGATTTAATTTAAATGTTTATTGTCATCATATTTTGTTTGCCTACTGAAGTTCTACATTTCATGTTTTCACATTTGTTATTTTGTACAAGATAAAATCTCTAAATAAAGGTATTTGAGAAGCAGATGCAGACTTTAATTCAGGGAACATTTCATTTGCATTTCACTTCCTGAATAGTCTCATGTGTCAGGCACTTTTACCACCTAAATCAACTAATTGTTTCAGTGTAATGTTATTAGGGAAAGTAGACCTGATTTACAACATCTGCATTTGGAAGATCATCCATTGACTAAGCCACAGCCAAATAGTCAGACCAAATAATTTTTATGGAGTGTGGTGACCATAATCTAACTGACTAGATTCTTTCTTGATGGTTTTTATAAATGACTTCAGGGCATTGCCTGGGAGATCAGAGAAGACATGCCAGAGTTTTAGCAGCTAACAGAAGCTGAGCATAGATGAGAAAAGGCAGAACTTCAGATGTGATGCAGATGAAAGAAACAGCTGAGGAGAAGTGGGTAGGAGAACAAACCCATGCTGAGTAGGAAGGACTACAGCACTGTGGCAGTTGAGAAGGAGGAGGGAGGAGCAAGTGGTCAGCTAGTCATCACCAGAGACTTGAATCCCAAAGAATGCCAGCTAGGTAGAAAAGTCAAAATGGAGTGGATGAGTGACAGGAAGGAGGAGGGGATTAGTGATCACTGGGAACCCAATCACTGAGACTTTTACAGCACTATTTACTTTCATCAGAGTCAATATGGGATTTTATTTTTCTATGCAAGTCTTCTCCTGCCTTTTACAAGGCTGTGGAAACTCACTTTATTGGAGTTTTTTTCTGTTTTCCCTAGTAGCATATTGGACTTCATTGAGTGACAGCTCAGTCAGTCAATCAGGAACTGATTGTTTTGCTTTAAAAACTGATCTGCTTCCATGAGGAAGTTAATGAGAGTTTTGTAGCACTATTTACATCAACTGGAATTAATCTAGAGGTTTGTTTTTCTTTGTGAATTCTCTCTTCCCTTTTTCAGTTTTGTGATAACTAACCTTTTTGTTGTTGTTTTTTTTTTCTATTTTCCCTGGTGGCATACCTCTCAACCTGTTAGAGCAAGAAATCTGGACAAAGCCATAAAAAATGGGGGGACAAAGGCCGAGCATTTGGGACAATTTTTAAATATTACTCTTACAAACTTAAAAAGTTGATAGAATAACAGGTTTTGCATTAGTATACATTTTCTGAATAGTATGAAGTATGAAACTCAAATGTCTGTCATTATTTCCTGACTTCAATCTTAAATGATTTGTCAGAAAAATCATAATTTTATGAAAAATGGACCAAAATATGTGTCAAAAATCTGGACATTCTGCAAAAATCTGTACATGAGAGCTATGCCTGGTGGCATAAACAAAACAGTCCTGGTGGACTAGGTTGATAGACAGTTCAGCCAGCTAGTCAGAAGCTGTTTTTTTTTAAATGGGTCTGTTTTGTGTGTTTTTCTGTAATACCCAGAGACTGGTAGAATGATAATTGTACTACACACAAGGCTTGCTCCAATTTAAATTAATGTCAGTAAGTTAACTTTACATTTGACCTTACAATATAACTTGCTAAGGCAGATGTACTGTTTTACAGTCAATATTAAACTTTTATGTGAATTTTTTTCAGTGAAGATCAGCTTTTTGTTATTTTTTTGTAGGTTGGCTTTAGTTTTTATGAATATTTCTTTCAATCAAATAATGGCTCCTTTTTGAAATCTAAAGGACTCTTTTAATTGTTATGTATTGGAGGACTTGAATACCTCACTAAATATTGCTGCTGTGTGGCTTACATTAAGTTTTTATCTCCTGATATTTTACTTTGTGATAATTGTATTAAAATAAAGACATTAGCACATTTATTGGGAAGCAATGACCAACTGAACAGTGTCTTTGGTCAAAGCCAGATAAGAGGTAAAAATAGCCGTGCAGGCAAAGGATCACCGCAAAGCCTTTTTAGAAGACTTACATTAAAATGACAGAAACCATGCCCAGCACTGCGCAGATATAATAATAAATTATATCACATACACAGACCCAAGGGAAGGAGCCAGTTATCATACACATTAAGCTCAAACTTCACCCCTATCCAGTATTCTCAGATTGCATACCCACACATCAACAGACCCACTTCTATCAGACCGGTTATACAGCCAGAAGTCCAATGGCATCATAAACACTCACTGAAGGATCTCAATCTCTTTTGCAAAATAAACAGAACATGTTGGAGGGATGTTTGTATCACAGTGACTATATCACTTTTGTGGAACTGTCTTCCACTCTCATCATCATCTACTTTCAGCTGTTCCCGTTAAGGGTCTCCACAGCGGATCACCTGTTTCCATTTCTTCCTGTCCTCTGCATCTTGCTGTCTCACACCAACCACCTGCTTGTCCTCTCTCACCACATCCATAAACCTTATCTTAGGCCTTCCTCTTTTCCTGTTACCTGGTAGCTTCATCCTTAACATCTTTTTCCCAATATACTCCGCATCCCTCCTCAGCACATATCCAAACCAACATAATCTTGCCTCTCTGGCGTTGTCTCCAAACCTTCCAACCTGGGCTGACCCTCTAATATACTTATTCCTAATCCTGTCTACCCTCGTCACACCCAGTGCAAATCTTAACATCTTCAACTCTGCCACATCCAGCTCAAACGCCTGCCTTTTTGTCAATGCCACTGTCTCCAACCCATATAACATAGCTGGTCTCACTACTGTCTTGTAGACCTTCCCTTTCACTCTTACAGGTACTCGTCTGTCACAAATCACTCCTGACACTCTTCTCCACCCATTCCACCCTGCCTGTACTCTCTTCTTCACCTCTCTTCCACACTCGCCATTACTCTGAACTGTTGATCCCAAGTATTTAAACTCATCCACCTTCGCCAACTCTACTCCCTGCATCCTCACCATTCCTCTATCCTCCCTGTCATTCACACACATATATTCTGTCTTAGTCCTGCTGACCTTCATTCCTCTCCTCTCTAGAGCATATATCCACCTCTCCAGGGTCTCCTCAACCTGTTCCCTACTCTCACTACATATCACAATGTCATCTGCAAACATCATATTCCACAGGGACTCCTGTCTGATCTCGTTTGTCAACCTATCCGTCACCACTGCAAATAAGAAAGGGCTCAGAGCTGATCCTTGATGTAATCCCACCTCCACCTTAAATGCATCTGTCACTCCCACTGCAGACTTCACCACTGTCACACTACCCTCGTACATATCCTGTACCACTGTTACATACTTCTCTGCCACTCCCGACTTCCTCATACAATACCACAACTCCTCTCTAGGCACCCTGTCATATGCTTTCTCCAAGTCTACAAAAACACAATGCAACTCCTTCTGACATTCTCTGTACTTCTCCATCAACACTCTCAGAGCAAACATCGCATTTGTAGTGCTCTTTCCTGGCATGAAACCATACTGCTGTTCACTAATCATCACATCCCTTTTTAACCTAGCTTCCACTACTCTTTCCCATAACTTCATGCTGTGACTGATCAATTTAATCCCTCTGTAGTTACTTCAGCTCTGCACATCACCCTTATTCTTAAAAATCGGTAACAAAACACTTTTTCTCCATTCCTCAGGCATCCTCTTACTTTCCAAGATTTCATTAAACAATCTGGTTAAAAAGTCCACTGCCATTTCACCTAAACACCTCCATGCTTCCACAGGTATGTCATCTGGGCCAACAGCCTTTCCATTTTTCATTCTCTTCATAGCTATCCTTACTAATCCATTGTACTTCATGATTCACTATCCCTACATCATCCAACCTTCACTCCCTCTCATTCTCCTCATTCATCAACCCCTCAAAGTACTCTTTCCATCTCCTCAACACACTCTCCTCGCTTGTATGTTTCCCTCATTATCCTTTATCACCTTTACCTGCTGCACACCTTTCGTAGCTCGGTCCCTCTGTCTAGCCAATCAGTACAGGTCCTTTTCTCCCTCCTTAGTGTTCAACCTTTCATACAACTCTTTATATGCCTTATCCTTAGCCTTTGCCACCTCTCTCTTTGCCGTGCACCTCATCTCCTTATACTCCTGTCTACTGTCTTCATCTCTCTGACAATCCCACTTCTTCTTTGCCAACCTCTTTGCCTGTATACTCTTCTGTACTTCCTTATTCCACCACCATGTCTCCTTGTCGTCCTTACTCTGTCCCAGTGTGATACCAAGCACCTTTTTAGCCGTCTCCCTCTCTGCTGTAGTTACCCAGCTATTTGGTAACTCTTCACTGCCACCCAGTGCCTGTCTTAACTCATCCCTGAACTCCACCTCACAATTACCCTTTTTCAATTTCCACCATTTGATCCTTGGTGCTGCCCTCACACTCCTCCTCCTCTTCTTGATCACCAACGTCATCTTACAAAACACCATCCTATGATGCCTAACTACACTTTCTCCGGCCACCACTTTACAGTCTCCAATCTCCTTCAAACTGGCCCTCCTACATAAGATATAATCCACCTGTGTGCATCTTCCTCCACTCTTGTATGTCACGCTATGCTCCTCCCTCTTGTTAAAATATGTATTCATCACAGCCATATCCATCCTTTTCGCAAAATCCACTACCATCTGAACTTCTGCATTCCTTTAACATCATACCTACCCATCACTTCCTCATCCCCACTGTTCCCTTCACCAACATGCCCATTTAAATCTGCTCCAATCACCACTCTCTCACCCTTGGGTACAGTCATCACCACTTCATCCAATTCAGTCCAAAATTTGTCTTTCTCATCCATTGCACACCCAACTTGTGGAGCATATGCACTAACAACATTAATCATTACACCATCAATTTCCAGCTTCATAAACATCACTCTATCCGACACCCTTTTCACCTTCAAAACACTCTTTGCATACTGTTCTTTCAGAGTAACTCCTACGCCATTTCTTCTCCCATCCACACCATGATAAAACAATTTGAACCCCACCTCCGATATACCTAGCCTTACTCCCTTTCCATCTGGTCTCTTGCACACACAATATACCAACCTTCCTTCCGTCCATCATATCAGCTAGCTCTCTCCCTATACCAGTCATACTGCCAACATTCAAAGTTCCGACCCTCACTACCACAGTCCTAGCCTTTCTCCTCTCTTCCTGCCTTCGGCCATGCCTTCTGCCTCTTCTCCTCCTTTGGCCAACAGTAGCCCAATTTCTGCCAGCACCCTGTTGGCTAACAGTACTGGTGGTGGTCGTTGTTAACCCGGGCCTCAACCAATCCAGTATGGAAATATTAACTGGTGACTGCATGAAAAGATTTGGCGAAGTTTTATGCCGGATGCCCTTCCTGACACAACCCTCCCCATTTATCCGGGCTTGGGACCAGCACAAAGAAATGCACTGGCTTGTGCATCCCCAGTGGCTGGGTTGAACTGTCTACCACTCTACTTAAAGCAAAGTATTTCTCTTACTCTATTCAAATGCATTTCGGACAAATGGATGGATAACTACAGATTCCCCTGGTTTAACACCCCTGTCCCTCATGGGTATGGGAAACATGTAAATGTCCCAAAATATCCTCGTTTTGCCCAACTCTGGGTTATATATACACAAAATATAAATGCCAAAAAAATGCCATAAAAGTGTAAGGAAGGACTTGTCAATATCCTCACAGATCAATAGCCTGCTAAGTATATACGAACCTATGTAAAAAAGTATCATTGGTAGACATGCTGTCATGGGCTTTATTAGGGTATAGTCTGAGACCAGATGGGTAGAAAAACATTATCTCAATAAATGGAACAGTAAGGAAGTACTCTGCCACACTAAATATCTGAGACCAGATGGGTAGAAACACATTCTCCCAATAAACTGAACACTAAGGAAGTACAATGCAGCACTAAACATCTGAGACCAGATGGGTAGAAACAAATTCTCCCAATAAATGGAACACTAAGGAAGTACTCTGCAGCACTAAACATCTGAGAGCAGATGGGTAGAAACACATTCTCCCAATAAATGGAACATTAAGGAAGTACTCTGCAGCACTAAACATCTGAGACCAGATGGGTAGAAACACATTCTCCCAATAAATTGAACACTAAGGAAGTACAATGCAGCACTAAACATCTGAGACCAGATGGGTAGAAACGCACTAAACATCTGAGAGCAGATGGGTAAACACATTCTCAGCACTAAACATCTGAGACCAGATGGGTAGAAACACATTCTCCGAATAAATGGAGCACTAAGGAAGTACTCTGCAGCACTAAACATGTGAGACCAGATGGGTAGAAACACATTCTCCCAATAAATGGAACACTAAGGAAGTACTCTGCAGCACTAAACATCTGAGACCAGATGGGTAGAAACACATTCTCCCAATAAATGGAGCACTAAAGAAGTACTCTGCAGCACTAAACATCTGAGACCAGATGAGTAGAAACACATTCTCCCAATAAATGGAACATTAAGGAAGTATTCTGCAGCACTAAACAAACTCTCTCTTATTTAAAGCACTGAAGGAAAGGGAAAAGAAAGAAAGCATTTAAAATACACTAATACCTTTGCTACACTCAAGTCTGATTAGTAGAAATGATAAGAAATCACTTAAACCAGACAACTTACTGACAGACTCTTTCATAAGCTTGTACTCTGATAAGCATGAAACAACAACAGTTCACAGTGCGATGTGCATCAGCATGCCAATCCCAGTGAAACGCCCCCATGCCAAAATTAATACCTAGACCTGATAATAGTCAGCCCCAATGTTGGAAGTAGTTTAGAAAACATGTACAAGAAAATTCTGAGCCAAATGATAATGTACTTAATAAGGACATTTCAAACGCAATGACATTATTCTATCAAATAAGAATTTTTTCAGACAGTATTACAATTCCTAAAACGGTGGTGGTGCTGTGGTAGCGTTGTCGCCTCACAGTTAGACGTTGCCCGTTCGATTCTCAGAGCATCTTCTATGTGGCGACATGCGTGAATGGGCGTTCCTTCGTTGAAGGTTGTGCGTTAGGCCCGGCAAGCCAGCACGTAAAACTCTACTGCCAATCATTAGCGGACCGGAGTTCCGCTGTGGCGACCCCTAACCGGGAAAAGCCGAAAGACACAAACAATTACAATTCCCAAAACAAATGTGTCTGATTTTTGTGCTGAAAGTATTTGTAACCCTAACAGTTATGCAGTAACAAAGATCATAACTTACAGGAAAAGAAACTGAAAAAATGCTAATTCATAGGATGATAAAGATCAATTTATTACTTTTCAAAAGAAATACAAAAGACATTCACTTGGGAAAGGAGGAGCAAGAGGCAAAAATGTCATTGATTTCCAATCCCAATCCAACAAACTTAGTAGAACAAAATAAAGACATCAACATTCTTAAGTAATTCTATGTTTAAACCTGCAGTAAGTAATGTATGTAGTTTAAATAAGAAATCGATAACAGTGAGTTCTTGACCAGGACTGAGATTAACAGATGTAAGTAGCATGATCCCAAATACACTCCTAAGAAGGCTACATTATGATTTAATTTTACTCCACACAGGCACAAATGACCCACTCAACATATGAAAAACTCCATCGTACGACTTTTTGAGTAATTATCCATCAACATAATACTTACTGAAATAATTCCATCCCCTCACTGGAATGACTTTATTCACTGAAGTGTACCTGTTTAAATGTTGGTTATGGCAACTTTGTACTATCTATAATATCAAACTTATTCAGTGCTCAGAAGATGCTAGATATGACAGCACCTTGTACTCTCATGACGCATTGCACCTTAGTAAATTTGGAGCTGTATTTTTAATGGAAAAATTAGAGGCCACTTTAAAGATTTAGATAAACAAACAAACAAATCAAATCAAAATGAGTTAGATCAACTCATACAAGATCTGATTCAGCAAGACCAGTGCACAGAGTTTAGGCAACCAGTTTAATGAATTAGTTGGGATCATATCAGTAAATACCTACACAATTATAATAATCATTGAATCATGGAATACACCTGGGCTAGCAATCCAAATTCACACAACATATGAATCCTTCTTCTTTCAGCTTTTCCTGGTTAGGGGTCTCCACAGTGGATCAGCTGTCCACTCATGATTGGCAGTGGAGTTTTATGGTGTTGAGTTGCCAGCCCAGCACCCAACCTTCCACAGAACACACACCCACGCACGCACTCACACCTAGGGCCAATTTAGAGTGTCCAATCCACCTACAGCATGTCCTTGGGATATGGGAGGAAACCGGAGCACCTGGAGGCAACCCACTCAACCACAGGGAGGACATGCAGACTCCGCACAGAAGGACCCCAGCCGAGGATCGAATCAGAGAGCCTCTTGCTGTGAGGCGGCAACATACAACATATGAATATTTATGAAAAAAAATTGGGTAGTGGTGTAAGGCTATAGATATACCATACAATGCTTTCTTTTCTTGAGAAAACTATAGTCTAGCAAGAATATGCAATAGTACAGGTTTATGACACCCTTCTGAGCAATTCTGTTTGGAAAATTCTCTTTTATTGTAGTTCAGATTTGGAATCATCATCTCACTGACAATTTCTTAAGTTTGCAGTCTATCTTGAGACTTAAGGATGTTATGTTATCATGAGATTTTAATTGCTCAGGAGTTAATTGGACTAATTACATTTCTAAAACAAAGAAGAATTTGTTGAAATAATTTTACAGCTAGTTAACATGTCATGGAGGGGAACCCTAAGCATTAAAACTCTGGATTTGTTACTTACTACATATGTACATTTGGGCTAATCTGATCCTGGTTCATTAAGATTTAAGTTTAAAGTAATACGATCAACAGAAAAATTAAAAAAATAATTACAGAAAAAAATGACCATCATTAAGAGTATAATAAAATCATTACATTCTACTGACTAGCAAACTTGCTCACTTAATCATGACTTAAATTTATGGATATAACAGCTTAAATGATTTATTAGTTGTTAGTGTTGTATCCACCACTTCTTGTAAGAGTATACATAAAAATCAACTTCCACTTTGTTGGAACTCTGAACTCTGTAAATTATATAGGAAGAAGACTAGAGAATACAAGCTTTATAAAAATATCCTAACACTGGTAAACAATAGAATGTTTAACAACATTTATAAACAATTTAAAAATAGAATTACATCTGAGAAAATAAAGTTTGAAAATAAGTTTGCTGAGGATAACACTAACAGGAAAAGTTTTATAAGTACATTATTAGTATAAATAATCCACATCAGACAGTGAATTAAAACAGTGCAATAATAGTACAGTTTATGACCCGTATGCAATTGCCTAGTTGTTGAATCATCATTTTGCAACATTTTTGGTTAGGATTTTACTTTTAATAATTTCTGTATCAGTTAAATGTTCCAGTGGGAGAAGTTTGTCCAGCTATAACTAGCACACCAGCGAATGTTGTCTTCAATAGATACTATACCGTACGAGGTAACGCAACTTAGCTACGGTGTACCTTGGTACCTTCCTGTCACTGCTGCTCTGTGTAGTATAGTCAAGCTACGCAGCACGTCCATCATCCCAAGCACAGGAGTATACAGTGTGTACTAGGTGCTCCTGGTGCAAGACAAGAAATTAGGACATATGTTCTACATTGCCATGGATGATTATAACTCACGTAAATTGTTGTAGTTCCAAAACGTGAACCTGATGTACTGTGCATGGTGTCTGTCCTCCTCAGCTCTGCATGTCTTTACATAGCACAAGTCTTTTGTGAAGATGGTGAAACAGTTTTGCATTTTTCTGACATTTACTAGATGCTTTTGATTGATGATCAGTCTTTAATTTGCTTTTTCTCTTCCTTTTGTCTTTTAGGTGATGGCTTACTGCTTAGCAGTGGTGAAAAATGGGGGCGACACAGGCGACTACTTACTCCAGCATTCCATTTTGACATTCTGAAACCATATGTCAAAATTTTCAACCAGTCTACAAAAGTCATGCATGTAAGTATCAGAAGGATGTGAAGGGAAGCCCCCTAAAGCACGTGCAGTGCTGCTTCTTCCTCTGCACTCACAATGTTGTACTCACAATGTGTAGGGAAGCCCCCTAAAGCACATACAGCTCTGCTTCTTCCTCTGCACTCACAATGTTGTACTCACAATGTGTAGGGAAGCCCCCTAAAGCACATACAGCTCTGCTTCTTCCTCTGCACTCACAATGTTGTACTCACAATGTGTAGGGAAGGCCCTAAAGCACATACAGCTCTGCTTCTTCCTCTGCACTCACAATGTTGTACTCACAATGTGTAGGGAAGCCCCCTAAAGCACATACAGCTCTGCTTCTTCCTCTGCACTCACAATGTGTTTGTCACACCATGTGCAGTGGATGCCACTAACATACACTGCTGTCTGCATCTGAACCAAATACACAGTATTGGACAGTATTTGTAATGATATTATTTTTCACTGATGATGACTTTACTACAGAAACAGTAGTCATGTCTTTCTGATGTCTTCCTCTTCCTCCTCCTCCATTTTGTAAAACAACAGCCTGAGTAGCTCCCAGACATAAATTGCCACCAGCTATATTCTTTAGGTATGAGGTCTCATCAGATTGTTGTAAAGTTTGAAATGTTTAAGTGAATCAGAATATGAATTACTTTGAATCCAGTTGTTAAGATGAACCAACATTTAAGGCTAGGATAGCCAGCATCCTAACTAATTTCATACATAAAGTGAACAACTGTGTTCTGAATAATCGACCAGTATAACATGATCCATCCAAGAGGGCCATGGTAGCAGTGACGCACTCAAGAATAAGTCCAGAACTCAGGTGTTCAGCACAAAAATGTGAGTACAAAAGTGCAGTTAAGTGACTATATGCTCATTCCAAGACTCAGATATCTTGAATAATTCAGATTTAGTGCCCAAATAAGTGCTGACAGATGTGACATCTGCATCGCTAAGCAAAAGCATTATCATTGCTTGTTTACTTGTGTGCATTTCTCCCTTTAAGTCTCAATGACTATTTAACCAGAAATTTCCCCTACCTTCACTAATCTGTGAGTAAGGGGAATAATAACACCTAGTGAGCAAGTATCCGGTAAGCTATGTATTCCGGAGGGGCATAATATGAAGTGTCAGGAGACAAAAATGTGTTCTTACTGTCCATAGAGAATGCACCACACTAAAGATGTTGCTAAATGCTTGCTAGTCATTACAAAGAGCAATATTTCAACATTTAAAAAAGATTAAAGTGATATTTTCAGAACCAAGCTACTTGTAGACCGTTACATGATTATTAATTGAAATGCTGGTTGATTGAGAAAATTATCATTTATATTTGCATTGTTATTTGTACATCTTGAGAGATTTGTATTGTTGATTGTGCAGGTAGACATCATTGTTTATAATTCTGTAGATACGATAGCTCAAAAATCAAGCACACAGAAAGGAATTGTATCATCAGATGAAAGTGCAAAACTAGCTGAACAAAAACGCTGTTGATAAGATGTCTGTCATATGGTTTCTAAGATGAAAAAATGTTATTTGTGAAGGTATTACTGTATTCATCTAAAGATTTTTCCATTGACCATTATGACTGAGTCACAGAGAAGTTTTTTTTTGCGTTTGCTGAACAGCATTAACTATTAAATCCTTCAGTTGACCAAAGCACACAATGCCAAGCAACACAGCTACCCTCATTGCTTTAAATAGGAAATCACTGCTTGTGTGATTTCTAAGTTGGTACTAGCAAAGATCCTTTTGTTGTGTGAGATTTCTCCCTTAGCAGAGTTGGTGTGACCATGGACTTGATTTGTGGGGTATGAAGGCTTGTCCTCTGCAAAAAACACTTCCTTTTTTAATAATTTTCATTCATTCATTCTAGCATTACTTAAATTACTAATTTTTTTATCTTCCACAAGACTTTCCCTTCCTCTGGAGTATTATTCTGCATGTGTTCTAATAAATTCCATTTATTTGCATAATATTTGCTCCTTCCTTTTTAAAAGATCCTAATATTCAAAACTTCCATAATGATGATGTAGATTCTGATGTCTATTTTTTAATTGTTTTTTGGAAGCCAATAACATTAAACTTAGTAGTCTTAATATGTGTATGCTATTCAGATCCTATATGCCTGCTCAAAAGAATAAGTTCTTTAGATATTACTCTTTGTTCTGTCAAAGTATTCTAGAAGGAATTTTTTAAATCCACCCACTCATTACATTTCCAAAAAGCATGTTCCAGTTACCTCAGTCTTCCCTATCACGTCTTCAACAGTTGATATCTACCTGATGAAAAATCCTACATGTGGTATAAAATTTGTAGTCAAATCCTTCCATGCACAAATACTAACCTTTCTAGATGTTGCATCATGCCTGGGAGCCCTACACATTTCTTCTCGTTGTTCTTCTGTAATTTGTCTTTCTAGTCGCTTTTTGCTATCTTTTCTAACCTCTTATTTAACCTGTTCTTGACTTCTTGAATTCTTCTTGTTACACAATATTTCTACTTGTCCTTTCTGTTTTCATTTCAAAAGAAATGACAAATTGCTTTATTTGTTGTCCTTGGTGTGAGAAACATTCTAGCTTAACATTTTGTGTTAACTAGATGGCATCCAAGAAGTTTTCCATCTGATTAGTGGTCAACAAACAATAAATGTATATAACCTGATAAAAAAAATCACATCCCTGACTTTTCACAAATGAAAGAGTATAACACAGCATGTAGATAGATTTAATTCACATTTACTAAAGTTGTAACTCCCTTGTTAAATTCAGTGTACCCAACATTTCACTAAGTGACATGAACACCATCATTGCTACTTTTTCACTTACCCCAACTCCTACCACCAAAATAAAAAAGCAATCAAAAACTTAAGACCACCTGTAGAGCAGCTGATAACCAACTAGGAGAATACCTCAACATTGCTGCAGAAGCCATTGCATACCCA
Organism: Protopterus annectens; assembly: GCF_019279795.1. Taxonomy (NCBI): domain Eukaryota; kingdom Metazoa; phylum Chordata; order Ceratodontiformes; family Protopteridae; genus Protopterus; species Protopterus annectens. The sequence continues at coordinate 827,951,170 of NC_056743.1, read as the reverse complement.
GTATTTATATTTACAAATCACTATCTCCAATATGCTGTAGTCCCCATACCCTGAAAATTATCCTGTGTTAATCCCTTAAAGATGACAAATTTGCTTGAACCAGAAAACTGTGGACTTACAGCCAACCTGTCCCTCCATCTAAAATACGTGAAAATGTCTTTGCCAATAGCTCTCAACCATTCAAGGACAAATGTCACCAGAGTCAGGGACAAATCCAGAAATAATCAGGAACAATCAGGGATACTTTTAAAATATTAGTACTATTAAACTGAGACATCAACATACTAAGAAAATGTGAACTGATATACATTTTCTGAAGTAAGAAAAGTCTGTAACTCTAATTATTGTCATTATTTATTAACTATAATTCACTGTCTTTTCTCCAAAAGTCAACAACTTTAGGAGGGATTAAGAGGGATGGAGCTGAAACTTGCGTAAAAAAATGGAGACAATCCTGAAAATCAGGGACATTAAGTGAGACCATGAAAGTGGGAAAAAGGTCCAAAAATACAATATAACAATGAATGTCAAATACCAGTTTCTCCTTTGAAGCTGCGATTTGCTGCGACAAGTCCCTCTGCATCTCCAACCCAGGGGAACTCCCCCCACGCACAAAGACACTGAACTTATATTTACCAACTCTGAGATAACCATAGTTCAAAGAAAAGGGACTATTCTGAGAAACAGACAGTATAGGTAAGTCCACATTTTCCGTCATGTAATGTCAATGTTTCAGGACTCAGTTTAACAAGTGTCAGAGTATCAAATGTTTACCACCCCAGACAGCTGTCCTGCTTCACAGGGTACTAAGCTCACTAAACCAGTGCTGGTAGTACTAACTTAAAAATGTAAAAATCATAACGGTAACTGCCTATATAATACACTGCTAACCTTAGGAACTTGATCCAAACAAATATAAAAAAAATCTCATCTTATCTTCAATTTAAACTCTCATTGAAAACGTAGACAGCTCTGTGCTTTTAACAACCTCATACAGACCCCTTCTTATTCTAAATGTTATCTTGTCTCTAGTTTAAAATCCCAAAATCTCATACCTATCGGTAAATAAGTCCTGCCTTTTTACCAACCCAAGTTCTAAATTCCTTCCTTATATAGTCAAGTCAAACAAATCTAACAATATTCTTACATTTTTACTACAGTAATCACCTGCTTACAGGTCTGTAGTGAATTTAACTGTTTGGATAAAATATGCTGACACTTCATCTGCTGTCTGCGTGCTAAACTTAGAGTACTGTAAAATAATGCTGAATGTTCGACTGATCTGTGTGAGCTTAACATGCTATACATATTATGGTTTACAGATGTGCCTTAGCTTTCCATGGTGGTAGTATTGTATAGTGTACATAACATGATATGATATGTAGTCCTGAGTGTTACACAGGACATTTTTACTGTTATCTCATGAAAATGCATGTAATACAATAGTTTCTCCCTAACCCTGTGGACTTTGTCCAGAGACATTCCCAGTAATCAAAGGCAAATAAATAAATATGTATAAACATGTAAATAGTTTTATTATATGTTTCTTTTTTAATATTTATTAGCATTGATTTCAGTTTTCTAGTTAAGTATCTATTGGTGATGGCACATAGAGTACAAATTCATATGTAGTTTTACAGGGTTATTTCTGTTGTACTCTCTATTAAATGTGAATTTACTTTGAAAATGTTTACAAAATATTTATTTTTTTATATGATTCACTACTGCTTCTACTGCTGTACTGTTTTTAGGTTCATAGTAAAATAGTAGGCTATTAGTCTGCAGACGATTACAAGCCTAGCCAATAACCAGAGGTTAGAATCAAACCCTGCACCATGTAAATATGATGTAAAGACCTTAGCCATTATGTCAACTCCTTCCCCAAATATTTGGCCACCCAACAGCTGTATAGTTTTGATACCTACATTGTGATTTTGTGCCAAGCACATTTCTATGTACCATCCTTTGCAGTTGTGCAAGTCTAGTATTGTTGCCCTTAAACATATTTATTTTAGTCTGAGAAGACCCTTTTTCTGACTTCTTGGAAGAGATCTTGAACTGATTTTCTGAAAAGACTCATTTTGGCCTTTTGTGTGACCAAGGACTGTTTTCTTTTTGTGCTTTCAGCCATAAACATAGAAAGGTGTCTACAGAGAGTAGAAATTATTCAAAGCTCATTTGTCAGAAGCTCCAGGAAAGACTGCAACCTTCACACAGCGTGGTGCCTTTTCCTTCTTATTTTCTGGGTCACTTTTATTCCTTGTACTTTCTGTATTTGTGTTAACCTTACAATTTATCCACTGTAGCTATTGGACTTTTCTGAGCACAATTTCCCTGACCAGCTGTACCTTCCAGCCTTTTAACAGTAGCTGTCCACTTATCTTAGATAAGCTGTTTTGAGGTTGACTTACATCTGTTAGGTGGAGGGGAAGACAAGATGGGGGCAGGCATGATACAAATATTTTCAGGTCTGAAAGGTGAAACCCCTGGACCTTAAATGTGAGGTTCAATAAGAACTAAATTCGGAGTTTAGTCCTAGACCCTGCCTCTTGCTTATTTTATTTTTGTAAAGTCTCAAATTTCCCTGCTAAGAGACAAAAGGACCAGTGCTCACTTCTCAAAGTATTTCTTTTGTCTATGAATTATTGCTAAGGAAACTAGCGAGAATTTGTCTTTTCTTGTGAGGTTATGGAGAAATAAAAGCAGGACGCTCATATTCTTGACAGTGGAGCATTGATGTATGAAAAACTTGTTAAAGCTTTCTTATGCTGAGATGTAGAAGCATCATTAAAAGCCCCCCCTGCAGACAAAACTCTTTCATGTGTTAGAACAGCAACCCAAAATAAACACTGAATGTCTTTCCATGCAGGTTAAGTCTGTATGCCAGCCCACAGTGACATGTTGTACTATAAATAATGATGAACAAAAAGGCTGAAGGCGTGTGTAAGATGATAATGAAAGATAGGAACACCCAGATAGGCTCACTGGTGTTTGAGATTTTGAAGATAACTTCTGAATCAGAAACTGATAAGTAGCTGAAGTTGGGTTACAGCATAAAATGAAAATAAATAATAAAGCAAAACTTTTTCTTAAAATGTGTTGGTTTCCCTTGAAAATATGCTGAGTTATTGGAATATACATCTAAACACTTTCATTGCAGGAAAGAAATTGATTCATCCAGATCTGCAGTCCACTGTGGGTATGGTTGCCACTTTACAAATATCCTGAGTGGGACTTTTTTTTATGGAAATGCAATGTTTACAGGACAAACCATAACCACAACCAGTGCAAAGGGCTACATCACTTTTTGGCAAAATAAAAATTCAGTCATGTAGAATTTAAGTTGTTACGATTGTTTCATATAATATTATTGTTTCAGACATAAAATACGTTTTTTTATGCAATTATTAATGGAAATTTAAAAACTATCTATATTTTTGTCTCAAAATTACAGGACATTTGTCAGCTTTCTTGTTTTAATTTCAAAGGACACAATTGCTAAAATAGTGATTGCCTTGAGTAAAGAACAGGCAGTAACCCTAACTGTGGGTGTAAGGAGTTGGGCTTGGGAGTCTTGGTGTTGTACGTGCCAATTAGTCCTAATGCCTGTGGTGTTAGCCCAGACTGTTCCTGCAGTTCAATGTCTTTGGTGTCAGACAAATTGCTGTTTATTTCCCAGTAGGCTGTCATTTTATGAAATGTAGGTTCATAGGTACATAGATTTATACTAGACTAGCAACCAACATGGTCTTTACAAGCATAGCCATGCAACCCAGCCCAGTTTTCTCCCCAAGTTCCTTGGACACTTTTTATGGTGAGGTATGTTAATAAAGAGGTAGCATAGGGTTATGGGGGGGGTGCTAGTTGTGGATTAATTTGGTTACTGTCAACCTCTGTCCATCAGAGACATGGGGGCAGACCAGAAGTGAATCTGTGATTTTCTATCCAATGATCATGGTTTCTTTTGAATAGGTTCAGGAAAGAACTCTGCTTCACATAGATGGGGAGCTTATTCTATAGTGCGGGGATCCTTTGAGACACATAGCTGTCTCTGCAGCAGGTTCTGTTTATGTAACAGGCAAAGTTCAGGTGCTTGGATCTACTGTTTCTGTTGCTGCTGCTTTGTGGCTGTGCAAGAGATCCATTAGAGCTGCATATAAAGATGCCTTATAAGCTAGGCATAGATCGCCTCCCAGTAACCTGTAGGAGAGACTACAAAGATAGAACCTTAACTCATTACAGCTGAGTAATGCCTCCAGGTGCTTGTGCAGTTACATCCTACTGACTCCTCTAGGTGTCAAATATTGCTTGTCCATATTTACATTAATAATTCCAAAACCATACTACATACCACGTACTAAAAATTTCATCTTAAAGTTTACACAATGGCAAACACAACCATATTGATATTTGACTTCTGCCTAGTGCAGGTAAACGGATATCAATTGTCATTCATATAATATATATTTATACTGTCATAAATTCCATGTTTTTCTAAAATATCTCAAAACTCATGTAGCACAGACAGAACTACTTCACCTCATATGAAAACAATAAGCTGGATGAACAAAATGTTGCTGAAAGTATGTGTGTAACTTGAGTTGTTGCTGAAACATTGTAAGCTGTTTAAAAATATTACAAACTTAATAGTTACTGTGTTTACTGTGACTTATAAAATCCTGTAAAGAATACTACCACTATGGTTCCAGAGATATGAACAATTGTTTGAAATGTGATAATATAATTTTATTCTCCCAAAAAGCTTAGGCTCCACCTATTGTCAGTTACAGTGCAAACTTCAAGAGCTCCATTGGAGGGAATGAGTTAAGGTGATCTTCTGGTAAGGAACCTATGAGGGCATTCCAACTGTTGCAAGTGCCCAGCTAGTTAGATGCCAAAGGGGGCCTTGTACTCAGTGATGGGTCTGAGAAGGGCTGAGTAGAGTGGTAGTGTAACTTCTCTGGACTTGGGTGCCATACCATTGCTTATGAGTTGGGCACCACAGGCTGATTTTCTTACTACCGTGGCCACATGCTGGTCGAAGGCCAGACTGTCCGCATATATTATCAGATCCCGAACTACTGGGTCAACTTTTATGGGGTGTTTTATTGAAGCAGTTACTAGCTTGGGTGGATGATTTTCCAAAAGTTACTATAAGATGTCATGGGGGGGATCTGTGATAGATCTCATTTTACAGTCATCTGCGAATTTGGTAATCCAGAGGCCCTTGCCATTAAACTTTACCTCCAAGATACATTTTGGAGAAATATCTATGAAGATCTCGTGGAACACAACAAAGATACTGAATGGAAAGACATAAAAGAAAGAATAAGTTGTTCAGATGTACAGGATATTGGCCAGAGAAATTGAAACAAAGTTAAGAAAGGCTCCTAATTGGAAAATCCCAGGCCCAAATGCAGAAACTAACTCCTGGCAAAAAGTATATACATCTTTATGTGAAGATTTATTCATGAGTAAAAATTATTTATATGTCCATCCCAAATGGACGCCAACCTGGTTAACAACAGGAAAAACAATACTCTTTCTTAACAGCGAACCTGCAAGCTATCCTAAAAACTATAGAGAAATAACTTGCCTTCCAGTGATGTGTAAACTATACACTGGAACTGATGCAGACATAATTTATAATAATTTAGAAGAAAACTCAATCACGGTAATAGAACAAAAGGGTAACAAAAGAAAGTCATATGGAACAAAGCATCATTTTTTGTTAAATAAAGTCATAATAGAGAATTGTAAAAAAGGGCAAGAATCTAAGTATGGTATGGATACACTACAAAACAAACATTTGACAGTATCCCACATTCATGGATAAAAGGGTGCTTAAAAATGTATGATACACCGTACACTGATTGATTACAATACAATAACCATGAAACAGTGGCAAACCACTTTGCAGTTAAACCATGATAAAACACAAATTATTATTCCAGGGCTAAAACCTCAAAGGGGGATATTCCAAGGTAACTCTTTGTCACTGCTGCTCTGTTGTCTTGCCTTTAATCCATTAAGCTGTTTACTTAACAAATTAGGTCATGGCTACAGTTTGGCTCCCAGAAAACAACAAAGTGTAAAGACTTCTCATCTTCTCTGTCAATGATTTAAAACTGCATAGCTTATCAGATGAGGAAATGAAAGCACAACTGAAAGTGGTCAAAACTTTTTCACATGATATAAGAATGTCATTTGGTCCTGATAAGTATGCAAAAGCAACCTTTAAAGCAGGAAAGCTACAGCACCAGGAAAACATCAGCCTGGGACAGGAATGTGATATAAAAGAACTTGAGCAATAGGGAGCGTATAAATAATTGAGAACTGATGAAGCATCAACAATAAAACATGAACGAATGTGAATAAAACTCAGGGATATTTTAGAAGACTAAAGTTTAATATTGAAGACAGCTCTGACATCTAGGAACAAAGTTTTGGAGTGATTGACTGGTCCCAAAAGGTATTGGATCAACTGAACAGGAAGACAAGAAACATTGTTCATGCTTCTAAAATGATTTGTAAAAATCAGTGTATACCAAAATCATATAGTCCCCATTTTGAAGGAGGTATGGACCTCGTTGAAACTGATTACATATATAGATCTGCAATTGTAGGACTGCATACATACATGCTGTCCTCATAAGATGCACCAGATGAGGAGAAATTTGTTTTCTAATTAAACAGGTTAGAAAATGGAAGGCATGATAAATGACAGGTTTCCAGCATTTGAAAAAAAAATATTTCTTGTATTTGTAAAGAAGTTATTAGCTGTTTTTTTTTTTTTTTTTTATTAGCCAGTGCCTAAAAGGGAACTATAACAATAAAAGTAAATTTTTGAAGAAATATAAAATAATATTTGGTATGGAAGGTTTGAGTTTACTAGCTTGAAATCTGGCAGAATTTACTTATTCCCCGAGGTACAGTAACTGAGCTGGACTGGATGGAAATTATATCTCACAGGAGCATGGGTATTTAACTGAAAGTTTTAAAGCACATAACTATTTTATTTCATGCACCAATAAAGACTTATATAAAGATGCAGGGCGAATGTGACTTTGGTGCTAAAAAGAGAGAAAATGAAAGAAATGGGTGGTGGAAATTATTTGAGAGTTATTAGGGAATAAATGCATTTTTTTCAGCAGGGATAGGATATGAACTGGGTTAAAATCAAAATGAATTTTAAAAATATGGTAGAAATAAATGAGAAAGAGATATGAGAAAGAAGTAACAGAAACTATTTAGAGGGGTTGTCAAAGGTTAAAGTATTACAGAGGAATGGTAGTCTCACACAACAAGAAGAGAAGCAATTGCTGAATGCTAAAGTAAAATAAGACAGTATTTCTATAATATGCGTGAGTTTAGAAAGGTTGCTGTTAAGCAATTATTTTTTATAACTCCGGAGCAAAAAAAAAAAAAAAAAAAAACATCTTAGCACAATGATGTAGGCAACAAAAAGAAGAAATGGTTGTTACAAAACGTAGGAAGCTTATGACCAGAAAAATAACCAGAGATCATATAGAGGTATTAGAGATATTTAGGACATTTTATGAACATTTGTATAAAGCAGAGGAATAGTGAAAAAAATAAGACAAGACAAAAATGCTAATACTTATGGAAGACATAATAATGCCAATGTTAGCAGAAGATGAGGCTCAAAAATGAATAGCTAGACTAGGAAAGGATGAGCTAAAATGGCGATGTATAATCTATTAACAAGTAAGTCTTCAGGAACAGATAGTATTTCTGTAATAATTGGAAAGTTAGAATGAAAGAAAGTGCTAAAAATCTAGAAGGTTTTGCTTATCAGTATTTTAAGTGTGCAATAACAGCATCTTGGAAGAAAGTTGTGAGGGCTGAATTGCTCGAAGTAGGTAAAACCCCCTACAGACAGATCAATTTTAAACCACAACTATAATGCATTTATGTCTATACTAGCTCAGAGAATCGCAAAGGTGTTACCTAAATTGATGGATATGGATCAGTGTAGTTTCCTGAAGAGGACAACACTTGACAGTATTAATAGAGCAAGGATGATCCTGAGGGAAGCAGATTGTAAGAAAGCAGTGTCACTTGGTTTGGGTCTTGATGCTGAGAAAATATTCAATAGAGTCAACTGGGAGTTTGAGTAAGACCATGGTTAACATTTGCATTCCTCCTGATAGAATTATAAGGTTAATAAGGTGAATATATGAAGTGTTTGAGGGGAGAATTAAGGTAGCAGGGTTTTTCCTCTGACAAGCTGTGTTTGACCAGAAGAACCAGCCATTGATGTCTTTTTTCCCGTTTATTTAATTTTTTTATTTTCAACCATTAACAAAGAAAATAAGAGACTCCCAAATTCAAGGATATAACTGGTTGCGGATGGCCACAGTGGTGCAGTGGTTAGCGTTGTCGCCTCACAGCAAGAGGCTCTCCGGTTCGATGTTTGGCTGGGGTGTCTTCTGTGCGGAGTCTGCATGTCCTCCCTGTGGTTGTGTGGGTTTCCTCCGGGTGCTCCGGTTTCCTCCCACATCCCCAAAGACATGCTGCAAGTGGATTGGACACGCTAAAATTAGTCCTAGGTGTGAGTGCGTGCGTGTGTGTGCCTTCTGTGGAAGGTTGGGTGCCGGGCTGACAATGCACCACTGTAAAAACTCCACTGCCAATCCTAAGCGGACAAGGTGATCTTCTGTGGCAACCCCTAACTGGGAAAAGCTGAAAGAGAGAGCAATCAAGAAAAGTTACCTTAATTTACAGATGGTATTATTTTGTACTTGACAAACCCAGAAAAGGTCAGTTCTGTGTTGTGGAACATTTTGACACAGTTTCAAGTCTTTATGAGATATGAAATAAATTTAGATAAAGCAAAGGCTATAGTGTAAGTACCAAAAACCGCTGCACCTGTATAGATATATAGATACACATCAACTCCGTGGTTGCACCAGGGGAATCACTGTCATCAAACATTTAAAATTTAAATTTAAAGCAGTGATTTTTCTATAAAAAAACAGCAAAACTGGTATCAGAGTTATGTTCCTTGGCATCTTGTGCTTTGGGCAACAGACAAAGACTTTCATCTCAGCCACCTGTTGCTATACCATTTGGCTTTGTGTATTGATTGTTACAACATGACAGACACACTGTGTGAAGATCCTAATGATTTGCAGAGTATAAAGTAGTAAATATCTTAAATTTTGTTGAAGACAGTAACACTAATTTTGTTTGTATATACAGCTGAATTGTAAATTCATTATGCCAGAATTAGTCAGTTAATACATGTTATTGTTCAAAATCTGTGGATAAGATCTTAAAATGCATTTGAACAATGAAAGATGTACATCTACTATGATAAAAGAATTGATTAACTCTGTAGTTAATAATACCAACAACAACGCTGGTATAGTTGACTTTTCAGCAGGTGTGGTAACCTCTAACATAAGGAAACACCCAAGTTAATTTAGAACGTAGTAGTAAAATTACATTTCCTACTGCGATTGCCAATATGATAGTGCACTTTATTTTTCAGGTAGCTGTTTATAATATTAACAATATATGTCTCAAATGACTAACTTTAGCAATATAACATTTTTCCAATATTTCAGAACTATTTAACAAAATGAACATTGTATGACGTTTTGAAATTGGAAAGTAATTTAATTAATATTTTACAGAAGCATGAAAGAAAAGAGTCTTGTAAATAAAAAATATTTATGGGTAGAAAGAAATAAAAACTGCTAAAGCAAAGGACTGCATAAATATCAAAGGATGAATATCTGCTAAAATTAATGGTCATTTTAAGAAAAGTAGATTTAGAATGTGTGATCATCCATAGCTGTTTGAAGCACTGTATTTTTTTTTACAGAACAAGTGGCATCGACTGCTGTCAGAAGGAACCAACTCAGTGGATATGTTTGAACATATCAGCCTTATGACTCTGGACAGCTTACTGAAGTGTACTTTCAGCCATGAAAGCAATTGCCAGGAGTAAGTACTTCTGCAGATACTTGGAAAGTAGTTGTGTGTGAGGGGATTATTTTTGGATATGAACTGTATCACAGAGATCTGCCTTTCTAAAAATGAGTGAGATCTTTTAGATTTCTTGAAACAATTATACTATTTGTTGAATTGCTTGATAATGGCATTCTTTTTCCATAAATTACTTTCATGAAACTGTATGATTATAATCCTAAGGATTTAGACTTCCAAGGAATAGGATTCATTATGGCAGTGGGTCAGGTCTGAAATGTGGGCTGATTATGTTGCTGACACGTGGGAAGTATGCTGCAGTCACTGCCACAATAAGTGGAGGAATTGATTTCAGTTTCTACCAAGTGCATGAGTAGGGTTCAATTTAAAAGGTCTTATGAACGGGTTGAAAATAAGAGTCTGCGTCAATCCCTGACAGGACTGCAGCAGAGTCAGACAATGGTTCCTAGCCACTAACAAGACAGAATGGAGCAGTGAATACTTATCCCTAACATGAGAGGAGAAGGAATAGAAATGGACAGCAGTCTCTAACATGAAGTGGGGGGTTGGAGATGCAAATCACTGAAGATGGAAAAGTAGAGATTCTGATTACTATTAGAAGTTGGGGAAGGTGGCGTACAACATTCCTGGTAAGTCAGATGAAGACTTAGAGACTCCAGTCTCCATCAGAATGCAGAAAGCAATCAGGATTCCACTGTTGCCGGGGGGGGGGGTGTACTGATTTCCAGTGGGATGTACAGATGAGGGGCACCAGCACCAGTCACTCCTAAAATGAGGTCACACGGAATAAGAGGTTCATAATTCCCAGTCATGTTTTTTAAAACAGAAATCTTTCCATTCTGTCCATAATGTCCAGCAACGATCAGTAAACACTTAAAAGTACAGGCAAGAAGGATCCACATCAGCATACTAATAAGTACTACTAAGACTGACATTGTTGAGTATGCAGTGTTCTATTTGTTTAGTATGATGTGAGAAAGGTTTGTTCTACTGCTGTAGTGTCTGTCATGGCTTGATGCTTAAGTTACACTGTGTTTGATAAGAGAACCTGCATTGTAATTGGCTGGAGCCCTCTCCTTCTTCAAGGACCTGCATTAGGACTTCCTGATTCCCCCCTTCTACCATACCTGTAACCTCAGGTCAGTGGCAGAGAGCAAGGGCTGTACTCTTTCTTTTTAACTTGTCTAGCCATGATTTAAGTCTATTTAGTGCCAGGTTTTACATTTAGCTTGCCTGACTAATTAAGACAGATTAGTTTATCAGCCTACTTGCAATATCTGCTAGGAAAAGGCTAAACATCAGAGCATACACGCCATGGACCTTACACATGCTGCTTTTTTTCTGTATATTTATTACAACTTGAAGAAAGAAGTTACAAAGTAGTTTGTAAGGAGAGATTGCCTCCTACTCACACCGCTAATTTCTTCATTATTAGGTACCATAACACTTACCCCACCACAAAAAACTCCTCAGAATGGAAAAGCAGTGAAGTACAGTTGCATAAGTTGCACTTACCTATAACAGTAGATGTCTGAATTCCTCCCTGCTGCAGTAGCCCTTAAGCTGTACGGGTTGTTCCCTGCCTAGGAAACAACAACCGAATAACTTCAAAAAGCTCTGCCACTAATTTAGCTAATCTCAAGGAGGAAAATCAACATGACTTTCTTGCCCATGCGATGACGAAATAGCCTAGCAATCACAAAATAAACAACCAGTAATAACAATAAAACATATAAAGTAGAAGCAAACACACCCCTACTTTATATCCTAATTACAACTACATACAAGAGTAGGGGGTGGAGGATGCATGAGCTTGCTACAGCAGAGGAGAATTTGATCATCAACTGTTATGGGCAAGTGCAACTTGCACAACTATTCTATGTTTGGTCAAGTGCAACTTACACAACTGTTCTGTGTTCAGTCAAGTGCAACTTGCACAACTGTTCTGTGTTCAGTCAAGTGCAACTTACACAACTGTTCTATGTTTGGTCAAGTGCAACTTATACAACTGTTCTATGTTCAGTCAAGTAAAACTTACACAACTGTTCTATGTTTGGTCAAGTGCAACTTACACAACGTCTGTGTTTGGTCAAGTGCAACTTACACAACTGTTTATGTTCAGTCAAGTAAAACTTACACAACTGTTCTATGTTTGATCAAGTGCAACTTACACAACATCTATGTTTGGTCAAGTGCAACTTACACAACATCTATGTTTGGTCAAGTGCAACTTACACAACATCTATGTTTGGTCAAGTGCAACTTACACAACATCTATGTTTGGTCAAGTGCAACTCACACAACTGTTCTTTATTCAGTCAAGTGCAACTTGCACAACTGTTCTGCGTTCAGTCAAGTAAAACTTACACAACTGTTCTATGTTTGGTCAAGTGCAACTTACACAACTGTTCTTTATTCGGTCAAGTGCAACTTGCACAACTGTTCTATGTTTGGTCAAGTGTAACTTACACAACTGTTTTATGTTCAGTCAAGTGCAACTTACACAACTGTTCTGTGTTCGCTCAGGTGCAACTTACACAGCTGTTCATTGTTCAGTCAAGTGCAACTTGCACAACTGTTCTATGTTCGGTCAAGTGCAACTTACACAACTGCTCTATGTTCGGTCAAGTGCAACTTACACAGCTGTTCTATGCTTGGACAAATGCAGCTTACACAGCTGTTCTATGCTCGGTCAAGTACAACTTACACAACTGTTCTATGTTCGGTCAAGTTATACTTTGTTCAGTCAATTGCAACTTGCACAACTGTTCTATGTTTGTCAAGTGCAACTTACAGAACTGTTCTATGTTCACCATCACTACTGTTGCATTAGCCCTTATGCTATATCGGTTGGATACCAAAGACTATCCTTCGTGAGAGGATGAAAGATATGGATCCAGGAGCCCCTGGAGAATGGTAATAGCAAAGTTTGACCTGGACCTAATAATGGAATCCATTCTGTAATACTTTGTAAAAGTATGTACAGAAGACCATGTAGCTGCCTCTAGAATACTTCTAAATTCTACCCCATTCCTGTATGCTATCAAAGAAGACAAGGCTCTAGTGGAATGTTCCTTAATGTAGCCTGTAATAGATGTGCAGGGTGGGAACAATCAAAAACAATAATTGAATAAGTCAAGTGGAAATTGCCTGTTTAGACACATGGCATCCTTTTTTTACCCTTGATAAGAATTAATTAGCTGATCAGCTTTTCTAAGGGACTTAGTTTTGTCAGGACACTACACTAGCTGCCTGTATGTCCAGATTATATAGAATCAGTCCTAATTTTTAAATTCTGGGTAGAAAATAGGCAGATTGATGACCTGATTCAACGTAAACTCTGAAACCACTTGGGCATGAATGAGAAGTTTGTTCTTAAATAGACCTTATACCTATGGAAAACCAGAAAGGGTTCACCCATCATGAGAGCTTGCAACTCAGATATTCTTCTTGTAAATGTCACAGCAATGATGATGTAGAGTTTTCCAAGTCAAGAACTTTAAATCAGGTGGGTGCATACCTCTCAACTGTCCAGATTTTTGCCCAATATTTTTGGTGTGTTCCTCATGAAATTTCTGGTTCTCCGGCAAATCACTGACTACTGAAGTCACTAAATAATGACACACATTTGAGTTTCAGATTATATATTCTTCAGGAAAATGCATCCTAACATAAAACCTGTTATTCTAACAAGTGTTTAAGTTTATAAGAGCAGTATGCAAAATCTGTTCCTATTTTTGGGGGTTTTTGTCCCCTGCCATTATTTTAGGTTTTGTCCAGACATCTTGCACTATGAGGTTGAGAGGGATGGCTTGATAGACAGGTCCAAAAGCTGAACTAGTCAATTTCTCCATCACATAGTTGAGAACCCAAGAAGGAGCAACCTGTTTGTGATGAAGTCGCAAGTGTAAAACTCTTGTTTCACAACCGACATGCAAGAATGAGGAGGATTTATCAGTGCAAATGCCTTGGAACAGCTGGCAGATACCCCCACAAGAGGTGATAATATCTTGGACTCAGTATAAACCAACATGAGTAACCACTGCAGCACCCCTAAAGTGTCATCCTCCCTGGTAGGATCCAACCATAAAGTGGTCACTTTCGAAGTCATCATCTCCCCTGACCCCCCCCCCCCTCTAGCTATGGTCACACAAAAAAACTTCTCCAAAGCTGATTACAACCTCCTGAGGGATGATATAAACAGATTCACATCTACAGGAGAGAAAGCTCTATTTCTGTCAAAATCAAAATAATATGACCCTGTAACAGAAATATCTTTATAGGGAATGTCCATTCTTCTCTCTCTAGCCAAGGTAAGGAACTCACTTTTAACAGTAAAAACTTTGTCAGAAGAACAAGGTTTACCTTTTTGTTTTTTCTTGACGGGAGTTCATTCATAACAGGGCTGACTTAAAAGAAGGATGTATTCCCAGTGTAATAATCTCTTGTCCCAGTTACCACAAGAAGAATCTCCTGGAGTGTCTCCCTGTACCAGTGAAGATGGTTCTTCCATGCATATATCAGACAGTGGAACAGCCAAAGAAGATGTGATTGACCTATGGTTCGTGCTGGCTGAGAGAACTACAACAGGGAACGACTGAAAAGTAAGTGAGTGGTCTGAGGCATAACCAGTGGCCACTGCAGGTTCATCAATTATCAGATGAGACATAAAAGGAGTCTACAACAATGGCAAGAACTGCTGGGTATGTGATTTTTTTTCTTTCTGGGTACTGCAGGAGAAGAGCAAGCTAGGCTTGAGTCCGTATCCATGCTATGACTGGGGAAGTAGCACCAAAAAGGGTAAGCATAGCTGGAGCAGGTTTGTCAGAAGGTAAGCAGTTATTGAGTGGTCACAAGCAGCACAACTGCATTCACAACACTTTCCCCAGTCCCATAGGTTATGAAAAGTAAAGGTTGAACAGAATTCCTGTCAGTACTATTCAGACACACTCAAACACTGTCAGAATCAAACCCTCCATCAGGGACTTTATCTACCAGAAATGAAGCCCTTAGCCAATTGCGTCTCTTATTTAAAATCTACTTTTATATTTCAGTCCAGCACTAATCTATAGGTTGTACTGTAAAAGCATCAGCTTGAAGTGCTACTTTAAATTTTTTGGTTTGGTCTTTATACAGATCCGTATTTCTGTTATTCACTCATTGTTTCCCTCATTCTGTTTTAGTCATAATGAAACTGCTAGCTTACATTATGTTTATAATTTCTTTGGTTATAAATGCCTGTTTTAGCTGTTAGTTTTCTTGAATGTTTGGTTCTTGCCTTTATATTAACTGGTAATTAGGTGATCTATGGCATTGCCCTTAAATACAGCTAACTGGTACTGAAATTTAATTCCATTGACATTTTTGTGGTGTTGCTTTCATATTGTCTTTTGTTCTGATACGTTGAACTTGCTGAGTTAAAGGTGCAGTTTACTGACTTAATACTTCATTCTCTAGTTGAGTTCTTTGCTGTGCATGTTCCCATTTGCATATATTCATTATGATTGCCTATGGCTACATACTGCTAACTACACAGCATATATGCCTCTTTGTATTGTTTGTCCAGTGACATAGACTCCTGTTCCATTACTATAGTTACTTACTTAGTTTTTACTGATTATATTATAACTTCTAGGCTGAGCAGTTGATTTACTTGAGCTTTCTTTAATTTGATGTTTTATAACCTTTAGATGTGATATGAGCCATTTTTCTTATTGTAAGAGTCCTTAAACTTGGCGTCCTCTTCCCATGAACTAGTTTTTGTTTTTAAACCAGCACAACTTAATTCTCACTACTATTACATTATGGCACCTTACAAAATGACAGAGCTGTTACTGTCTTAGGTTACAGACATGTAAATAGACATCAGCTTTCTGTAAGTTACTACTGTTCAGTGATTTTTCCTATTTACAGTAGTAAACTTGCTATGGTCCAAGAATGTTTCAATGCATTTAGGCCTTCCTCATCTTTTCAGTAAGCCATGGTTAAGATGTTCACATTTTCCCACTTAAATATTCAAATCTGAATCTGTAGATACCATAATGGAAGGCAAGCATTGCTGCACAAACATGTTCCTGTTTTTCATGGACTTAACTGAAACTGCAAGTTCTTAGCCAAGAGCTTTCTTCTCTAACTGTTGTAACTCATTCACACCCGCTAGCTGTGGAAATTTACGTCTCTGTCAGCCTATATGCATCCATAGATTCCTGAATCCTTTCTGAAGAATCAAACTAAAGGAAGAAATATCCTTAAGCAGCGAAACCTGTTTAAAAGTACAAACAGCAATTTTTCTGTAAAAACTTACTCTTCAGTTATAATAGCCACTGCTTTCCAAGTCTTTGTTAATACGTTTTTGCATCTCCATTGCTCATTCATTTTTCACCACCTTTGCGTTATTCACAGCCCATATCATCCTGTTGAAGGGGTTCCCTCAATCTCGTCTGAAGTTTTTCTGGCAGTGCCTCAGTGGTAATTATGACAATGTGAATGAAAGTATAAAAATACATTTAGCAAGTGGCAAACAGTTGCTAGTATCTCCAGGTCTCTCTGCTCCCATACACTCGTTTACTTTTATATTCTAACACCGTGGTCAGGCAACTGTGGAGAAAACTAAAAATTCAAAAAAAAACTGAATTGTTACCAGGGCTGTAGTACAAAGAGCACCAACAATGACTCTCCATAACAAACGGCAGTTGCTGAGTTACAAATCAATAAATACGATTGGCAAGTTGCATCCTGATTCACTTCACACTCAGCCAGTAGTAAGGACACCACATCTGCAACCCATCCCCATATACAAACAGGATCATAAGTTCTGGTGCCAAGGTTAATGACTTTTTGGCCTATAAGAAACTTCAAGAAGCCTGAATGCCATTATGCTGTCCTGGAGTTTTCTGTTACTAGTTTTCGTGTGGAATACTGTTAGTAAAGTCCGTATCTTTATTGCCAGTGAGGCTTGATCTCAAAGTATTGCTTATTGTGAGATAGGTCTGGCTGAATAATTTAGCAGCCAGTCATGCTTCTGTTATTATACACAGGATGCAGCCAGGATTTACAAAGGGCACACTGATTGAGACATGTTTTTGAATCCTAATGGTCTTTTATTATATAACTGATTTTATCAGTGATTTAATCAGGAGTAGAGTGACTTCCCACACTCAGGAGCGGCCTTAGGTCAACAGGTGCCCTAGGCAAAAGAGCTCCATAGCGCCCCCCCACCACACCACCCGCTGCTCCCATACCGATCTACCTACACCAAATAAATACTTGAGCAGCGCCCTAGGCGGTTGCCTAGTTGGCCTATGCCTAAGGCCGGCTATGCCCACACTATACTGGTTATGCCTTTGAGTACGGGGTGTTCTATAATGGAAGCCTGAGTATGGGGTGTACTATAAAGTAAGCCTTTCTGAATTTGCAACACACTGATAAAGACCTAATATGTATTCTAGGGTTCCTATTCTTTCCTCGAAGAGGCGTTCATAGGTTCATAGGTTCATACTAGGCTATCTGCCCGAGGGCATTTACAAGCCTAGCCCATAGTTTTGTGGCTTACGCCACCCCTTTAGTGTGGGGAACTATACCCATTATTTTGCTGTGCCTCTGTCGAGCAGTGACACCGAGGTAATCCCTGGGGTATATCTGCGATCTCCCATCCATTGGTCAAGATTTCTCTTGAACAAGGCCAGCGAGGTGCTCTGCCTCACATATACCGGGATTTTGTTCCACAGCATAGGGAGTCTCTGGGTGATGAATCTATCCCTCCAGCACGTCCTATTAATAGCCGTGTCGAGGTTTAAGTCTCCCGCCCTTGTGGCTCTGAGGGATCTAGATTTTTTGAGGTGAAGCATATTCATCAAATCTGGGTTTGACATGGCCTTGTATGTCAGGCAAAGGTCACCTCTGAGCAAGCGGTGGCGACTGAATAGAGCTGGAGTTCTTTCAGTCGGGCAGCATAGGACAGATTTTTGAGACCCTTTATCCTTTTGGTGAGGAACTTTTGTGGCCTCTCCAGCTGCTGCAAGTGTCGGGTCAGATACATTATGAATGGGGCATTGTACTCAATCATTGGTCTGATGAGTGATGAGTATAGGGAGACTATGACCTCCCTTGATCTAGATGTGAATCCCTTCATGATAAGGTGGGCAATGTAGAAGGTCTTCCTAACTACTTTAGCTACATGGGTGTCGAATGACAGGCTACTGTCAACCTGGGTCCCCAGGTCCCTGATAACTTCTTCTGTGCTCAGTGGATTGCCACCTATATGGTAGCTAGGGGTAACCTTGTTTTTCCCGAAGGGTATGACTATGCATTTTTTGGCATTTAACTTTAGGCCATGGCTCTGGCACCAGTTATCCGTTTCTGTGAGACCCTTCTGAAGGATATCTGTGTCAGATGTGTTTTCGACTATGGCTCCCAGTTTGCAGTCATCTGCAAACTTTGTCAGCCATAACCCTCCTGTGTTTGCTTGTACTTCGGAAAAGTAGATGCCAAACAAGAGTGGGCCCAGGACTGAGCCCTGTGGGACACCACTTGTGACAGGCTTTGAGTCTGACATGGCGCCAGCAACTCTGACCCTGTGGGTTCTGTCACTCAGCCAGTTTGCAACCCATCTTGTGATGTATGGGTTAACATTTAAGCTGATGAGTTTTTCAATGATACCTGAGTGGGGTATTGTATCGAAGGCCTTCGCCAGATCGAGGTAGGCTGTATGGACTGCCTTTCCCTCATCAATGGCTTTGGTGACTGTTTCAAAAAGTCAACCAAGTTTAAAAGGCATGATCTGCCTTTGACAAAGCCAAACTGGGTTTGATCCAAAGTCTGCAAATTCCTATGTCTTTATTTATGAGGTCCATTATGATCCTCTCCATGGCTTTGCAGATAAGGCTTGTCAAGCTAATGGGCGGTAATTTCCAGGGTCGGTGGAGGCACCGCCTTTGTGAAGTGGGACCACAGTTGCAGTGCGCCACTCCTGGAGTGCGTATCCAGAGGTGAGACTATGATTAAACAGCTGTCCTAGCCGTGGGTTTAGTTCCTCGTTGAGTTCATGGAGCACACAGCCGGGGACACCATCAGGTCCCATGGATGCTGTGTTTTTTGCTTTGGAGAGAGCAGTTCTCACTTGGGCGTTAGAGATGTTTGCGGGCTGCAATTGTTTGGTATAGATATATCTCCTTTTGGGGAGGGAGAAGTTTGCACTGAACCTGTCAGCCAGTATGTTGGCAATGTCTGTAGGATCAGTGATCTTCACATCATTTTGAACTAGTTCTGAGCATATCTGGGAGTTTCCTCCCAGGTTTCTAACATAGCTAAAGAAGGCCTTATGATTGTCTTTTGAGTCTTTAGCTATTTTTCTCTCAAAATTTGCTTTGGATGATTTTATGAGAGCTCTTAGTTTTTTACTTATAGTGATTAAAGGTGTCTTACCTTTTAAGGATTTTGCTCTATCTTGTAGTAGCTTCCTCCTTTTGTTGTAGAGTTTGTTTATGGCTGGGGTCCACCAGACTGGACGCTTGCCTTTGGTACAAAGAGTCTTTGTTTTGCTTGGGATTGCCTTATCCATGCAGTCCTGCAGGTGCTGGTAGAAGGCATTTGTAAGTGATTCAGCGGCTTGAGTACTGTTTTCCGCCGGCTCGGGTGCCTTAAAGGAGACCACACTATTCTTTAGAAGTGTGAAGTCGGCTTTCGAGAAGTTCTTTACTGTGGTCTTTTTTATTTCAGGTGGGGGTGGGATGAGGACCTCCAGCAAGATTAGTTTGTGATCTGATCTCACCAGTGAGGGTATACTTCGGTGTTGAACATTGTGCTCCCATGTTCGTGATGATGAGATCAAGTATGTTATCTCCTCTTGTGGGGATGGTGACTAGTTGTTCCATGGCATTTGAGTTTATGAATTCCAGGAACTTTTGGGCTAGGGTGTTTGGGCTTGAGTAGTGTTCCCAGTCTATATTAGGGTAATTGAAGTCACCTAGTATGATGGTGTTTGGTGATACATTTATCCCCTCTAGTGTTTTCAGGAAGGCCATGTGGGGTTCCTGAGTTTGTGAGGGTGGCCTGTAACATGCTACAATTTGCAGAGCAGTCTTGCCAATGGTTAATTGCACCTGGATGGTCTCCGATGCATCGTGCGTTGCCACCAGTCTTGAGATGTGAGTGTCCTTGATGAATATGGATACCCCCCCTCATTTCTTGGTATTGTCCGGATTTTGGGGCCGGAACGCATGATATGAGGTAAAACCTGATAGTGCTGGGGTGCTCTCAGGAGCCTTGAACCAGGTTTCTGTCACAGCACAGACATCAATGTTCTCCATACTGAGAAGGGCCTCGAGTGCGTGCATTTTGAGATTTAGACTTCTGGCATTGAGCAGCATTACCCTTAGTCTTTTTCCTTGTTTGTGTTCTAGGGTGGTAGGTTTAGAATTTGAGCCTTGCCTAAAAAAGGCACTATGGGGGTGGCAAGAGCCTTTGCCAATATCCGGAATCCCAGGGGTGACAGGTGTAAGCCGTCCCTTGCGAAGCAGCGTGGCTTGTCCAGCATGTCATCCCAGGCAGACAGACACTGGATCCCCTTTGAATGACACCAGTGTTTAAGCCAATTGTTAAAGCTGATCATCTTATCTCTGTATTGTGGCATCATTCTTGGTGAAGGTAGGATACTGCTCAAGGTCAGGGTCATACCCGCCTGGGCTACATAATCAGAGAGCTCCTCAATGTCTCTTTTCTTGTAGTCCAAGGAGGTACGTCTCAGGTCGTTTACACCAGCGTGGACAATGACTGAGTCATATTTGTACCTGCTGTTGAGAGACCTGAGTGCTTGCGTTATGTGGCGGATTCTAGCGCCCGACAGGCAGCTTACTGTGACCTTCTCCTTACTCAGTCTGGTGAGCGGGACATCAGTGTGTCTGACTATGGAGTCACCAATGACTAGTGTGTCTGGCATTGTGTTTGGCCTTAAGGGCTGTGACTGTTTGACACTCTGACTGTGAGGTCTATGTGTTGCAGGTGTTGTGTTCTGAGGTGGTGGTTGTTTGGGTGTCTGCTTTGGTGGCCTCTGCTGTTTTGGTAGATTTTTGATCAGAGCCTCCGAGTATGTCTTTGTCTGTTTATGTGTATGATTTGAGGTTGTGATGGTACTATGTGAGACTGGGTCTATAGTGTGTGTGGTAACCTTCTCCTCCTGACTGGTCTTGCCAGTCCTATGTTGAGAGAGCTCAGCCTCCAGTTTGGCCGTATAGTTGCATCTCTCGCATGTATTTGTGTTTTGTGGGAGGAGGAGAGGGTTGTCTGTGTACATGAGGCAATTGTAACATTGCCTCAATATTCCCAGGTTCACCAGCTGAGCAGGAGAGGACACTAGCAACTGATCCTCGACATGCTAGAAGGAATAGACAAAAACTTTAAAAAGATTCCGGGGGACGTGGGTGACCGAGAAATGGGGGTTTGCCTTTTTGGGGTACTATCTATGACAAGAGTGCCGTATCAAGGTAATAAGTACTGTAGGAGCAAGTGCTAGGTTTAACAGATAGAGAATAGTCTACTTGGAGTCAAGTAGAGATGATCTTTTTAGTTATAGGATACGCTGATTAGATCAGTAGTATAGTTAGAGGAAGGTAAATTTAAGGGAAAATTTGAAGAGTGGACTTTAGGTAGCCTGAATAGTTTAAACCTGCTTAACCGGCGCTGCCCTAGTGTGCAACAGTGGCAGCTCCGCGCTAAATCGCGCTAAAACGTGCTTTATAGCAGGGGGCTGGAAAAGACAGGAAATGACCCAAAATGGCCAATAGACTACAAGTTACTGCCTTAAACCACTCCTCTAAGGACAAACAGGCAGCTCAGTACTCCCCACTCTCACTGGTGAGTAAAGAAACTTCCCCCTGACCAAACAAGGAAAATGGAGAAACGTTCTCATCGAACTTTAAACCACGAAATTTGAAAACATTGAACGTCCACATAAGAGATTTATTTCCTTGGGAAAGAAATTGCTTTGCCATCCTCATCAGTTTGCCATTTTCCCCGCTGTAGTGCGATCTTGGAGTTGGTATATTTAGTTGGGGGGTGAAGACCCCCCATGTTGGTGGGTGTGGGGGGGGGGCAAAGCCCCCCACTTTGTAGTGTTTTTGGTTATTTGTTGGTGTTTGTAGGGCAAGTGATTTCTTTCCAAGGGAAAGAAATCGCTAATGTGGAGGTTCGATATTTTGAAAGTTTGCAGTTTTAGGGTCGATGAAGAGGCATTCGATGGGACGCCTCTTTGAGGAAATAATATTGACCCATATTCTATATAAGTCATAGATTGTTTATTTCATTGCCTACATTTACTATCTCACCATTAATTTTGTAATCGAATTATGCATCATTTTCCCCAAAACTGATAAAATATTTTGTATCAATGAAAGTGAAATTGTTTTTATTGCTTTTTTAATAATTTTGTTACCATTGTCTTGAAATATTTGGCATCCTTAATGGCAGCAATTATATTTCCTAGTTTACAATTATGAGTATATTTTGCTACCCACAATTTTGTACATGTATTGCATCTGCTAAGACAGCCCAAATAGGAGTGTTTCCCGCATTGTGCTTTATGAAACCTCATTTACTCCCGTGGACACCTCAGTAGGCTGACCTAGATAAACCTACTGTTTCAACTTTTGTGTTCTCTCCTTCAACCATTTAATTGTACTCATTAAGCGATTTGTTAACTCTGAACTGAAAGAAATTACCTGCAGTGCCTTTATCGCGACTAAGTATGTGCAACTGGTCAGTCACATGTCGCTGTTACATCATAGATATGCTACCAAATTAAAAAGTGAAGGCCTTCTCCTTAATAGAACTGCATTGGCCTGAGTCTGTGCAAGATCACCAGCTTCTGCTTGGACAAATTTAATCACTATCTATAGGCACATCTTTCCTGATTTTAAACTACTTTCATTTAAGAAAAAGTTATCAGTTGTGATTTAAATACCAGCTGATGGTATCTTCTCTCTGTCAAAGTAAAGTTCTAAATAAATGTAGCCCCTGCATAAAGCACTCATCTACTGTTATTTAAAACATGATGATTTGTAGTATATATGAATTTAAAACATGTTACACACATATGTGAGTGAAATTCAAGAAGTTGTCATTAAAAATAAATGTAATCTCATTAATTTGTTTCTTTTCAATAGCTGCAAATGAAGCCATATTTATTTTAGAATGCTCTTCCATGAAGCAAAATATTTATATATTTATTTATTCATTTATTTTTTGGTTAGTGTAAAACACTGATCCAAATGGACCTTTTTCAAGTTCAGCTCAGGGTTAAACAGTAAAAAAAAAAACTGGTATATGTAGAATAACATAAGCTGTTTAGGAGAAATAGCCTACTGGACATAGTAGACTGTGATGCATTAGAGACAAGATTCACTCCTACAAGCTAGGTACAAAATGGTATAGGTTGTGAAGAATGTTCATAGAGAGACAATTTAGTTGAGTAACGCATAGAGAATAGTTAGGGTGATGGAGGAGAGCTCAGGACTAGGTATATGAAAGAAAGTACAGTTTGGAGTGCTGTATAGGAAAGGAGAGGTGTGAGGGTGTAGAGAACTTAAAGGCAAGTGTGAGGGAAGGGGTGAAATGATTCTGGGGTGTAATGGAAGAGTTGATAAAGTAATTATGGCGTGTTCAAGGAGATGGGGGTCATCACATGCAAGTGCGTCCTCTTACTAGGTTATGTTGACATTGAGGAAGCATTTCCATTGTAATTATCTACTCGTGTCATAAAAACGTGTCCACTCTGGATCTGAAAAATGATAAGTATTCCATTCATGAAAAATAATCATAGAGGAGGCTGGCACATAAGAAATTGAGCATTTCTATGGTATGAGCTTGTCTTCCTAAGATTGTGGCTCTCATGATCTGTAGTAATACTTTTTCTAAAACTTAACAGTCATTTCAGGATGACCCACCAGAAATAACATCATCACTCAGGATCCAGAGTGGTAGCAGATTATAATAGGGGTGATTTTGGTGACCACACATCTTGTGGACCCATGGCTACCCAACAAAACTATTTTACTTCAGAAAGCTTTGTTATGTTCTTCTTTCTGGACTCGCTGTAGACAGCCTGTGTGCTGACTATAACACTTGCTAAGAATACATGCTGTAGATAACCAGTGTGCTGACTATAACACTTGCTAAGGACACATGTATTTATTTTTAGATTCAGTAATAAATGTTCACTGACAGACACGGCAAGTACTTATTTCTGTATACTTATGGTGCCTACCATTTACACACTGTTCAGGTGTTTTACTCTTTTATTTTTTAAGTAGAGAAATATTTATTTAGAAAATAAGTAACTAAATGGCTCACAGTGATTCTAGCTGAACTGCAGTAACTTTTTGTTCATTGCCTTCCCATGATACACTGTGATGGCAACAAGAATAGAGCCCACAAATAATAATTAGTCTAGTAAAGAGCTACAGACTGCCTGTTTGCAAGAGCAATAGTGGGTCATAACAATGTAAGGAAAGTGTTTTTTATTTGAAATCCTGGCAAGGAACCACCTACGGACAGTCAATGCGGCATTGAAGATTTAAGGCACCAAATAAGTGGGACTGCCTGGCTCGATGGCATAGAGGAACCATGCCCTTGCTGTGGCCTAGCTGACTGGAGCTTAGCTAGCCACCTCAGCACTGGAGATACCAGGCACAGAGACGTGTAAAGGAATATGGCCTGCTCACCTCTCTTGGGGAGTGAGCAGGATAAGAGGTATTCTGGGATCCCATAGAAAAACACAGTCTTTGATGGAGACCAGGGAAAACCTTTCCATGTTTGAAGGAAGGGGCAGGACTACTTTCTGGCAATGTCACTTGTAGAAGTAAGGGACGGCCTATTTCATGCCCACCTTTAGCTCTGTGAGCCAAGTGTCCATGAGGAATATAGTCATGTTGTAAGCATAAAACCCTTGAGCCACCCTTAATGGCTAGCTAAAGGAAGGCCCCTCCCAGTTGACGCTTGCCCCAATGATGGGGAACAAATTGGTTGATTTACCTGGGGGGGGGGGTTGATGGTCAACAGGCAGCAGTGGCAAAGGAAAAAAAACAAGTAGGTCTATCTGTGGGTGAAAGCTGCTTGCCATTCACCTAGTTTCAAATTTAGCCTTACAGGTCTAGTGTGCATTTATTTGAAATAAGCTGGAATATTTACTTAAGGGCTACCATCTGTGTAAAACAAAGTTGAAACTACCTTTGATTTTACACACTCATCCTGACTTTACACCATATTTTTGCCAAGTGGTTTATAAAATGTGTTTTTTCCCCTCACAAATCTTTCAAGAGTGCAGTCACTAAATGTGTGTGGCAGGGGGCTGGCAGTGGAGGAAAACAACTTACCCTCTTGTCATTTATTCATTTTAAGACCCTGCTTTACAGGACTAGTGTCTAATTGTATGAAATAAGTTGGAATATGTACTCTCTGGCAACTGTTTGTGTGAACAGAATGTCAAACACTGTCTTGTATTTTTGGTCTGTGCCCCATAAAATGTGTTTTTCTAGCAAAGCATTGAAGATTTCTGTCACTAAATAGGTGGTGCGGGTTGTGGGAAAAAGTAATTTATCCTGTTGTTGTTTGTTCAGTTTAAATGTGTCTTTATAGGACTAGAGTGCATTTATATGAAATAAGTGGGAAATGTATTCTCTGTCTACTGTTTGTGTGCAACAACATTGAAACTGCCTCTGATTTCATAGAATGTCCCCGACTATGTCTCATATTTTTGGTCTGTTCCTCATATAATTTGGGGGTTTCTGGCAAATCATTCAGGATTACTGTCACTAAATAATGGCAGACAACAAGTTTCAGACTTCATTTCAGAAAATACATGCTATTGCAAAAATGTTATTATAGCAACTTTCTAAATGCATAAAACCAATATTTATTGTCAATCACCAAATATGGTCGTTTGACCATCATTATGTGTGTGTGTTTTATATGCAAGCATCTGTGTGTGTATGTATGTATGTATGTGAGAGTGTATGCATGAGTGTGTGTGTGTGTATATGGTTCATTGGCATGAAGGGGAGCTTGCTAGCTTGCAGAAGTTATCAGTTTCATATTTTGTTGATGTATGTTGTAATCAACTTTTTTGTCAGCTATAGCATTTATGATAGTGTTGCACCTTGGCTGAATTATGAGATTATGGCATTAGATTATACGTTTTTAATTGACAAGCAAGGTTCATAAGGAAGCTGCCTGAATGCAGAAAATCAGGAAGTTAGTTCCGCTCCTGAAAGATCATTTGAAGAAATATCCAGAAGCGTGAAGTGAGAGATCCCTGCCTGGACTTACATGTGAAGTTCACTTTGTGTATCTGCTTGCTTAGAGAGCTAAAAACTGAAACTAGGAGAAGCTAGCAACCTTGGAATTTTGTTTAAAAGACAGCCTATATCCTCGAGGGCCTGGGAAGTCTGAATCTTGGATCACCATAACCTAAAGTACTGTGTATCTTGTTTGAATCTACAAATCTAAACAGGCTATGATTTTGGTTTTCAGTTGATTTGTGACACTGACTTTTTTATATAAGTCCTACCTGCAGTATATCTCTGGACTTGCACTCTTTTTCTTTATATGTATATATACGGGTCTACTTCATATGATCGACAGCCAAAACACTGACACCAAAACACTGAAAGCTCCAAACACTAAAAGCTCATATGATCGACAGCTCATATGGTCGATACATGAAATCCAAAGCATTATGCCCTTTCCCCACTGTAGCGCGACCCTGGAGTAGGAATAAATAGGGGCATATCCATCCCCCACATTATTTATGTGAATATAGTCAATTCAGTTAAAAATATCCATATATATGTTTAAAATTTATGACATATGTGAGGGGCTGTGGCCCCCCCACACTCCCCCTAACTATTTATTCCTACTTTAGGGTCGCACTACAGTGGAGAAAGGGCATAATGTTTTGGATTTCATGTGTCAAGCATATGAGCTGTTGATCATATGAGCTTTCAGTCTTTTGAGCTTTCAGTGTTTTGGTGTCAGTCAAATGGTTTTCGATCATATGAGCTTTCAGTCATATGAAGTACACCCATATATACGCACACTCACACACACACACACACACACACACACACACACACACACACACACACACACACACACACACACACACACACACACACACACACACACACACACACACACATTGTTAACCAACTTAAATCATTGCTCTCATGGACTGTTTAGCCTGGAAGATTATAAAGGCAGTAGAAGAAAAACCTAGCCATGTTAATAGATAAAAACAGGAAGCAGTTAATCAAAGTAACACACACAGCTTAAAAATAAGACATGGAAGAAGCATGCAAGGCTTATATGCACTATTTCCAGTTATCAATAAATTGAAAAAGGGTGGACTGGTTGTGGAAGGGGAATTACTGCATAATGAAAAGAAAGTAACTGATTAGGATTGAGTAGTAAAATATAAGAGAGAGAGTACATAGGGAAGATACAGTGGACCAGTGAGTTAGGTGACGTGATCTTGCAAGAGACATTCGCACTGCACCTGGGAGAGGAGATGAAGTTTTAGTTGAGATCAGAATTTTTGCATGAAGTCAGGCATTTGAATTAAAAGGATGGGGATTTACAGAGAATGGTATTATGAACTGAAAAGCTGTGGTTGGTGCATTGTAATATGCTGTAAGGGCTTGTAGAAATGAAGCAATATGTGCATGTCCTCAGAGGTTTAGAAGGGAATTCTGGTAGTCAGCCTAGTGGCTATTTTAGAAAAGGTTTTCAACTGTAATATTTAAATAACTGGGCAGTATTTTGCTTTGTCGATTGTCAGACAGTGATATTCATGCCCGCGAAAAAGAGCAGTGAGTCTACAAACTTTATTGTAAATGCTTTGTAATGTTTTGATATTTTTCTTGGATTGTTGGAGTTAACTGGTATTAAAGGATGACCATATTCAAGTTATTCAAACAGTATTCTCTACAGATAGCAGCTCTGGTAGCTCCGGAAAGGAAATGTGTTATTTTTCCTTACCCAGAATAGAATGTAGTTGATTTTGGACTTGTTCTTTTTTTTCCTTCACAGGATAGAGTTGAAAGTTTAGGTTTGATCAGTCTAGTATGTGCCCAGATTCTGAATGAAGTGACTGTTTCTAAGGGAATATTACTGTGTTTGATTTCTAAGTTTGTTTTGATATTAGAGCCAGTATTTATTAGTGTTAAGACAACTGATGAATAAATGAGTGTCTGTCTGAAGTTGGTCTGTGTGTTCGGAGGGACTGAAAGGCCCAATATATATAAAACCAAGAGCACAGGAACACTTGTTTGTTTTTCTTTCAGCTTTTCCAGGTTAGGGGTCGCCACAGCGGAACTCCAATCCACTAATGATTGGCAGTTGATTTTTATGGTGCCAAGGTGCCAGCCTGACGCCCAACCTTCAATGAAGGCACGCCCATTCACGCATGTCTTTTGAATGCCACTCGACCATGGGGAGGACATACAGACTCCACACAGAAGGCGCACCAGCCGAGAATCGAATGGGAGAACCTCTTGATGTGAGGTGACAATGCTACCACTGCACCACCAAAATGTTTTGGATTCTTCAAAGAAACTTAGTTACAGTGTTTTTCCCAATGATATGTGTGGTTTAGTGATTTTATGGCAGACAATGCAACAATCATCCTACAGTACATCTGAGATACTGTTTAGGCCTTTCTTTAAACATACATTTCAGAGATCTAGATTCATCAGGCTGCAGTGTTTCAATCTGCACAAATTACAGCTCCTGTATTATTTTGCATCTGCAGCCCTGCTCAATATTTACAGAACCTCTGTCACCTGAGTTAACTATTATTCGCCTTTGGCTGGAGAATTGGCATGCTTTGGTATCACGTGTCATTCTGAAGCAGTTAAGCAGGGGCTTTACTTCCACAGAAAAACAAAGTACTGAAAATATAGTTGTGTTTGTAGCCTTAAGTTTCACAGAGCTGTAAAAGCCATGCAGCACTATAAATGTATGTGCATTCACACATTTCTAAATCTGAAAGTGGTAGAATTGTAATGCATTGTAAAAGGAGTGCAAGTATTTTGGTATTTTTCTTTATCAGATATACTCACACAGAAACACGCACACACACCAACTTAGAATGTGATGTCCACGTGTATATTGATATGCTGATCATGTTTTGATACAGAGAAAGACGAATTCTTTCCTTGTGGATAACTGAGTGTAAGCCTGCTAAAAGACTATTCAGACAGTGACGCAACCTCTTTCACAGAAAAAAACAAATAAAGAGCCTCTGTCACTCTGATATTGGCCAGACACAGCATGCACATTTCTGAAGTGAGGAGAGAACAGTTAAGAGCCAAGCACATCACATTTTCAAAGTAAAACTCCACTGAAAATGATCCATTGACCCAATCAACACCAAAGAATTGCTGAAACGGCTCAACACTAAACAAAGCTTTTCCCTCTAGGCTCTTTACAAATGGAGAAGATTTTTCTTTCTTCAAGCTGCAGCAGTCTTGGAATCAACTGCCTTAATTAGCAAGGGATATTATGTCCTGCAGGAGGGGAGTGTATTTTATTGTATTTTAGTTACCATTGTTAACCAAGTTAGTACACTGCTCAGAAGACCCTTTTCAATCATCGTCAGGGCCAATAGGCAATGTTAAAGTCAGCCTCCACACTTAAAAATGGAAAATATGTATTTTCCCATTTAAGATCAAGTAGTTGTGAATCATAGACTGGAATACAGAAATATGTAAAAAAATATAAATCTTCAGACCTGAAATGTAAATGTTCATTATACTGGGGGCTGAAATAATGAGTATAGGCAATAGCTAACATAGCAAACAGTTTGTTAGCTACAAACAACTCTATTATCATATACAATATGAACTAAAATAAGTAGTCAGCTGTCTAGTCAAAGCTTTATCTTTAGCTCAGAATATACCTACAAGCAACAAAGCTTAGTAGTAACTTAACTAAAAGCATAAAATGTGGACCTGAATCTGCTTTGAAACTTTTTGCAAAAGCTAAACATTTGTTAATCAAAGCATGCTTTCAGTGCATCCTGTATAGTGAAAGAAAAACACTAAAAAAACTGCAGTTTTACAGCAGAAGGTGTAATACCTAAAATCCAGAGCAAAATGAGCTAAAGCAGAAATGTAGAATCAGCAGTTAAACTGACCTGAAGCAACCAGGAGGTGCAGGTGACAGGATGAGAAAGAGCACATAGTAAGAAAGCCAGCTCTTGTTTGAACTGTATCACTAATCAAAAGCAATAATTATAAATTTTGACTTTCAACATAGTCTTATATTATTGAGAGAAAATCAGTGAAAAGATATAATTTGATACCAAAAGTCTTTTGGCTTTTCCCAGTTAGGGGTCGCCACAACAGAACTCCGGTCCGCTCATGATTGGCAGTGGATTTTTACGGTGCCGAGTTGCCAGCCCGACGCCCATCCTTCAAAGAGGCATGGCCATTCACGCTCGCACCTACCTGCATGTCTTTAGCATAACTCGACCGCAGGGAGGACATGCAGACTCCACACAGAAGGCGATCCAGCCGACAATCGAACGGGAGAGCCGCTTGCTGTGAGTCAACAGCGCTAACCGCTGCACCAATGTAATTTGATACCAAGAAGTACAATAACGTGAGTCTAGGGAAACAAAGCGAGCTGACATTGAAATGTGCTAATAGCAGAATGACATGAAGTAAAGCTGGATGAAAGTGCAATTATGTAAGTAAAACTTAAACCATAACAGTAGATGTTCAAATAACCATTGCTGCAGTAGCCTTACTTATATGGTGACTCAAGCTGAGGTTGGATGTCAAGCCCTTCAGAGCTTTCCTACCAACAGAGAGAGGGAGGCTGAGCCCTGAAAGGACAATCCTAGGAACAACAGGAAAAAAATGTCAACACTCTGGCATAAAAAAATAACCAAAAAGCAAGGGAGTGATTGGCTACTCCAGCAATGATTATTTGAAAATCTACTGTTATGATAAGTTTTAGTGACACAACTGTACTATGTTCATCGTATTGATCACTGTTGCAGTAGCCTTAGCTAAATGGGTAGATTACCATAGTTGACTACATTTGGGAGGTGGAAGACGAAGAGTCCAGTTCCTGGAGAATGGTCCTAGCAAAGCTTGATCTAGACCTAAAAATAATTCAAGCTTATAGTGCTTTGTAAAAGTATGTACAGAGGGCAATTTGCCTAAAATACCTCTAGAATCCAACCCTTTCCAGACAACCATAGATGAAGCCAAGGCTCTGGTAGAGTGGGCCTTGACCCTGCCTGGAATAGTTTTCTTATGGTGAGATTAACAAAAGGTAACAGCTTTAGACAGCCATTTAGAAATAGTCTGTTTTGACACAGGTGTCCATTCTTCTTATTTTCACAAGAAATAAACAATTGATATGAAGATCTGAAAGATTTAGTTCTCTCTGCGTAGTACCTGAATTGTTGGTGGACATCCAAGGTATGCAGTATCCCTTCAACTTAATTTTTAGGTCCATGAAAGGAAATGGGAAGATGGATAATTTGGCTTAAAGTAAAGTCAGATACCACTTTAGGCATAAAAGAAAGAGTTCTCAAAGAAACCCTGGCCCTATGGAAAATGAGATAGGGCTGACTCACCATAAGAGCTTGTAACTCAGATACCCTTCTGGCAGAGTTCAGAGCAATCAGTAAAGCTGTTTTCCATGTTAAGAACCTCAAGTCAGACAGATTATCTGTGTCAAATGGAGCAAGTGTTAGCTTCTTTAACAGAAAATTAAAATCCCAAGGAGGGGGCTACAGTTTTTTCATTTGGAGGCCTCTTCTGGAATACCCCTTTCAAGAACATTTTGACATTAGACTGCAATGAAAGAGGAGGATCCATGGATCCATGGACATGCATGCTGAAATGGCTGATAAATGACCCTTGGCAGAGGAATAAGATGGGCCATAGGATAGTAACTCTCAAATATTGTAGAACGAGAAAACATCTAGAATATTGATGATACCAACTAGAAAACCTTTTCCATTTGCTAATATATGATTTTTTAGTAGCAGGCTTTCTTCCCTCCATTAGTACCTGCTGCACTTCCTAAGTAAACAGATGCTTAAAAGGAAAAGGAATTAAGATCCCGTTATGTAGGCAGTCTGTTGAAACTGATTGTATCAAACACCCCTGTACTTGAGTAAATAGAGATAGTCTGCGAGAAAGCTTGCAGAAATTGCTACTGGCTATTTCCAAAAGAAGGGAGAACCACTGTTTCCTGGGCCAGGAAGATGTCACCACAATGATCTTGGGGATTCCTTCTCAGTCTTTAGAAGTACCCTGGAAAACAAAGGGTGGAAAAACACAGAGGAACATTGCCATCCAAGGAAAATAAAGGAAGTCTGTCTTCCAGGCGTTCTTGCATGGAGTCCTGGAACAGAGTCTTGGCAGTTGATTATTCAGAAAGCAGGCAAAGAGATCGACTTCAGGAACTCCCAACAGATGGATCATATATTTGAAGACCCCCCCCCCCGTTTTGGTTTCCATTTGTAAGAGTCTGCCCTGGTCCTGCTTAGCTTATCTGCCACACAGTTTTGCAGTGATGGAAAGTAGGATGCCTGTACAGTGAGAATATGTTGTGAAGCTACATCTAAAGCAACCTAGGCTAGTCTGCAAAAGGGGTACAACCTGGCTCCCCCTTGCTTGTTGATGTACCACTTAACTATGGTGGTATCTGTAACCACCTGA
Source organism: Protopterus annectens (assembly GCF_019279795.1). Classification (NCBI taxonomy): domain Eukaryota; kingdom Metazoa; phylum Chordata; order Ceratodontiformes; family Protopteridae; genus Protopterus; species Protopterus annectens. The sequence goes on along the minus strand of NC_056743.1, from coordinate 827,918,459 downwards.
AGAAGTCCCAGGGACCAAAGATGGTTCAGTGAGTTGAGTGGCTTGATCAAGGCAAGTGTCCCACACTCTCTGCACGTTTATCCCTTCTGAAACTCTCCCTAAGCGAATTGTGAACATCTGTGGTGACTGCTTTGATACAGAGAGCAAGAAGGGGAGACCTGAATTAAGGATATTTACTGTTTTCACTAAAAGATTTCTCTTCTAAGAACCCCAACACTGGAATTTAAAAAGATAAATGGTGTCAATAGTGAGACGAAAGAGATTTCATATACCACAGATACCACTGTATCTTTCTCAAGTGGAATCTTGATAGGGGTATCCTGAGAATTATAGATGCCATAAGACCCAGAATCCTGAGGTATTCCCTCACAATGATCAAAGTCTGAGTGGAAAACTTTAGGAATAGATCTAGATAAAGATCTATGTTTTTCCTGTTGAAGAAAAGTTCTTTGAACTGAGGAGTCCAGTTGACTTCCCAGGGACATAATCCTGTTTGAAGGAGTCAAGAAAGACTTTTGAATGTTGTCTTGGAATTCCATCTTGTCTAAGAGATCTCTCAGCCAAAAGAGAGATTCCTGACATTTTGAAAAAGACTGCAAAGATAAGCAAGTCATCTAAAATGGAAAAAATGTGGATATCCTGTAGTGTGGAGCCAGACACTTTGTGATCACTTTTTGTGCAGTGGCAGTCCAAAGGGTAAGGCAGAGAACTGATAATGGGATCCAGACACCCAAAACCTTAAACATCTGTAATCTGGATGAATAGAGATGTGATGAGAAACTTCCTTAAGTGTAGTGTTGCCAGGAAATTTGAAAGAGGAAGAAGTAACATATTGTGAAGTGACATCATTTTAAATGTGGGCGCTATCGCAAACAGGTTTTGGAAAGAAAGATCAAGAACTGGTCTCCAAGGATTTTCTTTCCTTCTTTGGCACTAAGAACATCCTTGAATAAAAACCGTTGCTCAGCTGGTTTGGAGTAACTGGTTCTGTCACTCCTTCTGTCAGCAGGTGATGAAGAACCAATAGAAACAAAGAGGCTGAAGGATGATGAATGATCCCTGGAAAGAAGAAATTGTCTCCCACTTCCATCTGTAACACTGAATGGTTTTCAGAACCAGTTTGTCTGTTGCCAATGAGAAAAACTGAGATTCAGACTTTCTGGAAGAAAAAAGGGGCCAATGTGGGAGGGGTTCACAGTCTTTTGGAAAGATATTTAGAGTTGTTCAACTGTCCTTGTTTTTAGGAGGTTCACAACATCTGTCAAACCCCCTTGACATTTCTTCTTAAATGTCTGTTTACTTGTGTTTTATTGAGACTGTTTATTCTGTTTTTGCCAAAACTGAATGAGGAGATGGACAGCCCCTTGGAAAAATTGGAAAGGAGGGCTGAACAGTCATAGAGATTCCCTGGATCAGCTTGCCCCTTTTATCACACTTTTTGATCACCTCTGTATCAGAAGGGCCAACCACTAAATCTCTGTCCAGAGGAGAATGTAAAATTTCATTTTAAACATCTGGGAGACACTGAGAATGCAGCCATACAAACCTCCTCCAAACAGTACCAGTGGCCATAGCCCTGGAAGAAGTATCAACAGTCGTCCACACGCTCTGTAAATAATGAGTAGTAACATGTGCAATAGGCAAAACTCAGTTATTTAAAGCAGATTTTTCCTCACAAAAAAGGAACTGCAGATAAAACATTTCTCATACTTTCACAATTTGTCAGAACCAGCTTTAACATATGAGGCTGATGATTCAGTAGTCTGAAAATCAAAGTCATAAAAGTATACACTGTTTTCCCATACCTATCAATACTTTTCCTATTGTTCTCAGAAGGTGTAGGATTAAAATTAACTAAGTGCTTAGCAGCAATTGGATCATCAGGTTTAGGAATAGTGTATATAAATTTAAAAGACTGAAGAACTTTGTCCATCCTACTTGTCTTTTTTAGGGGCAGCTGGCTGACTATTAGGGAGACTGCAGGTGGTAACACAGGCATCCTCTAAAGCAGACAGAACAGGAGGAATGGGTGGGTGTAGTTTCTGGAGAATCCTTTTGCAACAACTCATGGTATTTTGAGAGACTGAGAAAAATCAGTGCTCTCCCACTGAAAACACCGGCACATTCCAGGAGTAGTCTCAGAGAAAGAAAAATCCCCACAGAGAGAATCAAAAACTGAGGTGTTCTCTGAATCATAAAAATGAGGGGAAAACATGTACCTATCCCTGCATCTTCCTGTTCAGGTTCAGAATCTTGAATCTCAACAGGCAAAAAGAAATCCTTTTTTTCTTTTACTAGAAACTTTACCAGAAATTACTTTACAAGAAGGATCAATAGCCTGAGTTAAACCCTGAGCCAGACCCAGTGCACTCTTCTTATCCAAAGAAAATCAAATAGGAATAGATACATGTTTGGTTTGCTGTTTCTTTTGACAGGAAAAATGGGGCCAGCCATGTTACTAATTACAGCAGCATTCTGACACAACAGGGGAAACCTTCCCTGTTCCCTCTCCCAGGAACAAGAGTGGCTGTCCCTTGCCCACTGAGAGGACTCTGGCAGCTGCAGAGGAAGTGGCTAACCCCTGGTTCATAGTGGCTGTAGGTGATACACTAGAAGGATTCAGGGTAAAAGATGAGCGGTCTGAGGTGCAACAAATGGCCACAGCAGAGTAATGCACCTGAAGCAAATTGCTAGCCTGCTGTGATGGAAAGGGTTGTTTGCTTAGTTTTTCTTTTTGTTGTTGTGGTGGTTGGAAGAAGGTCTGACCATGAGACCAGTAGTCTCTTCCATAGTCAAGCTAATAATTGTGTTTCTTTCCCATGGAAGACGAGCAGAAATTGCCAAGTAAACATTACCAGTCCACAGAAGTTAGTTTTATTGACAGTAAAACACAGTAAAAAGCACTTCAAAATACTATGCAAACCCCACAAAGAAAAAAAAACTCAATTTATCCAGAGAAGAAATATTTTTAGTTACTTTACACCACTTTTAAACTAGCAAAAAAAATAGAGTTCCATTTAAAATTACATTACAGTCCAGTCTGAAGACAGTTCATTAAAACAGAACACTCCTAGCTTTAAAATAACATTCCTAAAGAGGAAAGTAATAAAATATGAACAAAATAAAAAAATGGAAGACCCCCCCCCCCCCCGAGGGGAAACTTATCTGCCCAGCAAAAGTAACCACAGGCTATTTCTTGATCCTCGGACACCTTAGAGGAGCATACTCTTTGCAGCAGTAAAGCTCTGAGGGCTCGGTGGTCAAACTTGTCTTTTAATCAGATCACCTTGAGCTACCTGATAGTTTGGACATGTGGAAAGTGCTCCGAAGCTTTGTAAGCCGGCTGGCTGTTATATCTTTGGCAGGATATAACCCATGTAGCTAATAGCTACTGCAGCAGTGATCAATATGATGAATATCTAGCAAGTAGATGGGGGAGGAGGTTATACAATACACCCAGAGCATGTACGGAAAACAGACACCAATAATGTAAACTCAACTAAGCATAAAATGTAGATAATATTCTGATTTGACATTTATCTTTACTGTAAATAAAGGGATAGTTTGTTTAAAAGTGCTGACTTTCAACATAGTCCTGTATATTAGGAGAAAAACTCCAAGAAACTATAATTTTATATCAGAAAATATTATAACTGACCTGATAATCTATGACATCACATATCTTATCAGGCTAGAATTGCAGATTTTGGCTTTGTCGAGGTAGATGTCTAATGAAGTTGGTTGACTCCTTTTAAAGGGTAACTTAGACTGTGGTTGTAGGGGTCAGGCTGTCTACTTGATGCATCTTGGCCTGGCCATGGCATTTGGCACTATCTCCATGCTAGGACGATTGCTAAACTTAATGCATTACAAATAGATCCCTATGCCATAATATGAATAGCAAACTGGCTGCAAGACAGAATCCACACATTACAGGTGGATTCAGCAGAGACTATAAAGATGACCAGTGGTGTCCCACAGGGTTCAGTGCTGGAACCTCTTTTGCTGAACATTTACTTTTCTGAACTCCAGACCATGAACCACAACCTCTGGGTAACCAGGTTTGCAGATTAGTGCAAATTGGGTGTCAGTGTCAAGTCCTTCAATAGTAACTTGACTTGAAAATACCTGGTGTACTAATAGTACACTCAAATTAAATGCTAAGAACTGCAATATTGTCACATTTGGTAGACAATCCATCCCCTCAGCATACAGTATAGATAATACCTTGTTAGGGATCTTACAACTTAGACTGATCATTTTTTCTCCTTTGATCATCAAATAACAACAGTAGCCAGAAAGTCCTTTTACTTAGACCATCTGATTTCCAAGGCAATATGATTCATGTCTGAAGATGTCATTATCTCCTTGTATTCAGCAGTAATTAGGCCAGTTATTGAATACAGTGCACTGCTTGGGATGTTCTTCACTGCACTTATCCAACAACCAGAAAGATCCCAAATGTTCCTAGCTAAGAAGATATAAGTACAAGTATCGCTTGTCTGTGAACTTAATAAAGGATTTTCGACTGAAAACAGACTGCCTGCCTTGCTTGGATTACTTTTGAATACTTAGTAATTCTGTGCAATTATATATTTATTTATTTTTTTTAATTTAAGACAAGTTTAGGTTCGCTACATCTACTACTATTTTCTGATCTGATTAATATACATTGATTAACTAGAGATATATGGACTGAAAATCTTCCACACAGAGAAGTTTCTTACACTGTTTTGTTTTTGGACCCACTATACTTATGTAGTGGTTTGTTTTAAAACTTCAGGGAAACCATGGAGATTACTTGCTTTTTTTTTTTTTTTTTTTTTTGTTCTTATGGAAATACTTTCCCCTGATGTTGTATGCCTAGATCCTGATGTTAAACATTTTTTGATTCTTTGCACTCAGACAATTTATCTTTCAAAACTTTCCACATTCCATCTGCAGTTTTTCCACCGAACACCTCACTCCAGTTAGTTTTACATAGTGACTGTTTTGCGTCTATATAATCTGTAATTAACCTTCTGTTCAACAGTTTAGATTTCAGTTTGGCAAAATTACCTAGCAACAAATTAACCTTTGTAACCCCATGATCAGTGCACATCAACGGTGGTAAAACTTGAAGTAACAGTAATTTCTTTAGGAACATAATGTCTAGTATGTTCCGTTCCCCTGTTAGTTTTTTTTTTTTTTTTTTTTTTTACAATATGACGCAATTGTTGTTCCTGAATATACGTTGTGAATAATGTCGTTACTAAAATTGTTGAGTCAGTATTATTCCAGTCTGTTTCTGGTAAATTTAAGTCCCCAGCTAATATTATTCTTCCCTCCTGTGTTTCATGCAAGAAATGTATGAATTCCTCTAGGTCATCTGCACTTGACTTTGGTGGTCTCTACACTCCATCAATTGTTATATGTTTCAGGGTTGTCTTTATTGTCATAATTATACACTCTATAGTATTGGTGTTGTAATTGAACATGTAATAATCCCAGGTTTCATAATTATCTTTAATCCCTATCATAACACCTCAAACTGATTTTTTGTTAGAATGTCTGTTACAGTAAAAACATTTATACCCTGACAAAACTGGTTTCTGGCTATTGTTCTTTAGCCATGTTTCACACGCAATAACAACATCAATGTTGTGGAACATAGCAAATTTTCCAATGAAAAAAACTTTATTGTTAATGCTCCTAGCATTAACCGCTATCAGAGGTGCATCAAATGTTGCGATCTGTGAACTGTTAAATTTTGACCTGGCAAAAATCCTGCCTAGTGTTTGTCAAATATTACAAAATATCTGCTGCAAAAATATCTCTTCTCTGATCTTGACAATTTGCACGCCATCCTGTTTGAACACATTTGCCCAAAACTAGGCTTGGATGCTCTACACATTTCCATTTTTTAAAACAGGACCTTTTTTCCCTGTAGGTATTTACCCCAAAAATCTTTTCATTCACAGTGACCTGATTAGCCTTTCTATAGGCGAGTTGTGAAAAATACGTCGTAACACCAGTACAGGCTATACTATCTAAGAGGGCTGTCGGTTCCCTACTAACAGTCAGAGAATCTTTGCGGATGACATTATTTGTACCAACATGAATAAAAACGGATCCGTACTTCCGTACATTAAGGTGTTCCAAGGTTTGTCTCATATCTTTTATTTTTGCTCCTGGCAAGCATAACACTATTCGATGTTCATTATGTTCTCTGCAAATATAAGTATCAGTTCCTCTAATAATTGAATCTCCAATTACTAGAATATCTTTGCTGGCCAGCTCTAAAGATTCTTCAGCTTCTTCTAGAGTAATATCTGCTCTATCAATTGTTACAAAGGATAGACCTTTGACACCATTAGTCTTATTAATCCCACTGTTTTCATTGTGTATTAAATTCTCATCTAGCTGGTATTGTAAATCCACAGTTTGAGCCATGTAGTCAACATCTGTCTTTCTCTTCTTTTTTCTTACAGTAAAATTCTTCGATCCTTCCACGTTCAATTTTGATTTCTTCCCTTTCACCTGCCCAGTGCCTCTTTTTTCTACCTTCTCTGTTGGAAAAATGATGCTTTTTTCTGTAGACTGAAAGTTATCTGATAAAAAAATGTCATCATGTGTTACATAACAAAGTAGTGTCCTTTTTAGTATGTATTCTCTTTCCTTTACAGACATTAATCAGATTCTTTTTCTTCCTTGTTATTTGTCGTGAACTTCTTCCTTTCTTTCTTTTTTGTTTCTTTTTTAACAAACTGGATCCTCAGATTACTATATACTTGCATCCAGAATTCCAGGGTCTACTTCATGATGTCGAAAGCCGACAATATCGAAGCTGATATTGTCGGCACCACAACATTGAAAGCACAGAACATTGTGCAGGTAACCGGAAATCTCCGTAGGGGGAGATTTCCATTTACCTTAATGTAGTGCGGTCTCAGAGTTGGAATATTTATGTGGGGGGTGGGGGGGTGCAGGGGGGCTTGCCCTCCTGGCTACACTAGTTAGTTTTTATTTTTTAAACATTATTTGATGTTTTACTACATCGATCACTAGAGGTCGACCTTTAGTGATTCAATGTAGTATGATTTCGATAACGTGATATAGATGCAAATTCCAAAGTTGTCAGGGGCATCATCTTGTTTCATAGGGGTTAAATGATTTTTGCAGACAATAGATGCATCATTTCCTAAATATGTTTTATTTGTTCTATGCATCACATTATTTATTTCATCAGTCCAGTCATTAATATATGAAACAACAGTCCTCCAAGCCACGGCAATTGCACAAATGCAATCATCATCAAGTCTAGATTTGCTTCTAACAATGGTAGCAAATCATCCAACTGTTGACACGAGGAACACAGATCATCAGTGTTATCAGCTGTTACCTTTAACTATGCATAGCATTTATTACACTGTACAAGGTATTTGTGCATTAGCAAATCATTAATTCCATACTCATTTAAGGAATCCATATTCAGCTTTAAATGAATAAAATAATGTAAAAGTAAAGAATAATCAAAAACAGTAACCACAGAATACAAACAGAACTTAAATCAGCTTCTATGACAACAAATCACACCAGCAATATACAACTAAATAATAAACTAAGTACAGTAAAGTTGTTCTGACCATACAAGTTCTGCAAGCCAGACAAAAGTTGTAATTCCTTTACGTCGCGTGTAGTAGTTTCTGCAAACTACCGATCGCAGTCACATTTCTTTTTAACAGTAAAGATCAGTAAATCACAAACCAAGGTAGGATTGTTTAGATATGTTCATGATTTTATTCTATTCAGTCTGTGTGAATTTATAACTGTGTGGGCCCCTTGGGGTGGCTAGAGCTTGCCTGTCTAAAACCTTTCCCTTTCTAACAAACAACTAAATATGAATCAAAGTAAATCTTGTTAACAAGCTATCTCTTTCTACCTACAAACCGTGAAAAACAGTGATAACAAATACAATATAAATTCAAATAAAACTTCTCTTACCATTCAACTCCACAGTAAATCACAAACCAAGGTAGGATTGTTTAGATATCATCAGGAATTAACCTGAGATTGAATGGGTGTTCCTTCGTTGAAGGTTGTGCATTAGGCCCGGCAAGCCAGTACGTAAAAATCTACTGCCAATCATTAGTGGACCGGAGTCCCGCTGTGGTGACCCCTAACCGGGAAAAGCCGAAAGACACAAACAAACAAACAGCAGTTAGAGTGACACAAAGTAAATCTGCATGAACTGGCAAGTGAATAGAGGATGGGATGAGATGTAACACATAAGTTTAGTTTAAACATTAATCAAGACCAGAACAGAAGAGCCATAAAAATCAGCATCCTGACTGGTACTGGTTAAGTAGAAAATGTGAACAATGTGGTTTATATGTGTATTTATTGGAATAAAAAGGTTGTGAAAAATAAGTTGAATAAATGAAAAAGTAATGCAAAGCTTATATTACACTGAAGGAATTTTGAGTAATGCACATATCAAAATAAAAATAAAAGACAGCTCACAAGACCACCCTGGTAGAACAGTGCCATAAAAGTTTCCATATCATCCTGTACTAAAAAGTAGTAATTTTATATTGAATGATTGAAACCTTTTAAATATATAAAATAGTCAAACCGTATTAATAAATCATGCTTAAATTGTAATACACAGCTTAGAAAATGCTGCAATGAGCACAGAATGTGATTTTCTGCCTCTTCTAATTGCTGTGTACAAAAGTTGAAGAAAAGCTGGTTCTGCATTTGTTTGAAACACCTACTTCCTAGCATATATTTGCTAACTATGAATGCCATTATGGCAAATTACAGACACCTAGTTATGACATAAGAAAAGAACAACTTTGAGCAAGAACAGTGAGTAAAGTAAAATGAACTTGCAGTAAAGATAAGAAAAAAATTACAAAATAGCATTTGGCCTACATTATACCAGTATTTGGGAGAGACAACAGGAAAAGGTTCATTAATAATAGTGGTGAAAAAAACAGTATATAAACATATACAAATCTAAAGTCTTAAGAGTGGTGTGTATATTAATAGATAGTTTAACATTCGGAGCATATCCAGAACTCCAGGCAATGCTCCAATAAAATGACTATACCCTAATGAGCTGGAAATCAAACCTAGCAGTTTGCTGACTTAGACACTGGGATACAGATATAAAAGAATGACAGTACTAGTAAGGTAAAAATCAAACTACTTAAAACTTTTAGGCTATTTGCAGGAGCTCCTATGTGTTTTAGACATGTTAATAACTTGAATACCAGCATAATATACATTATCAAAACTGCATCTAGCAAACAACCAAAAAGGGGAGAAACCTGGAAAGATTTACTAACTGGAAAGACAAGAGGCTACATGAGCATTTTTCTGTAGGTTTGAATGCTAAAACACATGAAATATAACATGTGGGAGAAAGAGCAGGTCTTCACATCTACTTTTTGGAGTAAAATTATATTATATCTATGATACCTGGACGATATACTTATTTTTGGAAGGGGAGTAAAGACGAATTTGCTGAATTTGTAGAATTTTTTGGAAAGACATCCAGTTTTCTAAAATTCACCAGTCAAATTTACGACAATGATTGTGAATTTTTAGATATTGTTTTCTCACATCACAACAACGATATACAGTCCAATATCTTCAGAAAGAATACTTTTTCAAATTCCTTTTTACATTTTGACAGCTGTCATTCTTATTATCAGAAGAGGAATTTGATTAAAGGCCAGATGGTCAGGCTGTCTAGAATAATTAGCAACAATGATGTATTTAATCAGGAAATAGAAAAACTATCTAACATGTTTTTTGATAGAGGATATCCTTATGATCTCATATTTAACACTAAGAAAGAGATCAATACAAAAAGGTATTTGTTATACAGACCTATTATTAAATTTGGTATTGGCATTACATTTGAAACCAACAAGTTAGTATCAAGAAATGACACTTTTATTCTACCTTACAATGAAACATCCCCTAAAATTGCGAACATTATTCATGAGACTTGGACCAGTGTCATTAGTAACAATGCAGAAGTAACTGATGTTTTGGGTACATACCCTAAGATTACATACAGTAGAGGAAGGAATCTAAAAGATATTTTTGAGACCAACACAAACATTGATATTTTTAAAAAGTCAAAAATGAATAAATGTGGAGCATGCCATGTATGTAAATACATTAATGATGGTCCATACGTGGTTATAGCAAATTTTGGTAAAACAATCAGATGTCCAGGCTATTGTAATTGTAATTCTACCATGGTTGTTTATGTAGCAACTTGCTCAACATGCCAAGAATTTTATGTTGGCAAAACTATTAGGAAGCTAAGAGCACGTATAGTTGAACATGTGAGAGACATCAAGAAACACAAAAACACCAGTGCTCTATACAACCACAGTGTTAGATGTTCAAATTTTAAGAGGTTTCTATTTTTTATTATTGATAGAATCCCACACAATGTGCACAAAGGAAGAGATGAGAAGATCATTCTGGAGGCCAAGGAATGTCTTTGGCAACTTAGGCTTAACGCTTGTATTCTGCCAGGCATTAACAAACATGTTTCAATGTCTAGTGTACTGAAACTTAAATCATATTTTATTTGAACAATATTTCAACATATTTACAAACACTCCTATACATTCACAACATATTTTACTATATTTTAAAGAGCATGTTTTTATCAACTTAACTTACATTTTATATTTGACAGTTATTCACAAACACAACATACATATAACACATATATCAAATTGAATATTAAATTGAGTAGTATTTTAGACATGATAGTTAGGAGTACTCATTTTTAGGGCCTGTATACACCTTCATTTTCATATTCATATTCATATTTATTTTCATATTTACACTTGTTTTTACAACACAATATTATACATATTATACATTTTTATTTTTATGTCTCATATATATATATATTTTATTTATGCTTATTTAAAGAGTTTATTTCATTTATCTATTTAATTGCCCATCAAAATCTTATTTTATTTTGTCATGATTGTGTTTAATTTTTTTCACAACTATATATTTGAGAGACAATTTTAAAGTTTTATCAACCGCATATAGTTCTGTCATTGATACTATTCCTTTCAGGTTCAGGTTCATTTAATTGTAATTTAATTGTAATTAACTAATTATTCAATTAATTTAAAAGTATATAAGGGATGACTTACATTTCGTTGATTTAGTACTCGAATGAAGCCCTTTATGAGGTTGGGTGAAAGCGCTTAGTACGTGGTTATTTCTTGGTTGCTGTATCACCGTTTTTACTTTTATTAATAAACCAGTTTTTACGGCCTGCTGAGTGGCTTTTTAGCTTACTAGTTACTCATATTTACACTTTTGGGTTTATCCAGTTAGCTATTTGCTATTGTCTAACTGTTCATTGAAAAACCCACTACCTGGAAAGAATACATGACACAAATGTTCTTTTTTTAATCAGGAATTAGCAAAAAAAGAGAAAATTGTATTTTTCCTAATTTATATTCCATAGAAGTGTCTGGAGAGAACATCAGCTGAAGGTTTTGCCAAGTAAAATCTGATTTATTCCTGGCACTATTAAGGATTTTTTGCTGTAACCTGAAAGTTTAATAATTTGATGTAAACTAGTCCAGGTGAATCAGATGTAGACTTTGCTCAATGTGTTTTGTGTGCCCCATCTATTATAAAGGATTCGTTTGCCTGTACTTCATGAAGTTGGAGTGAAAGTATCCTGAATAACATCTATTAGGCTGGTAAAGTTTTAGGCAAACCCATATGGAAGATATTACTTGTACTTCTTATTTCTAGAGCCACCTATTTTCCTTCACAGATGCAATTTATTTGGAATACAGGGCAGACTTTAATGTAATATCATCCTATTATGTTGCAATCTTTGTCTCATATTCCACAGTCATAGAAATTAATTTTGCCAAAGTAGTATTAATACTGCTGATTTGAGCACACATTTTTCACATCTACCTGCAGTGGTTGCAATGTTCCCTTCAGTTCAGTGAGAGAAATACTAGTAGTAGAAGTAGATTTTGAAACAAGTGTACTCTCTCTCTCTGTTTTCTGAATTGTTATGCTTTTAGGTTCAGTTTCTTTCACTGGTGTTGAAATAGAAGACATTTTTGTCTTTGCACTTGTGATTCTTCCATATCCTTTCCAGTAACTGTTTTCCACACTCATGAAGAAAACAGACTAAAGTTAAACTTGCATGGAAGAAATAAAATAGCGTAAATCTACAGGAAGAAGTAAGAAAGCATAAAAAGTAAATCAGAATCTACTAAAATCAGTCCCAAGTGTTCCTAGCCAAAACAACAATAAAACTTAATGAAGATACTTAATAAATCAGGAGAAGATGCAGAGCTACACAAGTATACTGACAAGTCCCCGCTCTGTGGTGCAGTGGGATAAAGCCCTGGCTGTAACTTAGACAAGCTAATATTGATTAGTGGCTCAAGAAGCTAGAGGGGTCGAGACACATGACTTACATCAGCTCATGAACCTGGGAGGGAGTGTTGAGGTGACTCCTCCCCCTGTGATGACCTACCGCTCCAGGGAAAGTGGCATAGGTTACTTCCCCTGATAACATGCCCAGGGAGGGGTATTTCTGTTTCTACCCAAGCTGGTGAAGTAGGTTTTGCAGTGGCTTGTCACTGAGTGGGCATGCCTCCATATCAGGATATAAGCATTCCATTCACTGTGATGTGGAAGCCCACTTCACCACCAGAGTGTGGGTCTGGGCTGCATAACTGGAAATGCCATAATTGCTGCCAGGATGGTGGCTCAGCTATCAGCTGTCACGTCATGGGGAACATATGGGCTGTGAATAGCTTTTTCCCCATGATGAACAAATGTGTCAATAGATCATAAGGAGATTTGCTTGGAAGTGTTTGCATAGATATTTTTATACCCCAAGCAGACTCCAAAGTATTTTTCATCAGGTAGACTGCAAATATTGGAGGTATGATGAGGAATAGAAAGGTAATTGGGAATATATTTTTAGGAGTGTAATGAGTTGGCAGACTTTAAAAATTCTCTGCAGATTACTCTGTCAGAAATACTGGATGAGCATATTGATGTACTTGGGAACTTACTTTTTGAAATGTGATACAGAATTGGAAATAAAAGACATTGCTGAGTTTAATTCTGGTGGCTGCCAAAAAAGCAGTTACTAGAAAATGGAAATCAAATTCTTAACTAACTGTTCTAGAAGTAGTGAATACAGTAACAGAAATAAAAGAACTGGAAGTGGGATCTTTAGAAAATGGTAGGAGAAAATTACATAAAATGCTAATTTTGGAAACAATGCAGAATCATCTTTTAGAGCAGGAATGAAGTTTAAGGAAAGGCAGGAATTGAAAGAGCTATGTGATGTGTGAGAATGACTATATAGAAGATTATATGTGATGTGTAATGTTTACAACTGAAAATATATCAATGTAGTTTGTTTTCATTTATATAAATGTATGATTGCCTATGTTATAAGTCATAATTCAGAAAAGATGATTCTTAAAAAAAAAAGATCATAAGGAATTGTGCAGGCAATGGTGTATCAAAAAGAATGCAGTTAAAAAAAACACACCCTCACCACACAGTAACCATCTTGGAACCTATGAGTTTAAATATCATTAAGTACTTCATATTTGATACATTAGTTGAAAACAATAATTATAAAGGGCAATCCTATATTTCATTAGCAAATGAAGTATACTTCTGTATGGATTATTGATTACACCTTATTTTTAAAGTACAACATTAAATTTCAAAGACACCTCTTAACCTAAGGTGCAGACAGACTAGAAATTGCTCTAAGAACGTTTACATAAATAGTAGAATATTTACATAAATGTTACAATGCCTACATAAAACCAATAGGAAAAGAGAACGGAACAGCATACACAATTTCTTGAAATGTGAAATAAGTGTGTTAGAGATAGTTAAATGAATAAAAACTGTAATAAGAATAGAGATGTTTGTAACTATTACCTACTTCTTTACCCACAGAGTTAAACAGGCCTTAGATGTTTAATTCATGAAAATAATGTAATCTGATGTTGTCATTCTCATTCATTCCTCAGCTGTTGGGTTTGGATCCATTCCTTGGATCCAAGTCAGTTGGTTCTTCCAAATCATAGAACACTTGAACTCTACAGTGCTTCCCCTTACCCATAATGCCCTTGTCACCTTACATAACTCAGATCTCGTTTGCCGACATAGTGTTTGGAAGTAAATTGCAAATTCTTGAGTGAACCTTTGAATTTTTATGAATTTAGATATTCCTTATACAGCTCTTATTCTTATTATACTTATACCTTTATCTTTTCCTCCCTTTATCCCTTTTATATGAAAATTTATAAAGCTTATCTTTTTTACTCTTTAGAGTATTCTTCATTACCATAGCTGCTATTCTGACTCCTTTTAGTACTTTTTAGTACTCTTCCTTTAGCATTGTTGGTATTTTCTATTTCTGTCCCTTTACTTAAGAAAATGATAATATCCAGAGGTTATACTTCCTATTCACCCCCTCTAGTATCAAACAAAATCACCGATGTTCCACCCAGCCAGAGGGAAGCAGCAGCACTAGAAATAGACAGACTGCTAGAAAAAATAAAGGGTCATCCAAGAGGCCACCCAGAAAGAGTCTGGAACTTATTCAAAATTTGTTGTAGTGCCAAAAAAAGACAGGAGACTGGAGACCAATCTTGGATCTCAGCAAACTAAATCAATCAGTTTAGCCTACAAAGTTCCAGTTGGTCACAGTTCAGTCCATTCTGCCTTTTCTGTACAAGGATGATTGTATGTTCTCTACAGACCTTCATGATGCATACCATCACATAAAAATGAAATGATGATCCAGAAAATATCTACACTTCTGGCTAGGAGCCAGTCATTATCAATTCAAAACACTGCCCTTTGGCCTCACCACAGCCCCCAGGGTGTTTACCAAGTTAATGGCAGTTGTTGCAGCTCACTAGAGACTTTGGTGATTCCATATCTGGATAACTGCCTCCTGACCACTCTGACGAGGCATTAACTAATTCAAGCACGGGACTACATACTCCAGCTGTGCTCTCGTCTGGGGATTGTTTTCAATTACAACAAATCTCAACTCAGACACTGGAATTCATCTCTCCATCTGTCTCAAATTCAAACAATTAGTTCCAGATCAAAAAGATCATTCAATCATTCAGAGTTCTTCGCAATCAGCATGTCTGATACTCCAAGCACTGAGATCCATGACAGCAGCAATCACTCTGATGCCACTGACAAGGAACCATATGAGAATCCTTCAGTGGACACTTGCAACTCAATGGTCTGTTCTCCAACAGCCATTATCCAGTCAAGTCAAAATAATGCAAGCTTACAAAAATTACCTTCTGTGGTGGATCCATTCCAAACAAATACAAGAGGGCTGTCTCTTTGTTCTTCCTTAACTCAAGACCACAGTGACCATGGGCACCTGTCAGATTGGGTGGGTGGACATTTGTTGGGAAGGGCAGTCCAAGGCACATTGTCCCCCAAAGAGGACTACAGGCATATCAATATCCTGGAGATGAAAGCTGTCTTCCTACAGTTGTAGACCTTCCAAGACACTCTCCCAACCGGCATTATGATGATTCAGATGGACAATATGTCAGTGGTCTGGTATGTCAACAAACAAGGAAGAACCAGATCTTACCCTGTTTGTCTAGAAGCTATGAAAGTATGGCAATGGGTGATCTCCTGCAATTGCTTTCTGATAGTAGCACACATCCTGAGGAAGTCCATTGAGATTGCAGACAAGTTAAGTAGGTCCATACTGATGCCTCATGAGTGATCTCTCAATATCAGGGTTATAGAGATAATTTTCTGTCAGTGGGGCTAACCATGGTGTGATCTCTTTGCTTCTCCCATCACCAATAAGTGTAGCACGTTCTTTGCCCTGATCCTACCAGGAGGGAGCCCCTGAGAGATGCTCTACTTCATGCTTGTCCATCTGGTTTCCTTTGCGCTTAACTCCGCATCACCCCTCATTTCCAGATTTCTCCAGAAAGCATATTGGTTAAAGAGGGCACAGTCATCCACATTGCCCCTTACTGGCCTCATCTGGTTTCCCTTCCTTTGGCCTCATCTACTATATCTGCTGTGGATTCTGGATCCAGCTGCAGGCCTTCTGTCTCATCTGACAAGCATGACTCATCTGGATATTTCAGGCCTCAAGCTGACCGCATGGTTTCTCCAGTTTCATTGATTGCTAGACAGCTCAGGCTCTCCTCCCCTGTATGTCACATTCTGTTGTCATCCCACAAAGCTTCCAGTAGAAAAGTTTACAAAAGTAAATGGAAAAGATTTGTTTTTGGGCACATAAAAAGAATTTAGATCCCTTTTCAGCACAAATTTCTAAAGTTCTTGACTTTTTAGCTACAATTTTCAATGAAGGAAGAATACAATTAGCAGATATTTCTAACATATAGGAGTAAATAACTCAGCCTTAGCTTCCCCCATGCTTTGCAAAGCCTTTCTAAGATGAATATATTTACTTAGACCCCTCTACAAGATCCTACTCCTCCTTGACATTTAAATGTTGTTCTTCAGGCTTTAACCCAACCTCCCCTGTGAACCATCAGCTAATAATGAACTAAAATTTTTGATCTGGAAGACTATTTTATTAGTTGCTATTACTTCTGCCAGAAGAGTGTCTGAACTTCAGGTTTCTTCTAAACCTCCTTATTTAATTTTTCACAAGGATCTCTAAGGACCAATCCTTCCTTTCTACATAAGGTGGTGTCAGAATCAAATATTAATCAGGTTATCAACCTATAAGTCTTCTTTCCATATTTTTCAAACAAAGAAGAATATATGTTCCATCTGTTAGATGTTCACAGACAGTTACATTTTTACCTTCAAAGAATCAAATATTTGAGGAAATCCGAACTATTTGTTTCATTTTCTGAGTCAAAATTAGGCAAAACAGTATCTAAAGTAACTTTAGCCAAATGGCTGACTGATTGTATTACCTTTATTTATGAAAAGTGGGTTTGCTTTTACCAAAACCACCAAAAGCCTATTCCACCAGGTATATAGCAACTCATCAGACTTTTTGTCTAGAACTTCATTGGATGATATTTGTGCAGCTGCAGCATAGGCTAATCCTCATACTTTTATTGCTCATTAAAAATTGGATCTGGTCTGTAGAGGAAGAGCAGTGTTGCAGCTGTGCTCAGGAATATCCTTCCTTAGAGTCCTCACAAAGATTTGGGTAGCTGGGGACTCTGTCCCAACAGTTGCGGAATAAATGAAAATGACAACATCAGATGAAAAGTTATGCACTCACCATAACGTTCCAGCTGTGTTGTCCATTTTAATTTTTCCTCAACCTCCCTCCCACCAACCTCCTCCTTACTTTACTCCTGGGAAGACTGAAGGATATTGGAGGAACAACTGTTCTTTGTTTAAGGCCCAGATTCCATTCTTTCTTTATTTTCCACTGCTGTGTAGGTCTGTGAGCAGCAAACTAGATCTGAGGTATGTAGAGTGACTAGGGCATTATGGGCAAAGGGAGGAGCTCAAGAGTTCAAGTGTTCTACAGTCTGGGAGAAGCAGCCGAATCGGATCCAAGGATCAGATCCAAACCCAATAGTCGAGGAAGAATGGAAATGGACAACACAGGTGGAACACTATGGTGAATACATAACTTTTTTTTCCATGTATATAAGGATTTAATATTGCCTCAGACAGAAGTCCTAATAATTGCAAACATTAAGTAAAAGTATGCTTCTAGTTCACTGAAGTGAATAGAGAACAGGTAACAGCAGTGGTGATCAAGAAAGTGAGTGGCCCAAAGAGGCTGATCAAATTTAGTTGTAATCTATTATTTCTTCGTTATCCATTGAAGTTTTCTTGCTCTGCTACTTTCTTTAACTGATATTCTTTATTGAAACATTCAAAAATGAATCAGAAAAGGATAGAAAGAGACAACGGAGGTAGTAGGAGTTTTTGGTAATGTGGCAGAGTATTTTCTTTTCTGAAGAGGTATTGGTTGTTTAAACCTGTTACTATGCAGGAATGACAAAGTCTTGCATATAGTGAAAGAATTTAGAAATTAATAAATTGTAAAACTCAAGAGACTGTAACTATAATGGATAAAAGTCCACAATGTATGTTAAAATGTAGGAAAAAGCGCAAAGCAAAGGAACCAGGGATATTTACTGCTTGGAAATCTTGTACGTGATATATTCTTCATAGCACATGATTAATTAGTGATTTTTTTTCTACATATATGTCCTGTCTATTGACATATTGTAAAATAATACAAATATGTAATGTGTGAATATCAAATATTAATTATTTATTCAATAACATAATTGTTTGTTTTAGGAAGCCAAGTGAGTATATTGCTGCCATCTATGAACTGAGTACTCTAGTAGTAAAAAGGGAGACTTTCCTTCCTCATCTCATAGATAGTATCTTCCAGTTATCTCCTAGCGGAAGAAGATTTAAGCATGCTTGTGATGTCGTGCACAAGTTCACTGCAAACGTAGTGCAGCAACGCCGTGATTCATTAAACCAACTGGGAGCAGAAGCTTGGCTAAAATCTAAGAAAAGCAAAGTTGTGGATTTTATAGATGTTGTTCTACTGTCTAAGGTAAATATCCAATCATATAGTAAATTAACATTTATTTAACTATTTTTCCTGCTGATGCTATTCGTTTAATTGGTTGTACAAAAAAAAAAAAAATCATTGCTCCCATTTGAATCAGTGCTGCAAAGTTAGCTGTTAGGAGTTATATTTTCTCTATAATTAAGTGGCCACTTCAGTTAAAGTCTTAAATGACAATGGTCTTCCAATGCCAAATATAAAAACAAAGAGATTAAATTCATATTGCAATCTAAATGATTGTTTGTATTTTCTGTTTTATCACTACAGTGTCATAAGTAAAGAAATTCTGAAAATCGGTATGAAATTTTAAAAGGAGAAACTTGAATTCATGAAAAATGCAATGTATAGAAAAAATGCATACTCTTTGCTGCTTAACTGTTGTGGTACTGCTTATGGTTCACGAGGATTTGAAAGTCACATATGTTTTTAGCAAGTCATAAGGGGCAAAGTGGTTTAGTAATTAGAACTGCTGCCTCACAATTTGGTTTTCAAGTTTAATACTGGTTGGGTGCCTCCTGTGCAGAGATTGCCTCCCCTTTCTGTATCTGCATGCAGTTTTGTCAGTGGTTCCAGTTTCCTCGCACGTTTTTGCTGAAACTGCCCATGAATATACTTATGTCCTGTGATACATCGTCATTCTATGCGGGACTGTTTTCTCTTCTTTGTGTAATGCTTGCCAGGGTAGGATCTAGCTCCTTGTTACCCTGAAAATGTACTGAAAATGAATACATGGATGGATGAATTTAATTCATAAAAAGCATCTAGGACTTTCATGCTTCTATAATCTTATTAGCAGTTAACTGCTGGATAATAATTAGAGCACAAGAAAGCAAGAGTCTAGACGAAGACTTTTGTAGACAATAATTGTAAACATGAATTCTGATAATTCAAAGCAGTCCTAGTCTGCAAAACTGCAAATTTAAAAATGCTTGTTGCAAAAACTTTCAGACAGGTTTCTTTTCTTTTGTAAAGTCTTTAAAAAAATGATTGTCTCAAATTCAAAAATGTAGAAATATCACATTTCCTAGAAGACAACCTGACCTGTTTTTCAAAATATCCTGCCTGATGCCTAGTCTTTAGTTCATTGTTAACCAGTTCTCTGATTTTTCATACCATGCGCAAGAATATCTATCCAATGCATTTTTAAAGCTCTCCCACTGTTTTTTTTATTCCACAAGTTCAAACTTCTCTGAGAATAAAATGATTGCTCAAGCTATGTTTGCGTTTTCTTTCTGTCCTCAAACTGCATTTGATACTTTTAAAAAATGTTTAATACAGATTTATTGAAAGAATATGCAATATAATTATGCAGTATTGCTGGTCCTCATCTATGTGATTTATCTGTGTGTGTGTGTGTGTGTGCGTGTGTGTGTGTGTATGTGTGTCGATATATATATATATATATATATATATATATATATATATATATAGATATATATATATATATATATATATATATATATATATATTCATATATATATATATATATATATATATATATATATATATATATATATATATATATGGGTCCCTTACATATGGTGAGACAGTATGATCGACTTTTGAAAAGCCTACCATGGGGAACAGCTATCTCCGTACAATGTGGAATGGGAAAATATCCCTCTTCCGCACTGTAGTGCGATCTCGGAGTTGGTACATTTAAGTTACGGGGGTGCAGGGGGGCTTGCCTTCCTGTTAACAGTTTTAAGGTAAGTGTTCGTTGTGTTTTTTGTGTTTATTTTATATGGTCAGCTTCCCGAAAGTCGATCATATGGTCTCGGCCATATGAAAGTCGACTTTGTGAAAAGTCGACCATGTAAAGTAGACCCGTATATAAATATATATATATATATATATATATATGTGTGTGTGTGTGTATATGCCTATCTATATATATATATATATATATATATATATATATATATATATATATATATATATATATATGGGTCCCCTTTACTTTACGACGACACTTCACACGACACCTAAGGAGGACCGAGGAGAGAGACGAGACATTGAGTTGTGATGAAAGAAAAAAGCCGACAAGGTGACCGAAAGAAGACAAGTGTGGTAGTAGCGATGTGAAGTGATAAGTGTCGGAGTAGTGGCGGTTAGGGTGAGGAGTTATATTGTGGGATTTTGGGTGTGGGTGTGGGAAAGGTGAGGTGGTGGTGGTGTAGTGAAGGTGTGTGTTAAGTAAAGTAAGTGAAGTGTGTGATAGTGACGGACTGTAGTTTAGGGATGAGAGTTAGGATTAGGTTTTAGTTAGGTGAGGTAGGTGGGTAGTGTGTGGTGTGCTTTATGTTTTAGGGTGGGTTAAGTGAGTTAATATATATATATATATATATATATATATATATATATATATATATATATATATATATATATAATGTGTGTGTGCATCAAAGTAAACTTTATTGTCATTTAGACATCACAAATGAAGTCTAAACGAAATTAAGTGCATCATGCTCAAATTGAGAAGACAAATACATACAATTCCACATGCTTAGAAGAGAGACATATACATGCATATAATTACACGTGTATCAGACATAACATTTACCTTTTTCTTAAATGGTTATATATACAGTTATACTATTAATGCAATTATTGTGTGTGTGTGTGTGTGTGTGTGTGTGTGTGTGTGTGTGTGTGTGTGTGTGTGTGTGTGTGTATGTGTATGTATATATATATATATGGTTTCACTTCATAATCTCGAATTAGTGAAATCTCGAAATTCAGTAACCCAAGACTATGAAGTCGAACCATTCACAACACCGAAACTCACAATACCGAATCACACAATCACGAACATACATACCCCATACACCACTTAACATACACACCATTCCACCCACAGCACACAAACCACACAACCCTACACTGCATATAAGCAGGGGAGCAAGCCCCCCTGCACCCCCAATGTGGGGGACAGCGTCCCCCACACCCCACACTTATATATACCAACTCCGAGGTCGCCCATAACATAAACAAAAACAAACCACACACCATGCCATCCTCCACTTGCTCACACACAAAGACACATCACACATACACAAACACCAACAAATCCAACACTCACACTTACACCTCCCTACCCTTACTCACACAAACAATGTACAAAAACACACACAAACACTCACTTACCTGTGATTTCAGGCACCATAACACTACACGTGACGTACCGGAAATGCATAAGCATGGATTCGAGATATTCGAATTTTCTCTTATGCACTTTCGGCATTCTGGTTTTCAGCTTCATAGTCTCGGGTTACTGAATTTCGAGATTTCAGTAATTCGAGATTATGAAGTGAAAAAAAAAAAAAAATATATATATATATATATATATATATATATATATATATATATATATATATATATAGTTCAAATACATGTTATTCATATCCAGGTGATCAATATAACATATATACCAAATGGGAAAACTGGACAATGCTGGGATAAGGAGTTTTCACTTTTCCCAGTATTGTGCTATCTTGGAATTAGTAATTGTAAGTTAGCACGGGTGTGTGGGGGTGCAGGGGGGGCTTGACCCCTGCAAAAATTGATAAAAGTTAGATTTTTTTTGTCAGATTTACATAAGTAAATCTTTTTAGTTTGTCCTTTCAAGAAGATAGTTCAAATTATTTTTTTGATGGATTGTTTTCAACCTACATATATGTGTTTGTTTGTGTGTGTGCGTGTATTTGTGTGTGTGTGTGTGTGTGTGTGTGTGTGTGTGTGTGTGTGTGTGTGTGTGTGTGTGTGTGTGTGTGTGTGTGTGTGTGTGTGTGTGTGTATGTATATGTATATATATATATATATGTGTAAAATATGCTTTTTCATCAAGTTGTATTCAATGGAATGCAGCTCATTGAATAAAGTATTGCACCCAGGTTACTGAAACTCATAAACCTGCAATCGCATGGATCCTGGGTGGGGGAGCAAGTCCAGTACCCTGTTCTGCATGCAGATTGCAAATTCAGAATCTAGAATCCACAAACTGTACTCAATGATTACTACAAAAAAGAAACTTGGTCAAAAACTAAACAACTGCTAAAAATCAATAAAAATAAATGCCAGATCTAAACATAACATTGATTGTCTAAGAGAACATTGTGGTCTGTTTAGCACCACTCTCATATGGTTTGCTGTTCAACTCCTCTGATAGTCACCTGTTAAAGGACAGAGTGTCAGATAGCTTGAACATAGCACCATTATTGTTTAAATTTAGAGAGATCAGAAAAGATAGAGGTATTCATTACTAGTCTTGTGCTAATGATACTCAGCTTTACCTCTACTTCATTCAGGAGTCTGTGCCAGATTTTTACCACCTTTGAAGACTACTTACTCTGTCCTTCAGTGGATGCCTGATAGCTAGCTTAAATTTAACATTTGCAGTTTCTTAGAAGTGTTTGTAAAATGCATCTTATAATATTAATGCATACTTGCTTCAAAAAGAGATTCCATACCTCCTCATCAGTACAATGTAATGCAGTGACATTATACTACCTAAATACTTCATTAATTTGTAACAGTTGCCTCAGAAAGATACTCCACACTGTCCTATTAGTAACACTGTATACAATTACATCATATTATTAAAATGCATCTTTTTGAAGTAATTGTCATACATTACTGCTATGTAATATATTTTAAGAGTGTGTTTACTCATTACGAATTGTTCACGTTATGTACATTCAGGATAAGCTTGTACATTTTTCCTTCAAAACCAAAAATATTTTAGATGTGTCCCATCATCATTCTGCAAAACTGGGCATTGAAGTCATTCACACAATAACATTGTTTGTGTGTGTCTAGGATGAAGCGGGAAATGGCCTTTCACTTGAAGATATTAATGCAGAAGTAGACACTTTCATGTTTGAGGGTATGTAGACAATCTTCAAAAAAGTTATTTTTTAATTTATTTCACTGGAAGCCTGCTGTTTATTTTGTTAATAAATAAATATCCTAATATTATAATGCAATAAGCCAGAAGACATGCAGGATATGGGTGAGCAAAGTGATTAAGAATGAAATGGTCTTTGGCTCATTTACAAAATATATTCATCCTAAAATGTTTAACACTTAATAGTCTTACGTTATCAAACATAAATAAATTGTATAGAACTTAGTTTGTCTTGTGTCACTGGTATTATGACATTAGATGAATAGTTACAGTTTGTCATTGCTTTAAAGTTGCAGTGCCTACAGTATATAAGAATTTCTTTGTCCTTTCCTAATATATTCTTCAGTAAAGTAAAACAGGCAAGTCTCTAGTTAGTGCCTTACTGAAAATGTGCGTAAACACAGTACATCACAACTATACTTAATGGATACTTATATTAACTTATGGACATCTGCACAGATCTGTTATTTTCATTTTGCTCCTTCCTCAAACAAATTCATAAAAAATGCCCAAAAGGATCTTTTATCAATAGTGACTTTTTGAGAGTCTTAAGAATCCATGTTTGTGGTGACCATTTACTAGTTTCTTCTTCCTGTTTATCATGCCGATATTATGATGCTAAAGTAGTTATTAAATATAATGTTCCCAAAAAGTAAAATAAGCTACCACTCAAACCGAGAAGAATAAAAGACCTTTACTTCATTGTCATATAAACAAAAAGGCTTGAGTCTGGATGTTTACCATAGTGGGGTGGAGCCATGATTGTAACCTAGGCAACAGGGATTAGATCAGCACGTTTGGCAGTCAAATGCTAGAGTGTCTGGCTCTTTAGTGCAGAGGACTGGACCCCTAACTGTAACATAAGCGACAGGGATTCGATTAGCAGGCCTGGCAATGGAGAAGCCAGGTATGGAACAGATAGGATTCCTATCTTTATCAGTTTATTAAAATTCATTTAGTTTTTATGGGAAATTGCATAAACTCTATGTGATGAGGGACATTCAATTGAAAGGAAGATAAACTCTGAGCATATAGCATCCTTTTATTGCGTAAAGCATTGTGCCATTTCCCAGCATTTTATTAATCAGGTTCTTTGTAAATGTAAATATTAAGCAATTTGCCATATTTATATATGTCTGAGATATATTTTATACAATTATGAGAGTCAAAAGGAATGTCGTTTTAAAGAGTCAAGCAGGGTATACCGGCAAAATGCTATTTCATTACTACTGTGACCATACTTCATGCAAAAAAAGTCACTGGCTTGCAAGCATCACCCGATATCATGTATCTGTCTAAAGAACAATCCATTAAAAATCTCTTAATGAAACTGTCTGTAGATTGAAATGGAATCGGCTTTCTACAAAATCATTAACTGTAACATTTTTAATAATTAAATGAATGCACATGAGTAAGTAGTTAAAGTTTCTATCCTTTAAATTATGTGATTCTCCAGTATATTAGATTGAATTTCTGTTATTATTTTTCAGGCCATGATACTACAGCCAGTGGTATATCATGGATAATGTATAACTTGGCCAGGCACCCAGAATACCAGGAGAAGTGCAGAGAAGAGATCAAAGACTTAATGAAGGGAAGAGATGATGATGAACTGGAATGGTAGGTATTACTCAGTAACTCTGGTATCTACTTTCTGACACAATTAATATTTAAATGCATTCTCTGATAAGACTCGCATTTAGATTAGAAAACATAATATTTTCTGCCTATATTTAATTAGACCTACACTATGTGATGTATACTACCATATCCATAAATACTGTACGCCGTGACATACAACATCATTGCGTCTCAGTCTTTTGGCTATGATCAGCTGTAGCATCCTGGGTTGTCAGTGGTCTTGACAGGAGCATGACTCATAAAAATGAATAGTGCTACTGTCACACTGTGCACTCACAGACCAGTGTCACCACTATTGTGAGCATGTTCTCCAGACAGCCTCATAGCTGCTGACTTATTTATGTAGCTCTGCTTTAGTCTAGGACAGAACAGAGCAGATAGCTTGCATGCATGCTGTTGCCATCTAAGGAGAACAACATAAAACAAACAGTCAGATCATTAGACATGCTTTTCCAAGTCGGTGTTCTTTGTCTGTTCATTCTGAGATAATCTGAAAGGGTAAATTATCACAAAGGGTAAGATAACCCCGAACACCTTCATGATGGCTCTGTAACAGTAAACTTACCACAAGGTAGTGCAGATGCTTCCAACAATTGTACAGACATAGCCTAAGACAACTGTGTTGTAGCAAGTGCCAGGTACTATATATCACAAGAGAAGACTCTGTGGGTGTTTTGTGTGTTTTTTTTTTGGGGAGGGGGGGTTAACAAGCTAGTTAAGAGGACTGTCTCTCATTTTGGCTGAACTTTTCATCTGTATTCTAAATGTTATGTGCCCACCTGGCATGTACCAAACTAAATGCTAAGAAATGCAGAATTATCTCCTTTGGAAAGTGATAAACTTATCAGTGACACCTCACTCTCCAATGAGTCTGTCTTTAGAGACCTGGGCACTTGGGTAGATGGCTAGCAACCATAGTCAGGAAATCCTTATATATACATATATATGCATGTGTGTGTGTGCGTGTGTGTGTGTGTGTGTGTGTGTGTGTGTGTGTGTGTGTATCACAATTAATCACCAAGGACATCTCTTCCAAAACTGAGGACGTTATTGTTCCTCTGTGCTCTGCCCTGGTTAGACCCATTGTAGAATATAATGTATCTCACTAGGCATATCAAAAAACTCAAAAGTCTGTTGAGGTTCCTAACAAAAAGAATCTTGAGCGTCAAAAATCTTAACTATCACAAAAGGATGGAATTACTCTCCACGTACATGATGCCATGTAGACTCTTGAGGGGAGACCGATACCTTGCTTTCCGTGCCCTCAGGGATCCCATTATCTGAGACCACTTCTTTCCTGATGTACTAGACAGCATAATCAACACCAGAGTAGCAGATGTGAATCTATACCAGGGAGTAAATAAAACTAAATGGAAAAGTAGGTTCATTACCCAGTGCTTCCCCTTGCCGCAGAGTAGTGAATTAGTATGATTCCCTGTCTACCTTCAGCTATAGCTTAGACAGTTGGATATGTACCCTAAAATACATTCCAGGGTTACAGGCCTTGCTCTCCTTGAAAGGTTGGTAAACCCTTAGGACGGTTATTGACAAGGCACACATGGCCTCTGGTCTAATAGCCTTGTATTTCCTTCATTTGCTGTGATACCATCTGCATTGTCCATCTTGAGAAAGAGATCTAATTACACTTGCAG
The DNA here is from genome assembly GCF_019279795.1 of Protopterus annectens. Taxonomy (NCBI): domain Eukaryota; kingdom Metazoa; phylum Chordata; order Ceratodontiformes; family Protopteridae; genus Protopterus; species Protopterus annectens. The sequence continues at coordinate 827,891,623 of NC_056743.1, read as the reverse complement.
TATACCACATGTCTGATAGCAGTGGGTAGTGCACTGACAGCAGCAAAGATATGTAACCATAGCACATATCTGTTGCAGACATGCTGCTATTGACAGCTGCAATGTCAGCAGGCCAGAGCTGGTTTACTTTTCACTCTATGTATGGGATAGCAGTGTAAGAGATCGTCTCCCTACTCATGTTGGAACCATTCATGATACTGTCGAGCTTCTTTGCCATGATGGCAGGGTATGAATCATTTTAATATTATTTTAGTGAAGGGATATGATGCTTGAAGTGCTTCCACTGTTGGGACTGTTTGGATATACTAGGGTTGTGGGCAGAATTTTAAATGTTGGTCTGTGGTGCATGCCTGTGCCATACACCACATCAGGATGTGCATTTTGTGTCCCTTTATTACTTTATGTGTTCTGTACACTGCCACCCCCAGTAATGGTAATATTGTTGCTCATCTATGTTATAGTGAGAAACAATCACCATTTCATTGACTTGCAGATACATACTGCTATCTTTTGCACAGGTTATTTACAATTGTGGCCCCCTTAATTCCCTGCCCCACCCCTACTGTGCCCTGTATCTATGATTTACAGGTTTATGGATTTGAGCCTATGCTATGAATACCCATTTGCATAACATCTCTAAGTATGGAGTTGTATATGTTGCTCCATCAATATGTAGTAGCCCCCTTATGAATCCCATAGAGCTGTGGTATGTGACTCATACCACACACTAGTCCTGTATAACTGCATGAATCCCATTCATAGTTACAGTTTCCTGCATTTTGTACCTTAGTTCGAATTACATGTCTTTGCCATAAGATAGACTAAATTAAACAGCTGAAAAGGAACCTTAAATATACACAGTCAATTCTGAGCCACATGTTTCTTAAAGATAAAAAGTATGCAGTTCAATTACACTCATTTTGGATGTGTGTCCTCAATCCGCTGTGATGTATTCGAGGTTTTATCGTTTCTTTAGTGCACAGAACTATAAGCATTTTTAAATCCTCAAGAAAACATTCATTTTGCCATTACCATACAATAAAAAATGTCGAGTCAGTAGATTAAGCAGTCAGTATTTGACCTAAAATTGCAATTAAGACAATAATCAGTATAGGGAAACTAAATATTACATCAAACTATGAAAAACAGTGGTAGAAAGTTCAAAGCAAAATTCAAGGAAGACTTTGACTAACTTTAACACTAGTTGTGGTTACATGTTTTCAGTGGAAGAGAAATTAAAACAAAAAAGAATGGAATGTGGAAGTTTATCATGAAATAGGTTATATGGAACTTGTTAAGGCTCTGCTTCACTGTTTCAAAGTGGAATTTGCTGAACACCAGTTTATTAATCCCACATCATTGAACTGATGCTAAATAATCGTTAATGTACTTACACTGAATAATGAACTAGTATGAGTTAGGGAAATATTCCCGGTTTGTCTGTTTAATATTATGTGAGGTATAGTTTTGTGAAGTGTAAAACAAGTGCCCCTGCACCAACATGCTACTGAGTTTTAAATATAACAACTTCTGAAATGCATATCCACAGAGATATGGGGTTACAAGCATTCTGTCTCCTCTAAGTACAGCCCCAGACCTGTTAGATTTGACTCTTGTGATACAGGATAATGGGCTATAACACTTTATAGACACTGTCATTTAATCTCTACATTCAGCTTTGTTTCCCTTTTAATATAACTTTAACACTTTCCAAAATACAAACAAAATAAACTAAACAAATCATAAAATAATAGAAAACACACAAAAATAGAGAAATGGAAAAAACAAGAGAACAAATAGACCCTTAAATGGAAGACAAACATGGGAGTTACACTTACTGATGTAACATACAATTAGATCACATAACACTTTTGAATATATGATCCAAGCATTTTTTCATTTCAGAAAAAAACATTTTAACCTTTTTGTAAGTTTAGTGTTCTTTAAAAAATAGTGACAATATTTAAACAATGGTCAGCATTCACAACCAGTGAAGTCTCATCCTACAAGTCTCAAAATGAAACTTTTTTGCACCAATCATATATTTTCTATTCTAGCACCAATACCCTGGGAATCCCTGCTGCCCCACTCAGAGAACATCTCCTTTTACTGTAAAGTTAGATCATAATTTAAAGATATCTAATCAGACAATCTCTGTATATGTGTTCCCATGCAGGCCACTTTACTAACCTCTCCCACACTTATCATTGATTCTGCCATCACTTAAGCTGTCACCATACCTCTCAACCTCTTAGTGCAAGAAATCTGGACAAAGTCGCAAATAAAAGTTGGACAAAGGCCCAAAAATAGGGACCATGTTTAAATATTGCTGTTACAAACTTAGAAATTTGATAGAATAACAGGTTTTGCATTAGCATGAAGGGTATGAAGTCTGAAAATCAAATGTCTGTCATTATTTTCTAACTGCTAATCTTTAATGATTTGCCACTAATCTGCCATAAAACCACAATTTTATGAAATACAGACTAAAAATATGAGGCAAAAATGTGGACCTTCTGCAAAAATCTGTACAGCTGAGAGATATGTCTGTCACTGTTCCTCCTATGACCTTGCATTCACCTGAGAGATATGTCTGTCACTGTTCCTCCTATGACCTTGCATTCACCTGAGAGATATGTCTGTCACTGTTCCTCCTATGACCTTGCATTCACCTGAGAGATATGGCTGTCACTGTTCCTCCTATGACCTTGCATCCACCTGAGAGATATGGCTGTCACTGTTCCTCCTATGACCTTGCATTCACCTGAGAGATATGGCTGTCACTGTTCCTCCTATGACCTTGCATTCACCTGAGAGATATGGCTGTCACTGTTCCTCCTATGACCTTGCATTCACCTGATAGATATGGCTGTCACTGTTCCTCCTACGACATTGCATTCACCTGAGAGATATGGCTGTCACTGTTCCTCCTACGACCTTGCATTCACCTGAGGGATATGTCTGTCACTGTTCCTCCTACGACCTTGCATTCACCTGAGAGATATGTCTGTCATTGTTCCTCCTACGACCTTGCATTCACCTGAGAGATATGTCTGTCACTGTTCCTCCTATGACCTTGCATTCACCTGAGAGATATGGCTGTCACTGTTCCTCCTACGACCTTGCATTCACCTGAGAGATATGGCTGTCACTGTTCCTCCTACGACTTTGCATTCACCTGAGAGATATGGCTGTCACTGTTCCTCCTAGGACCTTGCATTCATCTGAGAGATGTGGCTGTCACTGTTCCTCCTACGACCTTGCATTCACCTGAGAGATATGGCTGTCACTGTTCCTCCTATGACCTTGCATCCACCTGAGAGATATGGCTGTCACTGTTCCTCCTATGACCTTGCATTCACCTGAGAGATATGGCTGCCACTGTTCCTCCTATGACCTTGCATTCTGCTCTGCTTCATGTTCAACTCTTTCAGAACCATACAACTGACTTGACTTTTGAGATAATTTGGCATGTATTGTATATGCCCTTCATACTTCTTAACCTCTTAGAGCAAGAAATCTGAACAAATCCAGCTGTGATAAGTGTTTGGACAGGTACATACCAAAAGGGGCATTATATTAAATGACCGGCCTAAAGTGTGCTGAGTACAGGGGAACAATTATGTCCCTAGATCTGAATACCATACGATCCACTACAAGCTGTATGATAAAAAAGGGCATCCTTACAGTAGTGGATACTTACTGATCTAAGGACAGTTCATTGTAAGTGTAGGTTTCCAGATCTCTAACTACGGGATCAGTTGCCAAGGTGGGGTGTTATCAATTTGGTAGTTAGAAAGGGAGCCATGCTTGCGGAATTATACTGTTATACATTTCTTGGCATTTAGTTTCAGTCCATTATTAAGGCACCAGCTATTTGTTTGGCGCACGTCCTCTTGTAGGATCATGGTGCCCTCTGGGGAGTCTAGGATGGGACTACGTTTACATTGTCAGCCATAATTCCTTAACATTAGCTTTGACCTGCAAGAAATAAATGCCAAATAGACATGATCCAAAGACTGAACCCCAAGGTATTACACAAGTGGCAGGTCTTTTGAAGAAGGCATGGCCATTTACCCTTACTTCTTTTGCTATCCAGCGAGTTTCACAGGGGTTAACTTTAAGCTGTGACAATTTATATATGATGCCTGATTGTGGGATAGTATTCATTGCCTTTGCAAGGTCCAGATAGGCAGTTTTCAGTGATTTGCTCTTGTCCACTGCTTCATTGATTTTTTGGAAGAAATCAACCAGGTTAATTTGCAAGACCTACCCTTGACAAATCCAAACTGGCATGGGTCAACAATCTGTAGGTCATCTATAGCCCTGTTTATTAGTTCCATAATGATCATTTCCATAACTTTGCAGATGTCTTGTCAGGCTTAGGTGTCTGAAATTACCCAGGTCTATTGAGGCCTCACCTTTGTGCAAGGAAATTGCTGTAGCTGTCCACCATTCATCCTGCACAAAGCCCGTTTTAAGGCTAATGTTGAATAACTTCTGCAGAGGGTCTGACAATTCACATTTCAGGCTAGCCAGTAGGCAGCCAAGTATGTTGTCCATCTCCACAGATTTAGTGTTGTTGGCCTTAGGTAGTGTCATGAGAACTTGTTGTTAACTTCAGAGATTGATGGGGAAGGGGTAGATGTTGGTATTTGATATGGGTATATTGAAGGGGAGTGGGGAGTGAAGCTGAATGTGTGCATTAGAGGATTTGAAAAGTCTTCTGAGTATGCAGTATCTTTTACTAATACTTCCGATCGGTGCAAGGCATTGCTTTTTAGTTTCTAACATATTTAAAGAAGGCTTTATGGCTGTCTTTCATCTGGCTTTGATTGCTTTGCTCAGGATATGGATTTCCTTGTTTTGTTTAACAAGAGCATTTCTGGCTTCCTGAAGGTAAGATTTATTTTTATGTACAATGAGTTTTTTTGTTTTATTACAGAGTTGTTTATATCAGAGTTATGCCATTGGGGTTTCTTTCTGAATTTGCTTTGTATTTTCTCTGGGCGGGGGCAATGCATCTATGTAACTATTTACATGTGCATAGAGCTTAGCAGTAAAGGCGTCTGCATAAGCAGTGGGATCATTGCGTGGAAGAGGCTTTTGAAGTTAGCCAGGTCAGCAGTCAGTGTTAGAAGATGAGCCTTTGCATAGTCTTTGAATAATGATGTATTATGGGATGCTTCTGGCTTCAATCTTAAGGTGAATGTGACTGATTGCAATAGGCAGGAGCACAGCTGTTCCATATTTGTAGGGACCAAGTCCATGGTTGTATACTAACTGGTCCACAGAGTTTGTATTTATGAAGTCCAGAAATCTCTGGGCATACATGTCAGAGGATGTATAAGTCTCCCACTTGATGGTGGGATAGTTGAAGTCTCTTAGGAGAATGGTATTGGACTTAAAACACAGAGACTCCATACTGGTTAGGTAGAAGGTATGGGCCCCCAGGGGAATAAAGGATGTCCTGTAGTTAGCTATGATGTAATAAATAGTTTTTTTTAGTAGTAAGTCAGACACAGAGGAGTTAAAAGTCATTATCTTGTTTAATAAAATGCCAATACTGCTTGAGAAACATAGATTTTCATAAGTAAGAAAGAACGAAAGACTACTCAGCTATAGTGTAGAGTTCAGGACATAGTGAAAGACGTAACTCTATTCAACTAATTTTATTACTTTCAGTTACTTGATACATTGTACAAATGTCCAATTCTTTTAATGCACTCAAATAAAAGAGAGAAAGGCAGGCATGTGAATGCTAGTGTCATTTAATGTTACTTGTAGTGAAGTATTCATAACCCCCAGAGTGAATGTAATGATTGTTGATGATCTAATGACTTCATGTAGTAAATACAAGGTCTACCATTTTTATAATGGCTAAAGGAAGGTTCCACATACAGTATGCAGCTCATGGGTGATATTATAAAAGCATTACGTCAGTATAAATAAAATTTACAATAGTCCAGAGGACATTACAATTTTAAGTAGTGAAAAGTGCATAGTAAAAACAGCACGTGAACCTCTTGCTATTGAACATAGTGCACTTTAATAAAACCTTTCCTTAATTTATGCTTATACTGTGGGATAACTTTGCAGGACAAAAATAATTCTTTATTCCAAAATATTTAAGCTCTTTCATTCTCTTCAATACCAGAGCTTCATAAGAACTCAACATAACAAACAGCTTCACTACTATATAATAAATTAATTAACATAAAATAACCCAATAAAAATATATTACTATAAAAATCTTATGATTTAAGTAAAAAATACACATTAAATTGCACACCTTATTTTTAATAAGTAAAATTGGTAATATTTTATAGTCATATATGTTTGTCATACGATGTTTATAGCTTAGTTGCTTTTATCTGTAGAAATGTATAATAGAAATGTACTCATTTAAACCAGGGTCTTGGGCTGCATTTAACAAGAGCTGCCAATATAGTTCTATATACTGCAACCGATCTTCTCAATTACCACCACTGTCAAAAGGGGGTACCTTCTCCAGAATAAAATATACAGACTTTTTTTTAAATTGACTCAGACCCTAGAGTGCTCAGTGCATTTGTATCACCACTCTCCCTAATAGCATATGTATGTGTATAAATCCTAGCACATAGTGAAATGTTTATTTTTACCAATATAAAAATCCAAACAAATAAGACAGCTTACCAAATATACCAACCCTTTGGTTCTGCAGCTGTGTTTCCCCTACAGAAACTAATTCTAGAATGTGTAAACTGTGGTGTTTACTATGTACAAAATTGATTTGCTTGTTATGTTTTTCTGAATATGTTAGTTCTGATTGGACTAGAACAATCACATGACATGTTTCAGTAATTATATACAAGATCTAAGTTACATTCCTGATGGTGATGAAGTCCTAGTTTGTGTAAGGGTGAAAGAGATTAACCTAATACTAATCTGAGTCTGCAATAAATTGATGGTGTCATTCCTTGATGATTTTGACTGGATTTTTTTTAACATCTCCATGGATCGTGGCAGTTTTGGAAATGGACACATATGCTTATGTGGTTAGTTTAAAAAGTTGTTATTTTGTAGTTTTTTTCTGTTGTGATGATATGTTGCTTGGGTTACAAATGTTAGATTGTATTCTGGGGATGATGTCCTGATCTCCAGATCCACCACCAGCAAGAAGAAGATTTTAGACAATAAATGACAAAATATGAGAGGGTTATAGGCTACGTTCTACCAACCAGTGACATCAGCTCTGACAAACTTAAGAAAGGAAGCATGCATACACATTGGGCGGTCATATCAGTTCTTCATGGAGACAAGAGTCCTCACATTAGTCACCTTGGCTTATGGCCTTTATGAAGTACTTCATAGCATGCATCAAAAGATGCAGGCAAAGGCACAAATAACTTCTATGGCTGCCTGGACAATGGCACTCTCCAGTCAGCTCATGCTTCCATGTTGTAGATATCTGTTATGGGGAAAGAACAAGACTCAAGATCAGCACTGAAGGCTTGATGGTCAGCAGTCTACTAGGGAAAAGCAACCTACAAAAATTAGAAAAGTGTCTGGACTCTGTCATTAAAGACTTTTTTATCTAATCTGCTGATTTTAAGCAGAATCAGTCTAAGCTGTGTATAAACATATATTTACTCTGCTTAGACAATAGAACTGTTTTTGTTGTATGAAGAAAGTTGCAGCTGTTTAATTTAGATTTGTAAATTAAATAGTATTCTCTAAAGTTGATCTTGTTTTTCTTGTTTGCTCCTCATCCAAGCCGCAATTTGTCTTTGGGATGGCTGACTTTTCAGAGTCATCTGGTTATTGTTCCTTATCACAGTGGTAAAACCATTTAGCAGTATGGCAAGGAGGGGTTCAGTGTCATATTTTATCCACCAGCATTATGCTTTTTTTATTATATTTAATATGGGAAATATTCAACCAGGGTGGATCTATCTCCTACTTTTTGCATATTCAATTATAAATATTTATGTTGTTATATTATAGATGGGAGCAGTTCAACCAGGGTAGCTCCATTTCCTATTTTCTGCATAGCTGTTTTATTTATCAGTATGAGTTATATGAGTTATTCCAGTTTCATTTATTTTGTTTTATAAGTACTGTGGGATTTTTGCTTACTTTTCATTATGCAGGTCTTCATTATTTTTTAATCTGATAGAAAACACAAAGCAAAAAAAAAACATGTGGTTCAATTTGACCTTGTGCACAGCTGATACAGAATAAAAGTACAAAAAAGTTAGCACTGAGGTGCAAAATAAATTTATTCACCAGCTCAACCAACAAAAAAGCAGACCAGTTTCACTCCGCTGATGAAGCAGATCAGTATATTGATTACACTGAGGAGCACTTCAGTGTTGGCTTTTTTTTTGCATTTTAATTTAGATGTGTTAACATTCTGCTAAAAGACATACTGGCACTTCTTGGTGACATGTGTGTTCCTACATATAACGAATGCATAAAAAGGAAAATCAGTCAATTTTGGGATGTTTACTGTTCTTTTGAAATGAAAAAAGTTATAACTGTTTAAAATTTTGTAATGAGCAAATAATGATGTTGGCAAACTCTTACAAAGCTTACCGTTTATGTTGCGGCTGCTATTTTTTTTTGTTTTGTTTTATGCACTCAGGGATGATCTCTCTCTGCTACCGTTTACTACACTGTGCATAAAGGAGAGCTTGAGATTACACCCTCCTGTCACTGTTGTGGCACGTCGCTGCACTGAAGATGTCAAGCTTCCCGATAACAGGGTCATCCCAAAAGGTACTTCTGAAGTGGTAACCTTTGACAAGATATATGCTGAGTAGCAGAAGGTGGGGGGTTCTGGGAAGGTTTGTCTGTCAAAAAGACTTATTTTGCTAAACATTGTTGATTTTATGAAAATAATTATTGTCATTGGCTCTTCATTAATGGAAGGCAAGTCAGTGAAAACAAAGCAGAAGATTCATGTTTTAAATACTTTCTGTCTAACTGAAGTGTAGCACTTACTTTCAGTAAAACTACATAACATTATTTAAAAAATATCTAAAATTACTTCTGATCATACAGTAAAGTTAGTGCAACATTGCATTTCCTAGAAGATGGACATTTAAGTCGTATAATTCTGACTGACTAAGGTAATAATGTTCAAACATTTTACTTTATAAAAATCAAATTCTGTTTGGCATATCTAATGGAATATAACTGCTACTCCAAATTATTTAAATGCAGAATCATTTTTCATTTCTTAGAAAGAAGTACTTTAAATATCCCTAACACATCATAAATTATGTGTGAACCTGATCGTATTGATTAAAACATTTCAGAATTTAGCAGTAACCCATGACTGTGTGTGGATGTCACAGAATTTTCCCACGATTGGCAGAGTTTGATCATGAAGGTGAACCGCAAGTGATTAAATAAATGCAACTGTGAGTAACCACATCCAGAAATGAGTTATTGCTATTTTGCAGTGACATTATTTAGGAAAGAAATCTGTTTGCTGACTTCCTGCACATGTATATGGGACTTGCATTCCCACGCTTGCACAGTGCATCATGCAATGCCAGACAAGCAAAAGAAAAAAAGAGTATTTCTAGTTCTCTTTTTTTGCCACTATTTAAAAAAAATCAAAAATTCTACAAATGACAGCACAAAAATAGGAAAGTCAGGCATGTTTCTTTAGTTTTCTAGAACATACCATATTTTTTTCACATCGTGCTCTGTCCTCAGTTATTATCCAGCATATGCCAATAGGAAGCGTGGCTGCTTAATGATGCTTCAGTCTACAGACTTTTTTTCTTGTGGTATACGCTCAATGTACAATAATAAAAAAAAAAAAAAAAAAGCATGCGGTTCAAATTGACCTTGTGCTGTCTAGTCAGCATGCTCACTTTTGTATACTAACGATCTTTTTATAATTAAAAATATATAACCGATATTCAGCCTGGCATGTTTTGCACTTGATGTGACAAAGATACATTTAGAAGAGCTAGATTTTGTATATATGCAGTAGCCCTAAGGAAGATGAAAGGCTACTGTACCAAAGATGTGTCATAGAGACGGCTATAATTACTAGGAGTTTTACAGGGATCAGTGATGGTACCTTAATATATTTGAAAATGATGTTGCACCTAGACGAGAAAAAAGATTTGTTTCTTCGTAAATTATGTATGTTGTATCTGACACACAAGAATGAGTATTTGAGAAAGTGAAATGACAAAATAGATGAAGATAGATAACAGAAAATGGGATAAAAAATGTTTAAGAACAAAGGTGATACAGTCATAACACAAGGAAACAGATCAAACAATATATGAAAATATTTTTCTTTGCAGTTAGTTGGCAATACTTGGTAAATCCATTACTGAGTTTCACAAATTTCTTAGATCTAATCTATCCAACATGTTTTGGGGCCAGTCAGTCACTCCAAAACTGTAAGTTAGGACAGGAAGAGCAATTTGGTTTATAGCTTGGATTTTGTGCCTAGATGTCAGTGCTGTTTTCAGGATTAATTTAAGTCTTCTGAAGTATTTCTTACAAAATTTTATTCACATTTGTTCATGTTTTATTGTCGATCCTTCATCAGTTCCCAAATATTTGTACACTCCCTCTTGCTCAAGTTCTTTTATATCACATTCTTGTCCCAAACTGATGTTTTCCTGGTGCTGCAGCTTTCCTGCTTTAAAGGTTGCTTTTGCACATTTATCAAGACCAAATGACATTCTTATATCATCTGAAAAAGTTTCGACAACCTGCAGCTGTGTTTTCAGTTCCTCATCTGATGAGCTATACAGTTTTAAATCACTAACAAAGAGAAGGTGAGAAGTCTTTACACTTTGTTGTTTTCTAGGAGTCAGATTATAGCCATGGCCTAAGCTGTTGAGTAAATAGCTTAATGGACTAAGGGCAAGGCAGAATAGTAAAGCTGACAGAGAGTCACCCCGGAATATCCCACTTTAAATATTTATCCCGGGATAACAATTTGTCCCTTATCATGGCTTAATTGCAAAGTGGTCTACCACTGTTTCATGGTCACTGTAATGCAATCGATCAGTGTGGGGTGTATCTTATACATTTTTAAGCACTCTTTTATCCATGAATGAGGGATACCATCAAATGCTTTTTTTGTAGTCAATCCATGACATACTTAGATTCCTCCCATTTTTACAGTTCTCCACTATGACTTTATTTAACAACAAATTCTTTTATTGCCCTTTTGTTCTACTGCCATAATTGAGTTTTTTTCTAAATGACTGTAAACTCTGTCACTATCAATCCTGTGTATAGTTTATATGTTGTCGGAAGGCAAGTTATTTGTCTATAATTTTTAGGGTAGCTTGCAGGTTCAGTATTAAGTAGGAGCATTGTGTTTCCTGTTGTTAGCCAGGTAAGTGTCTGTTATGGGTGCACATATAAATAGTTCTTACTCATGGCTAAATCTTCGTGCAAAGATGTAAATATTTTTAATCAGAAGTTAGGTACTGCATCTGAGTCTGGGGTTTTCCAATTAGAAGCTTTTCTTAACTTTGTTTCAATCTTTCTGGCTGTTACTTCATCCTATTTCCCAGTTCTCTATAAAACCTTTTTGGGTCCTCAATAAACTGCTTATTTTGCACTTTTTCTTTATATTTATCTTCTTATTTTCTAAGTCTTTCCAGCTGTGCTTTTATTGCATCTGTCTTTCTTAGTATTTTTGTTGATTTGTGTGTTCTTGTGGTAGAACGTTATCAGTTATTAATTCAGCTGTACAGTAATATATCCTGTTTACTTCTGTTATATCGTATGGATCTCTATGAACAGTCCTAATTACTGTGTTCATTTGTTTTATCAGACTTCTGACTTTTTGGGTTTTATTAACCTGCTGCAGCCTATTTCTTTCATTGATCTTGATATATCTGTCCATGTCTATTAAATCAAGCAATTCTTCTCTAAGCTCATTTTCTTCCAAACTGATGGTAAAACACCCCTTTTTTTCCAATTCCTGCAGGCATTCTGTAGAAGGTTCTATACCATCTTCCTTTGTCACCTTCTCATCAATTTCATCCTGTGCCATTCGTTGCTCTATCATATGGGAACTCACTGGCCTATCACTCCTCAACATATTTTGCATCAGGATTCCAGTTTCCTGTTTCTTTCCTTGCTGTCTAGCTTCAAGTGAATGTTTATACTGGTTTCCTATAGAAGGCTCCAAATTATCTTCATATGACACTTGAGCAATTGCTTCCTGTTCCACTGGTTTCCCCTTAATTTTGATATCCATTACTCTATCCTGTTGTGGAGCTTTCTGAATTAGATTTTCTACACTAAATCCTTCACTTTGCAGGTACTCCATAACTTCAGTTTCTATTTCTTTAATTTCTCGGTGGTGGTGCTGCAGTAGCATTGTTGCCTCACAGTAAGACGCTGTCCAGTTCGATTCTCAGCTAGAGCATCTTCTGTGTGGAGACATGCTTGAATGGGCGTACCTTCGTTGAAGGTTGTGCGTCAGGGCTGCAACTTGGCACGTAAAAATCTTCTGCCAATCATTAGCAGACCGGAGTTCCGCTGTGGCGACCCTTAACCAGGAAAAGCCAAAAGACACAACAACTAATCTCCTTTTCTACTTTTCCTCTGTCATCTTATTTTTTGTATTGTAAAGTTTTCCATGTCTGGATTGCTTTGTCTATATTTCTCTTCAAATATCTTTTGTGCCGCTCTTTTTGTAACGGTTAGTCTTGCTTTCTCCTTTGCATAGATATTACACCATATTAAATCTCTTTTTCTTTCCCTTGTCCATATTTCTTCTTCAGATATTTCCTGATCTTCCTGTTTCTCCCTGCTTTGGGGACTCACTCTATCCTGCTGTAATGTACCCTGCATTAGACCTTCTACATCAAATCCTTCACTTCGCAGGCACTCCATAACTTCATAGGTGTGTACTAGGCTATTGACCGTATGGCCTATATAAGCCTAGCCAAATGGTACCCTGGCTTTTACCACCCAAGAAAATTATTTTCCTGTGCCCCTGACAAGCAGAGCCACAGAAGTGATCCCCGGGGTGAATTTCCCATCTCCCATCCAATCATCAAGATTTTTCTTGAAGAGTGCTAATGAGGAGCTTTGTTTGATATAGATAGGTAGTTTGTTCCAGAGTATGGGAAGTCTCTGGGACAGGACTCTATCCCTCCAGCATGTTCTGTTTATTGTAGTGACAAGGTTTAGGTCCCTAGAGCATGAGCTCGGAGGGATTGGGATTTCTTTAAGTGGAGCATGTCCACCAGCTCTGGGTTTGACATAGCTTTGTATGTTAGGCAGAGATTGCCCCTGAGTAGGCGATATGTGATGGAGTAAAGCTGTAGTTTTTTGAGACGGTCTGCATAGGGCATCTGTTTGAGGCCAGTAATCCTCTTTGTGAGGTATTTCTGCGGCCTTTCCAGTTATTGTAGATGTCTTGTGAGGTACATACCAAAAGGGGCATTGTACTCTATAATGGGTCTAATGAGTGATGAGTACAGGGGAATTATGACCTCTTTTTTTCCTGGATGAGAAACCTTTTGTGATGAGGTGTGCCACATAGAAGGATTTCCTGACTACTGTGGCAATGTGATTATCAAAGGAGAGACTACTGTCCACCTGGGTCCCAAGGTCTCATCACACTTCCGGTGTTAAGTAGACTACCGCCTATGTGGTAGTTCATGGGTACAGAGTTTTTTAACAAAAGGGATGACAATGCACTTTTTGGCAATGAGCTTGAGGCCATGGCTTTGACACCAGGCATCTGTCTCAGCGAGGCCCTTTTGTAGGATGTCCACATCATTAGGAGTTTTGATTATGGCTCCTAGTTTGCAGTCATCTGCGAACTTTGTTAGCCATAGACCTTCTGTGTTAGCCTGTACTTCAGAGAAGTAGATACCAAACAGGAGAGGACCTAGGACTAAACCCTGTGGTACTCCACGTGTCACTGGTCTGAAGTTGGATTTAGAGTATGCTACTTTCACAGTGTGGATTCACCTTCTATTTTTTTATAATTTCTACTTTACTAATCTTCTTTTCTACGTTCCATCTTTGTGATATCCCTTTGATGCTTTGTAAGTTCTCTGCGAAGCATGGCTTTTGCTGTAGCAGGCAACTGAGTAAATGTCAGGAAGATCCTACTAGGACAGCTGAATTTTATTTGGGGTTAATCAGAGTCTCTTTAATTGATGGCAGGTGTTTACCCAAGAAGACTGAATGCTGTAATTAAATCAAAAGGTGCTTCAACAAAGTATTAGTTTAAGGGGTGTGCCCACTTATGCAACCAGCTTATTGTACATTTTTTCCCCTAACAGATTTGTTTGCTTTTCAATTGAATTGTACAGGTTAGAGGTCACATTACAGGTAGGAAAAGTTTTGAAATTATATATTGTGGTCTCATTTTTTTATATCACAAAAACCTGGCATTTTAATAGGGGTGTGTACACTTTTTATATAAAATGTAATATATGTATATATATATATATATATATATATATATATATATATATATATATATCAACACACACACACACACACACGTGTGTGTATGTATGTATATATATATATATATATATATATATATATATATATATATATATATATATATATATGGGTCTACTTCACTTCACCTAAAACTCATTTAACTGACAGTGATTTCAGAGAGACCAAATATGTGGGTGCTAGTGATTATACAGAGTGTGTGTTAGGCTGACAGCTCTCTAGCTGACTGTAACAAGTGTGTAGGATCGCACAAATATAGGGGATGGGAAATTTGCCCTTACCCCATCTTTGTGCGATCTTGGACTTAGTGTATATAATTAGAATGGAGTATGAGGGGCACTTCCCTTCCTACAAAAAAAAACAAAACAATTTTTTTTATTTTAGTAGTTAGATTTTACTTGTATAGAAGCTGTTTGTAGGCCCATGTGTAGTACTGTGTCTGTTACATTCTTTTCGACCTTTTGCAGTTGATATTATGGGTCTATGTTAAAACAATGAACGGAACAAATTTCGAATGCTCCAATGAGAGAAAACTCATATGATCGATATCGCTATTGTGGGGGGGGGCTGCACCCCCATACCCCCCCCCCTAAAAATATATTCCAACTCCGAGATTACACTACAGTGAGGAAAGGGCAAATTTTGCGATCTTCATCTCACAATAGCGATATCGATCATATAAGTTTTTGCTCATCGGAACATTCGAAATTTATTCCATTCATTGTTTTAACATATACCCGATATTATTATAGTCAGTGTTGGGTGTTTTAGATTACACCTACAGATATATAATATATATATATATATATATATATATATATATATATATATATATATATATAAAAACTCAAAATATCAACATGAAGGGATAGGAATATGCAAGACCTTAGAGTTGATATATATAAAAGTAACAAGGGAGTATGGGAGTACAGTGCAAAAAAACTTGGTTTTGGATTTACATTCTGTGGTGGAGGATGGTCAGTTTCTGTCAATATTTTGAGTATTAGACCTAGGCTTTACTTTGGCAGTATAATTTGTCACCACCTGTCGAATGTGAGACCTGATAAGAAAGACTTTTTAGTTAATTGCTGTGCTTTGGCTTCTATAAGAACTTTTACTTAAGAACTGTTTGTTAGGTACTATGAAGCCTGTCAGTTTTGTTCCTTTTGGCACCTTTTGTAAAACAGTGCCACAGCAGCTGATGTTTGGTTCAAATGTATTACTGCAAAGTACAAATTGTGTCCTGCATTTTTGGGATTCCATCTCTCCCTATATTTTCATTTCCAGTTTTGGTAAAATTTACATCTTTACATTTGTTGCTACAAAACTCATTTCTAAAGAATACTTTGGTGTGTGTGTTTGTGTATGTGATGCAGGAGAAAGGTTTGCATACCTCTCAACTGTGCAGATTTTCGCAGAATGTTCAGAGTTTTATCTCAAACTTTTGGTCCATTTTTCATAAAATTGCGGTTTTCTGGCAAATAAGTGGCAAATCATTAAAGACTGAAGTTAGAAAATAATGACAGACATTTCAGTTTCAGATTTCATATCCTTCAGAAAATTCATGCTAATGCAAAACCTGTTTTATCAACTTTCCAAGTTTGTAAGTGTAATATTTAAAAATTGTCACCATTTCTGGGCCTTTGTCCCACTTTTATTTATGTGTTTGTCCAGATTTCTTGCTCCAAGAGTTTGAGAGGTATGAAGATTTGGCAATCCACTTCTAGTATCTGCTTGCTTATTAACTCTGTGGATGGCAGCAACTGTTCATGGGGTTTCTACAAAAGTCAGATGTAACTTGCAAGCATGGATTATACAGTCACAAATAAATGAAACACCATATTCTTTCAGCATGAGTCAGTCACTGCTGTTTAGTGTCAGTTTTTTGAACACACAAAGTCAGTGTCTCCCCAATACTGATCTGAGCATACAGATGATAATAGGCTGCATCTCTGTAACAAGCTGAACTGGAAATATACCTTCATGATAATGGGCTGCATCTCTGTAACAAGCTGAACTGGAAATATACCTTCATGATAATGGGCTGTATCTCTGTAACAAGCTGAACTGGAAATAATACCTTCATAATAATGGGCTGCATCTCTGTAACAAGCTGAACTGGAAATAACACATTCATGATAATGGGCTGCATCTCTGTAACAAGCTGAACTGGAAATATACCTTCATGATAATGGGCTGTATCTCTGTAACAAGCTGAACTGGAAATAACACCTTCATGATAATGGGCTGCATCTCTGTAACAAGCTGAACTGGAAATAATACCTTCATACACACTAGCAGTGCAAAGTCATCTTGCACTCTTTAAAGACTTTGATTGTGCAGGATTTTTTTCATTACTTGTTTTACAATTCGCTGATAAACATATCTTTGAACTTCTAGAAATTTCCTGTTGGAGTAGGAAGTTAGGGGAGGCTTTGTCAAGCACAGTCATTGTGACTCAGCAGTTATGATTAATAAAATAATTCCTCAATATAGTGATGCAGCATTGCTGTCCTTGGCAATGATATTCCCAGGTGTGTACTGCAATTTATATCTAGGATATGTATTTACTTGCTTGCAGTGTTTGACTGAGAAAAGTTCACTTAGATTTGATACCTTAAGATTAAAAGTGTCACAACCTTGATGTAACAATAAAAAGAAAGACATATTATGTTCACAGGGAAAGGAAAGATACAGTAAAATATAGTGTTAACAAAATTACTAGCTGTAAAATACACACTTAAGAATCATAAATGTGCTGTCATTAACTATTTATGATCAGTTTTAGACATAAATTATTATTTTATGGGCCTCAACTGAAATAAAATTTGAAACCTACATTCTAGGCAATGTTAATATTAATTGGAATAAAATTAACTCACCTTCCCCCTCCTTTTTCATTAACCTCTACAATTTCACCCAAGTAATTCATACAACCACTCGCCCTAACAAACAGCACCCCCCAGGATCCATCATCAACTGGGTCCTAGTCTCCCATCCAAACAAAATAACTCTCTGGTACTATCCCAGACACCTTTAGTGACCATCTCCCAGCTTTCATACATCGCTCTTCCAACACCACTAAACATCAACACCACTACATCCACACTCGTAATCTCAGCAACTTCAACCCCTCAAATTTCTCAAACACTTTTAAACATATTAACTGGCAAATCGTAAATACTCTTCCCCTTGACAATGCAGTAGAACATTTTAACTCTATCTTCCTAAAAACCCTCAACTCCCAAGCCCCGCCAAGAAACAAACAAATCAAGACTAATTCTGCTCCGTGGCTATCCAAAGAAACTAAACAAATCATGCATTGCAGGGACAAATCCTGGAAGCTCTACCAGAAAAATAAGATGCCTTCTACCTTGCTTCAGTACACCCAACTCCACAACCAAGTAAAAAAACTAATCACCTCAGACAAAAAAAACTACTATAATAAACTTGAGTCCAACAATAACAAGAACCCAAAACAATTCTGGAAATCTGTTAATTCCCTACTCCATCCAGGGTCCAGGAATAATCCCTGCCCTGACCCTAGCATAACTGACTCAGAACTAAGCTCTCACTTCAACACATTTTTTACAGAATCCATAGCTAATCTAACCAAATCTTTTCCAGACAATAATCCATCCAACTCACTTTCCTCTACTCCCAACAACCCTCATAACTGTCCTCTTAATTTCCAGCTCAAACCTGTTTCAACTACTTTAATAAAAAGACTCCTATCCAAACTAAAGCCTTGCTCAAATGCCCCTGACAACATACCCTCCTCCTTCCTCAAATCTGCTGATGAAGGTATTGCTCTCCCTATCAGCATCCTAATTAACAGATCTTTAAAAGAGTCACATGTACCCAAACTTTGGCGATCTGCCTTCATTCTACCTCTTCATAAAGAAGGCAAAAACACCAATATCTCCAATTTCTGCCCAGTTGCCCTACTGTCACCAATATCAAAAATTCCAGAAAAATGTGTCCAACACCAACTTATGCCTTTTTTTAGCTCGGAATCACCTCATAACTCCCACCCAGCATGGCTTCCGCCCTGGCCACAGCACCATTACTGCCTTACTATCCTTCTTAGAAACAGTAAATCGATCCCGTGATTCTGGATTACTAGTATCCACAGTACTGCTAGATCTTTCTAAAGCTTTCCACAAGCACCTTCTCTTTCATCTCTCCAACCTTCATCTCTCCCCTGATGCCCTATCCTGGTTCTCCAGCTACCTATCAGACAGATTTCAAGCTGTCAGGTGGAAGAATTCTAGCTCCTCCTCCTTGCCAACACCCACAGTTGTTCCCCAGGGGTCCATCCTCGGACCCATGTTTTCAACATTTTCATTAATAACCTACACACAGTCATCCCTGATACAACAGTTATCCAATCCGCTGATGACTCTACCTTAGTCTGTGCCACCTCTAACCTTCCTGAACTCCTGACTAAAACTCAAATAGCTTTTTCCACTACTGAGAACTGGATGCACTGCAACCATCTCTCTCTCAACTCTAATATATCTAAAATACTTCTCTTCCCTCCCACCAGGGCTTTCTCTTTCAACAAAAATGCTTTCAAAGTCCTAAGCCAAAGCAACACTGCCATAGAAGTGGTCCCTTCTGCAAAACTCCTTGGCATTACCATAGACGAACACCTTAAATTTGATATCCACATCCAACAAAACATAAAGAAAACCCACCAAAAGCTAGGTATGCTCTACAGGAATAACCTCTTTCTCTCCAACTCCTCTAGGCATACCTTGGCAACTACCTACTGCCTACCTTCTTTACTATATGGACCCCTCTTCTAACTAACCTGTCTTCTTCCAACACCTCTAAACTCGAAATTTGCTATAATAAAATCTCCAAATTCGCAACTAAATCCAAAACCTCTACTCACCACTGCCTTACCCTACAATCTCTGAACTGGCTCAAACTCTCTAACCACCTAGACTATCTTCAACTAACCACCACTCACAAATTAATATTCTATCCAGATAAATGCCCAGCCTTAACAAACATCCTTCCCCCTTACATCCCAACCAGATCCCTGAGATTTGAACACCAAAATTTAATCTCTATCCACAAACCCAAACGTCCTGCAGACCAACTCCTTCTCTCTTTCACTGTAGGCAAAAAATGGAACTCTCTCCCTCCTTCACTTAGGACTATACTTAATTCTGAATCCTTCAAGACCCAACTTTTCTCATACCTATCTACTAAACGTAAATGTTCCTGCTTTCACCCTACATAAATTCATAGAAATTTCCCCTTTGAGCTCTCCATACTCTTGCTCCACACTGCAATATAACCTCTTTTTCTATTCTCCTAAAATCTAACCTAAGCTAACATCCTCAGATTAAGCAAGTTTTCTCTCTTGACTCCAAGTATGTATATATTGTAAATATCATGTAATCCACAGATGCTTATTTTTCAGACAGTTGAAACGTATTGCTCTGAATGTAAATACCTGCAAACTGTGCTACCTTTGTCTAAATTGCATTATAATGACAATTTATTCACTTGCTGTACCTGATTGTATGAATTTATATATGTATTTTACCTTTGCATTATGTAACCTTTTGTAATCGTGTTGCTTATTGGAGCTTTTCTCCCCAGGCCTCCACTGAAAATGGGCACATTTTGGCCCAGTGGACTTCCCCGGTAATCAAACTGAAATAAATAAATATAAAATAAAATAAATAAATCTGTAAAGTTGCTTTACAGTTTCATCACTCCTTATATTAATGTTTTGCAGTTACTATGCAGATCATGAACTGATGTCTTACCAGAAACATCTGTAGATTTTTATACATAAGAAGGTGCAATGTGCTAGGTAAACATGATACCACAGATTCTGAGGAAATGTATTTATTTATTTAACATTTGTTGACAGGAAAAGTCATCTAGGACAGAGCCTATTTTCAGCAGAGGCCCAGGGAGAAACACTTCAGACACATGTCTATGGAATGTGGGAGGGAAACAGGAGCACCCAGAGGGAACCCATGCAAATGCTTAAAGTCTTTTTACCTGAATCTGTCTAGTAACTTTACCAGCAATAAGTTATGTTCCAGTTTTGTAGCACCCCAGACTAGAATATATCATCAATTATGATGAGTATTCCATCTGTATGCTCAATTATATCTGCTATTGTTCTCTGGAAAAGTTTTGGAGTTTATGAGATTCCAAAGTGTAATCTCAGAAATCTACATCTGCCAAAAGGTATAGTAAATTACAGAGTTTGGAACCACCTCCTTTCATCTTAATCTGTTAGGCCCCTTGGTTAGCATCAAGTAGACAGACGTTAGCATTAGGCATAGCTGGTGTTCATTATTCCCATTGCTGCAGTAGCCCTTAGGCTATATGGGTTCCTTCCTGCCTTAAGAAACAACAAGCCAGCTTCAAACACCCCCGCCCCCAGTCCTTCACTCTGACTATTGATTGGATAATCCCATCGAGAGAAGTCAACAGTCAGAGTGAAACTTTCTTCAGTACCTATTGACAGCTTGAGAAGAAGGGGCTTCAAAGGAGCAGCAATTGGCTAAAAGCTTCATTGCTGGCAGATAGGTCCCCATTGGGTATCCCTGCACTAAAAATTATTGCCCTTTTAGGAAAAATAAGATTGTATCTACTTCTTGACTAACTGCAGTATGTTTTCAAAATATTGGAAGTTTCTGTCTGGGATTGCTAATTTTAATTACTACTATTTATGTATTTGGGGATAATTTGATGGTAAATTATGTATTGTTTGTATAAAATCTGAATTTTGTGGGACAGAAAAGTTTACAGAGTGACAGGCATGATTTTGTGTGTCAGTATATAATACATATGCTCGCTTCATGACAACCTACCTTTCAAATTGTTTTCTGTCAGTGTATGTGCGAGTGTTTAAAGAATATTGACAAGGAAATTCTGTTCTGCTTCTACTTTTTCTAAGTTAAGGGACTGGGGAAGGTGTTGTGAGTGTGTCTGCTGCTTGTGAACACTCAGTGACAATTTACCTTCCAACCAACACACTCTTTCTAGCTATACTTACTGCTTTTGGTGCATCTTCCCTGGTTATAGCAAGGACCATCATTGCATACTCAGCCTATGCCTCAGCTGATAGTGGGTGAACATGCATTGGCTATTGGTTGCTCTTCAAACCACTCACTTAACTCTCTGGCTTCTAGTGTTGTAGTCCTTTTGGCCAGCATGAACCAGGAGTCAATAATGTCCTCTTCAGTTGTTCTAGTGTCCAAAAGAGTCATGTTAGAACCATCTTCTCTAGGGCTTGGGAGCACTTTGGGAGATTCATTTTTAGGGGGTAAATGGGGCAAGAGGCCATTAGACTGAGTACATTTCCTTCCTTCACATTGGTCCTCCTCTGCTGGAACTCCTATTAAGAAAAAAAAGACTTTGTTCTTCTGATCATGTTATTACTGTTAAAAAAGAGGAGTTCCTACCCTTGGCTAGACGGACTTTAGAAGGCTTGACAGATGGTCATCTCCTGTAAAATTACTCCTGAGGAAACAGGGTCTGATGATTCTGACTTTGACAGTGATAGGGCTTTCTTTCTTGTAGATTGTGAGAAATATTTTAATTCTTATCCTCCTGTGGAGGAATTGTTTTAATCAGACCATTGCCAAGATGAAGGAGGTGTATTTATGGGAACAAATAGATATTCTCCCTAAACTGAGGAGATATTTTATAATATGTTGCAAATGGATATATGTCATTCCTGGCCCTTCTTCATTTACTGCCAGCCTTACAGAATTGGTTAAATGTTGACTGCTCTCATCCTGATAACCCTGTCATCAGTCCTTGAAAGCAGATAAGCTGTAGAAGGTACCTCAGGCTAATGAACTTTTCTCTCAGATTAGATCTGACCCAGTTACCATTTCAACTGGGTCTCATGCTGGCAACACACTCTCAGCACAAAGCCATCACCTAGTGACAAAGGCAAAACATTAGACCATTTGGGTAAGAAAATGTTTTCTTCTTCCACTTTAGTCTTTAAAATTCTGAGTTACCAGGCATAGATGTGGACATTTATGTTTTGTCATGTGGGCAGTCTGTGAGAACTGGCTTCCACTCTTCCTACAGAAGAAAGCTCTTTTTAAATCAGACAGTTTCCCCCTTCTTAGATATCTAAACATGCTTTGAAGAGTTTGCATGATTGTGCAGACACTGTATCTATGGCCACTGCTACAGTGTTGAGAAGTTATGAGTGTGTACATAACCATCAGCTGGAAAAATTCTGCAACAGGACTATGTGTAAGAAGACCTGGTAGGCAGATGCCTTTTCTTTTCCTTGGACAGGAATGTGCCTGTATGCTTTTCCACCATTTCCACTGATATCTAGTGTACTTCTGAAGATTCAGAAGGATTACCCCAAGATCATTGTGGAGACTTCTTTCTGGCTTAGGCAATAGTGGTTGTGCTTTCTTCTGGAAATAATCAGCAGCAATTACCACAAGCTTCCTCAGACTGGATCTACTCACACAAGATCAAAGGCGTTTGATACACCCAACCCCAAAAACTTCAGTTACCTGCCTGGATGATAGGGTCATAATACATTTTAGGCACCTGAGGACATGCAGCAGGTTCTAATGGAAGCTAGAAAGCCTGCTACTAAAAAATTATTCTAGTTAGTACCCACAACATAATCAGCACCCATACAGAGCTAATATTTCCCTGGTTTTACAATAGTTGTGTGAGTTACTTTCTTATGGCTTGTATTATTCCTCTATTGAGGTTCATTTTTAGGCCATTTCAGCATGTCTGCCCATGGACCTCCCCCCTTTCAAGGCATACTCATGTCAAAATGTTTTTGAAAGGGGTATTGCATAAGAGACCTCCAAGAAAACTGGGGGGCTCTTCCTTAGGATATTAATTTTGTGTTATACAAGCTAATACTTGTTCCATTTGAACCAGTTCATCTTGCTCTCTTGAGATACCTTGGATGTCCACAGACAACTTAGGTACTATTTTTTTCAGATCAGTTTTTCATTTCTTGTGAAGGTAATAAGAAGGAACAACCTATGTCAAAACAGACTATTTCCAAATAGCAGCCCAGGCTATTATCTTTTGTTATTCACACCACAACAGAAATATTTTAGGCAGGCTCAAGGCAAACTCTATCAGGCATTGGATGCAACTATGGCTTTTTGGAAAAGGATGGACTGTAGAAGTATTTTAAAATCAGCAACTTGGTCTTCTGTACATACTTTTACAAAACACTACAAGCTAGATTCCTTCTCCAGGTGTATGTCTTTCTTTGCTAACACCATTTTCCATGGACTCTTGGACTCTTACCCTTCCATCTCCCACTTGTTCTAAGCTATGGTAATCTACCTATATAGCTTAGGCTACTGCAGCAGTGATCAATATGAAGAACATAGAACAGTTGTATAAGTAAACTTACCATAACAGTAGATGTTTTGAGAAAGTCAGAAAAATAACCCTGGGGCAAACGTTGTGTGGGTCAATACAAGCCTAGTCCAAGCCAATAAAATAAAACATGCACCATGCTAACCTTGGCAGTATGTCTTCAAAGCTGAAATATCACTGAATACAAATAGTTATCAGGTAAATTTTCAGATTATCCAATAATTAAAAGGAAGACTATGAGTACACCTTGTTGTTACCTTCCTTGAAGTAGTCTTATTAAGTCAATCCTTCCATTTGGATCGGTGTTAGGCAGATGAGCGTTGTGTAATGCATGTTGTGCCAGTTATACCTTTTTAAACTTTTTGAAAGAGGGTGTGTTGTTGGGTGGTGAACATACCAGGGGTGCGTCAACAATGCTTTGACAATCCCTGAGGTGGGTCTTACAAGGAAACCCCGCCCTTCTGAGGCTTTCAGAGTAAAACTTAATATTTTATTAAAATTGAAAAAATGTTACAAAATTAGGGATAATTTGTCCTCATAAAATAGTCAGCATGCAAAAGCAAAACTTAGCATGAACCTTATACCATTAGAGTTTTCAAGTTGTGCTGGTTTATTATTACTAAGCCAGAACCTTATACCTTTAGAGTTGTCCTGATTCTTTATTACCAGCTGTGTGCAATGGTAAATCATGGTTAAATTGTTGTCATCCATTGCTTGTTATGAAGCAGTACATTTCAATGATTTTCGCTGTTAAATAAGCTTCTTCAGATCTGCCTATGAACTATTTAAAATGTTAATGGAGTTTTGAACATCCTTATGTTAACAGCAGTGGCGGGTTATGATGGACCATGTGGTTCGGGGTAATTCCATTTCTGGGCTGTTTTAGTTTGGCCAGGGATACTATTATTAATAATTATTTTTATTTTTTTTCGTTTATAAATATTTTTATTTGTATGAGACAAGTGTCTGGGTGTTAAGCCTATGGTGTGAGAAATGGCTGCGAGCCCATGGAGTCATTTTTCCGTTGGGGGGTGCACATTGCTTTGTTGGCTTTTAGTTTGCAGTCCTGGAACTATCTTAGCCTTATGCTTGGGTTTTATATTCACACACACTTTCATCTGCCTTGCGTCTATGCTCATGCAATTTTTTCTATAATCTTCAAATGTTAACTTAAAACAATCTAATAAACATTTCTTTATTTGGTTATTGTCTAAACAATTAATATTGGACAATTTAGAAACAGCAGTTGCAGCTTTACCATGGAGTAAAGGTGTCAGGAACTGTACCCAGAGCCCTTGCTCTACATTATATTGTTTATATACCTTTTCTAACATATGAATAAAACTATCAAAATTATCACCTTCTGTAAACAGTGGAATAAATTTACTGACCTGCAATAATTGCATCTCCTTTTCATGTTGCCTCTGCCTCTCATTTCCTTCAGCTTCCAGACATCTCAGTCTCTATGCCAATTCTGCTTCGACCTCCAAATGCCGCAGTCTGTCTGCTGATTCTAGTTCCAAACTTTTGGCCTCCAGTTCAAGTTTCTAACTCCAGATGGATTTTTAAGTCTCCTAAAGAAAAATTGAACTGTCTTTTCTGAAGGTTAAACATCTCCAAGGCCAATCTGGTTGTCTTCCTGGTTGCTGGTCTCTGATACAGCAGTGACTAAGGCTGCAATAATTTCTACTTTAGTCAGGTTTGCATGCAGTAGTCCTTTGACTTGGCACATCTCAGCCAACTGTTTCCTTGTCAACTTGCCATAATCCTCTGCTGACATCTTGACTGCTCTCCCTGACTAACTAAGATAACAAAAAATAAAACTATTGTGATATGAAACTGAATGTTCAACATGTGGCTGCTTGAGAGTGCAAACACCTTCTTTAGTGACCACTGTTTACAAGCTACAGGAGCTCAATATCCACATCACTGCCCACCAATTAATATGTGATGTGGTTATCCCACTACTGCCCACCAATTAATATGTGACACCCCACCACTGGACCAGTAATAAAGGAGCCTCAATCCTTGCCACTGGCAACCGTTGGGGATGTACACTGGGAGGATAAACAAGTATTTCCAGATGCACAAGTGGAATTTCCCTTAAGAGCACACAGAGACCACAGTCAGTCTGGGGCTGGTTTCTCCCTCTTCCTCCAGATCCCAATAAGACTCCCCACTGGCACAGTTATAGAGCTGAGGTCTTAGCCAAGGTTCCAAGCCAAGTCCTCCAACACTCTGTCCAGCCAGTGCTTTGTGTCCCCGCCCAAGTAGCTGACACACACACTCTTGGAGATTTCTTTTACGAACACACACACACACACACACACACACACACACACATACACTCACACCTGGGAAAGGCTGGCACAGGTTTGCTAGCTATACTCCCTTCTGCCCCGACTATAAGGTAGTCATCACTGCCACCAGAACCCCTTACCAGCTACTTTAAGGCCCTTAACAAAGGGTGTCCAATTTTACTGCATAATATTAATACTAATACAAATGGTAGTTTGACCAAGACAAGACTTTTAGGAGTGGCCCACACAGTGTCACCAAATAAATAGGCAAGTACTCTCAAAACTTAAATATTTCTACTCAGATCAGCCACAACAAAAGGTTTAAATATATTTAATAATAAATAATAAAATAACAAGACAATACTAAATATGTATTCACAGTCACATCAGAGTTCAAAACCGGAGGAAATATTTAAAATAACATTGCAGTACAGGCTCACACAAAAAGAAAAACATCTAAATTAAGCTTCACTATATTCCTGACTTAAGCTAAGAGAATTATACTGTTCCCTAGAAACTTACTATTAGAACAAGGCAGATATGGTGAATGGATCTTCTAGTTGTTGTTGTCAGGTCCAAGACAGAATACAGAATGTGCTGTCTCACCAAGAAACTTCTCACATTAATATCTCAAATAGTTCTGCTGGGATAGCTTGCAGAATGATATCACTTCTTGTCATATATCCTAGTTCCCAGGTGAAACCCCCACTGCTTGAAGCTGGCAGTATTTAGCAGTTACCTGTAAAAATACATAGACCTCAGATCTTTGGCAGATGCTGGAAGTCCTAAAACAGTTGCATTACTTCATGCTTTCAGATATAGTAATTAGTTTACTCCAAAGACAATACAGAAAGCACCCTAGCCCAGACTCTGTTTCTCTAGCTGCATTGAAAACTGAAATATACCATCTTTTATTGCATAGCCTATAAAGTAATTTAATTTCAGCTATTTTTCTGGACTGAAGTTAAACCTCCAGTTTCCTCTGTTAACATATACATTTAAACAGTTACAATAGTGCATGCACATTTCTGTTCTCTTCCAGTAGGGCACACTGTGGTTACATTTTAGGCACAAAGACTTAATAAAATACCCTTTTCAACACACTCGTCTGTACAAACCAGTTTGATATACACATGACATACAGTTCTAATACATTTGTAACACAAGCATCTTATATAACATACATTTCTAATACATTTGTAACACCAGCATCTTATATAAGTTAGTTTGATATTCACAAATGACATATAATCATCCACAAAATTCCAGCTAGCTGTGCTGGCAGTATCTCCTTTCATGACAGCTTGGTCTAGGCTTGTATTGACCTACTTAACATTTGCTCCAGGGTTAATTTTAAGGCTTTCTCAGGATGTTTGAACCTATGAACGACCCACCCAGTCCCTCAAGGCTAATAGCACTAGCCGGACAAATTGGGTACCCTCGATTTCAACCTGTATAACAGTAGATGTTCGAATGATCATTTCTGCAGTAGCTACCCCCTCCCTCCACTGCCTTGTTTTTCATGTATTTTTTTTCCAGTGTGTGGACATTTGATTTTTTAGTTCTCATAAATGTCCTGTCAGGGCTCCACATCTTTCAGTTGACATGAAAGCTCTGATGGGCTTGGCACCCAAACATGTCTTTTAGTCAACTCAGCTCAGCTCGAGTTGACTAACAGTTTGAGAGTGTGGAAGGTGCCCTAAAGCTTTGGAAACTGGTTGGCTGTTATATCCTCTGTAGTATTTAACATATACACCTTAGGCTACTGCAGTAGTGATCATTCGAACATCTGCTGTTATGGTAAATTTACTTATACAAATGTACTTTTAAGTATATCAGTAAGATGTTCAAAACTGCTTCCATTATGTGTCAAAACTCTGGAATGAAAACTCCACACAGTTAAAACAGATAGAAAACTTAAATGGTTTCAAAACTTTGTGTTAAGAGCACCCATACCATAAACGTCTCTTTTCTTCCTGTTCACCTGGCTAGTTTTACTCCGATTACTTTTCTGCAACTCTTACAGACATTTTGCTTCCCAATCTTTTGTACCTTCTCACTCCTTCTGATACTGCACTAATTTCCTAAACTGTTACTCTTCCTGCTTCACTCACACCCCACCACTAACTCTTGTTCCTCCTCTGTCCATTTATCATCCTGCTGATTTCCATACTTTTTTCCTTTCATATCTCTCATCACTTTTTTAAGCTACATTACTACTTGTCTGTCTGTAAATTATTGCTAACCTCAAAAACACCCCAGTTTGATGCTTTCCCTGCAGCTATCATGCTATAAATATATTAACTGTTATTGTATTTTATTTTTCTATTCAATAATTAGCCAATTTATGTTAATTTCCCTCTTGTTTTACTGCTAAAATGCTATGCTTGTGTAAGGAATATTTAAAAATCATGTAAATAAGCTCTTGTACAGATGTTTTATCCTGCAGTTATAAATGTGCATCATCTGCAACTTGAATGTGGAGCTTTTCTCCCTAGGCCTCTGCTGAAAATAGGTTTTACCCAGTCAGACTTTTCCCAGTCAACAAAGACATATAAATAAATAAATATAGAAGTGAAGTCTTGAATTGTTTCTGTCAGAGATGCTGGGTGAGCAAATTGGATTGACTGGGGAGATGATTTTTTAAGGTATGATACAGAATCAGAATTGCCTAGACATAGTAAAGCCTTGCTGAGTCTAATTATGTTGGCTGCCAAAAAAAAAACAATTACTAGAAAATGGAAATCAAAGTCCTGACCAGCTTTACTAGAAGTAGTGAATATAGTAACAGCTATAAAACAACTAGAATTGGGATCTTTAGAAAAGGGACGGAGCAAACTACATAGAAAAAAATGAGAATTGTGAGAGCAATACATGCAGAGAAGGAAGTTTGAGGCAGGATTTGAATGAGCCACATAATTTTTAACTGACAATGACTGAATAGATTATAAGTGATGTATAATGTTTTCAGCTACAGTAGTTTCAATGGTGTCTGTGATGTATAATGTTTGCAACTAAAGTGGTGTCAATGTTTTTTTTTTTCAGTT
The DNA here is from genome assembly GCF_019279795.1 of Protopterus annectens. NCBI lineage: Eukaryota > Metazoa > Chordata > Ceratodontiformes > Protopteridae > Protopterus > Protopterus annectens. The sequence continues at coordinate 827,862,429 of NC_056743.1, read as the reverse complement.
TATATAAATATAAGATTGCCTATGTCATACGTGATAATTTAATAAAGATGTTTATTGAAAAAAAAAAAAGAAGTGAAGTCTTGAATTGTGCTCACTAATACATTCGGTGTTTGTGCATTTCTTTCTGCAGGGATCATCTGTTTTCTTAGTATCTTTGGAACACACCATAATCCACTAGTCTGGCCTAACCCTGAGGTATGTAGAATATTGCTTCATTTATTTAAACAAAAGCAGAATGGGAGAGTTATGTTTTAAAAGCATACCAAATTTTCCATTTACACCTATTATACTTTAGGCTGAAGATCAGAGGATATCCCACTGAAACTTTGAGAACAAGACCAGAATCAAACAATTACTTCAGGTTTTATATATATATATATATATATATATATATATATATATATATATATATATATATGTATATATGTATATATATATATATATATATATATATATATATATATATATATATATATATATATATATATGTATATATGTATATATATATATATATACACAGCCATAAACGGTACATAAGTAACAAAAATCATGAATTCCCTTCTATGCTTATACTGGTATGGTTCGTCCTCCACACCATTAATTTTATGTAGCAAGCACATTTACTGTTGCATATAAAGGCTAAAAAGATACTTTTTTTTCAAATGTTAGAACTTTTAATTTTTTTATTTATCTATCCCCCCGCCCATGCGTACCCCACAGCTGACCATCAGCTGCTACCTAGGACTGCTCCTATTGCTCCATTTTTCCTAATGTCCTTGTTCTACCCCTAGGGCTGGGACAGCACCAGTGCTGGTTTGGATAGGGGAGGTGTGTGACATTAGGGTCATGCTCATTACTGCACATAACGTCAATTAGCTCCACCACCCCTTCAGTGCTGAAATGCTAATGGCAATCTGCCATCCGATAATGGTACCATTCCCATCACCAGGGATATTTCAGACTGTGGGGAGAAATCCCTACTTTCCTCCAGCAGTTTGTGAGCCAGAAAAAGGGCAAACCTTTCCACTACCCACCACTCTGCTAAAGCCCCTGAGCCACTAGTCAAACGTGGGTTGTCTGAGCCATAGTAACTGCCTGCTCCATTCTCTATGCCACAAAGTCAGGAGAATGCTAGAATTTTGGCACCTGGGCACTGCGGTGAGTTGGCTAGTCACACTGGTGAATAAGTACTTGGAGAACTGTAATATAAGTAAAGCAAATGGGTGATGCACCCTTTTCCATCCTGATGCACCTTTCCACTGAGAAAGATACATTATATTATGCAGTGGAGAAAAGCACGCAGTTCTGTTGTGATATCATACCATATAGCAGTGGAATCAAAAAATTAATTAAAAATAAGGATGTATCCCCTTTACTGTTTTACTTATGAGACTTTGTAAGACATATGTAAAATAACATTATTTTTAACAGAGGTACTGTTATGTCCGCATGGTTCTAATACAATCACATATTCTGTTTTCTAATTCATACAGCCAGAAGGTCACAAGACAAGAATGTAGATGCCCACCACTTGTTAAAACAGTGTCGAACATCAAATCTCCTGACCTGCACAGACAAAGAAACAAGTGGTAACATGCATCTGCGGGGCAAGCCCGAGTAATCAAACAAGTGGTTATAATAATGATCACTAAAACCATATTAAACATGTGTGTGTGTGTGTGTGTGTGTGTGTGTGTGTGTGTGTGTATGTATGTGTATATATATATATATATATATATATATATATATATATATATATATATATATATATATATATAGTTTACTATCAATAAGTCGAAAGTTAAAATAAAATGTGTATGTATTAGCGAAGTGTTTCACCGAACGTACACATTTCCGTATGTACCTAATGTCGAAAACAGCTGTTAATTGTCAAAAATGTCGCTCGCAACATTTTTGACAATCAACAGCACTCCCAACCTTCCCTTAACTCCCTACCTAACTAGCCTGAACTCACATTTATGCAGGGGGGCAAGGCGCCCTGCACCCCCATACCAACTCCAAAACTCGCTTTCTCACGGAAAGGATGTGGTTTCTAACCGCACTGTACCGCGATCCTCTTACATGAGCGAATGTTATAATTGCGAATGCACAGTCCATTCGCAATAACGTTCACTCACATAACCTGCCGAACTATGAAGTATTCGAACATATGGTGTTCGAATACTTCATAACTGTCTATTGCATGGCGGCATTTTGATAGTAAACCTATATATATATATATATATATATATATATATATATATATATATATATCTATAAAATATCTGAATACAATATTTGTGTCTGTTTTCCTGATTAAATAAAATGAAAAATTGCAAAAAAGGTTTAGCAATTGTATTCACAATTATGACATTTGGGGTAAAGAAATAATGCACTTCATCCAATGTGTGCTATATTACATAATCATGAGAATTCATTAAAGTTATTAGTGTAGGTCGTATGGTTATTGCTAGAAAGGCCCTACCAGCATGATGCATCCATTTTCTATTGAGGAACATCATGCTAGCTGCAGTAAGGTAAGACTTCATTATGGGCAAATTTGCATATTTCCTGAATCACAGCTACTGCAGCAATGTCACTGTAGTAACCTGCTCTTCATGTGGACAGTGGAACCCACCCCCCCTCCAGTCACTCTTACATACAAAGCTACACAAATATGAAGACACACACACCACAGTCCCTGTAACTATCCTTAGACTCCCATGGTTCCCCCACTCCTGTGAAATTTTTAGTGCCATTACAGCACATATGTATTAGGCCCTGGTGTCCAGCATATCCCCACCCCTAATCCACAGTACACTATACATTATAGCAATTTAAAGAGTTATCCCACATAGTCTAATGGTCCCCTCCCACCCCATTCACCCTGATGAAGTGTGTACTGTTATCATACTTTTTACTGGTGTTCAATAGTTCCTCCATCCTCTGATCCCTCTATTAAATTGGTGCCATTATGGCACTTTAGAGTGTGTCAGGTGGTACTCCCCATTGCAGTTATGCTGGTTTGTGCCTCAGGGCACTTTATGGAGTAAAGTGTAGTGTCTAGTGTATGTTCCCACCCCCATCCACATTGTAATGTTAATTCTGATACAGCACTTGGAACCTTCTCCTTGATGTTTGGTGGTTTCCCACACACCCCTCATCCCTATATTGATGGTGGTGCTGTTATCAAACTTTTACAGTAAATCCTGGTGCCTGGTGGTTCCTCACCACCACATTTATGTTCAGCAGTTGAACATGGCCTTTTGGCCAAGTTTGCTACTGCAGCATAGTGGGAAATGCCCATGCTGCTCTACATGGCCAAGCACTTTCTTGAATTGCCTGGCCATGTAGATGGCTTCCTTGGTTCAGTTCTGGCAAGACAGCACATGGCTAATTAGCATGTGCCTCTCCTTCCGAAATGCCTCATTAGCATTCAGCATGGTTGTGGGGCCAGCCCTTCGCAACGCTGCATATCTTTGTGTTGGAGGATTGTGCAGCACTGAGCAGGGGTATTTGTTGAATACCTAAAAAGAACTGATGTGTACACAGCTGTCCACACATCACTGTGCCTTTATGAATTCAGAGAATTAACATCACATCCCAGGTAAATAACCTACTCAGATTTACCTGTTATCTCACAATACACCTGAAGCATGGTGTTATCCTATAGGATCACAGGAGATTACTAGGCTAACAGCTTAAGAGCCCTTACAAGCCTAGCCAGTATAACATGGTTTTGCCCAATATATGGCCCCCAGTGGCAAAAGGATGACATGAGTTTGAGCCTATGCCTTGAGTATCTTACTGACTGTCCCTGTCCATAAGAGACATAGGCAGTACCCCAGGAGATACAGTGCACATCCTTGTGTATTTACTTCTTAATTATGCACTATTGAAAATTATATTAATTTTGTTATCAGTTCATTGTTGTTCCAGTGTTACAACTTATCCAAATGCTGAATGTTCTGACCCACAAAAATAGAAAAAAATGTCATATCCCTTTACACATAATACACACACACACACACACACACACCTATGAGATGATGGGAAAGGATGCTGTTTTAAATTAAGGTATTTATTTCTTTTCTTCAGCACCAGTACTTTTTCACAAGTTCAGCTGAATAAGGAAGTAAAGTGAAAACAGAAACAATTGGTAATCTTGGTTCTGCAGTGCAAGCTCAAAAAAGAAGTACTGGAAAATAAGGAAATGCCTTAATATTAAACTCCATTCAGATATGAGCCACTTAAAATCATAACCAGTAATTCTGCTGCTGAACTGAAGTAAATAAAAGAAGCATACGGCAGCTTGTATAAGAAACCAGCAATTGCATTAACACAGCTTATCCTAAACCTTTTCAACACCAGCATAATGGCAGGCCTTAGGTAAAGTTAGTTCCATGGTGCTAATAGCATTGCACTGTTGTGGTCTAGTAAGTTAATGGAGCTAACCAGCTGTTCAGACACATGCAAGAGCCACATGGACCAACAGCTCATTACTGGCTTCTTTAGTAGTGTTTCCTCTATCAACGCATCCAGTGCTGTTGGACAGGCATCTATAAACACACATATGTACACACCAATAAACACAACAATAACACAGGCACTGTGAGTGCCAGACAGACACATACAGTGATACAGTCCCAGTCATGCCCCCTCCACACACAGATACACACACACACACACACACACACACACACACACACACACACACACACACACACACACACACATACACACACACACACAGCATGTGCATGCCCATGGTTCCTAGGCAACAGCAGGTGAATGCCAAAAAAATAGTGCCTTAAGCTCCTCTGCTCTTCTCTTAAACAGTGAAGCCGAGCCTATCTTTGAATCACTCTGCAGCTCTAGCTGGGATGTAGGCAGAGCACAAGGCTAATTTACATTAGCAGTGACCCCAGACTGCTGTGTTTACATGTGGTATTATTCAGTAGGCCACTGCAGCATTATTAGCCTTAGGCTTCATTGTTTTGCTATGCTTTTGAATCAGACACTCATAGTGTACTGAGAATCCATGCTAGAAATAGGATTGACCAGCATGTTCTGTGTTTAATAATATACCACAATGGTTCAGACCCTAAGTTCTGTATTAACATGAAGATCTTGAAAATCAGTTAAAAATCTTGCTTTAGCACAATCAGTAGCACTTGGTGTTTTTTCTACATAGCCTGCTACCTGCTTCACTTCTATCACTGCTGTCAGGTAACTTGCAATAATCACAGACTTAAAAAGTTGTCAGCCTACAATTTATAAAAAGTAAGACTTCGTCAGTGGAGCAACAGGTAGCACACTCACTTTTTGTGCAGAAGGCTGAGGGTTCTATTCACACACCAGGTAGATCAAACGCTGGCACTGCAGTGGATGAGACATTAAACTGAGGTCCCATATGCTTGAGCTGATGGTAGCTCAGGTGGATGTAAACATTGTCATGGCACCTATCAAAATGAGTAGGGGTCCTTTATTTATATACAAAATAACTCTTATCTACAAAATATTTACAAGTGCACAAAGATATAGGTATATGTGTGTGTGTGTGTGTGTATATGTATATATATATATATATATATATATATATATATATATATATATATATATATATATATATATATATATATATATAGATATGTGTGTGTGTGTATATATATATATACATATATATATATATATATATATATCTATATATAGATATATATATATATATATATGATATATATATATACATACGCATATATATATATATATATATATATATATATATATATATATATATACACATATATATATATATATATATATATATATATATATATATACATATATATATATATATATATATATATATATATATATATATATATATATATATATATATATACAGATATATAAATACATATATAGATATATGCACCTAGACACACACATATATATAGATATATACATATATATATATATATATATATATATATGTATATATATATATATATATATATATATATATATATATATATATATATATATATATGGGTCTACTTTGAAACATCTAAAACCCATAACATCGAATTTCATAACACTGAGATCAGAACATCTAAAACCCAAAACATCTAAAACCCATAACATCGAATTTCATAACATATAACACTACAAATCAGAAGAAAATAACATCCCCTCCACATATAATGACACCAAACTACCAAACACACTTTTTACTACGTTTCTCCGCCTCTCCACCCACCCCCCATAAATTAAATATACCAACTCCAGGATCGCACTACAGTGGGAAAAAGTTAATTTCCTAGCCCCATTGTATCAAGCCCCCGTGCGGAAATGTAGTAAAATGTGTGTTTGGTAGTTTGGTGTCATTATTTATTTTATTTTATTTATTTTTTATTTAACATTTGTTGACCGGGAATGTCCGACTAGGTTCCACAGAGCCTGTTTTCAGCAGAGGCCCGGGGAGAAATGCTCCAGATGCATGTTTTTGGAATGTGGGGGGAAACCGGAGTACCCGGAGGAAACCCACGCGAACACAGGGAGAACATGCAAACTCCACACAGAAGGCACCCCAGCCGAGAATTGAACCGGAGAACCTCTTGCTGTGAGGCGACAATGTTAACCGCTGCACCACTGTGCCGCCCAAAATTATTTGTTTTTATATGTGGAGGGGGTGTTATTTTCAAGTGATCTGTTAGATGTTATGAAATCTGATGTTATGGGTTTTAGATATTCTGGTCGCAGTGTTATGAAATTATGGGTTTTAGATGTTTCAAAGGGGACCTATATATATATATATATATATATATATATATATATATATATATATATATGTATACATACACACACACACACACACACACACACACACATTGACACTATCATACTACACTTTCATCCCTATTAAACCCTCACCGGTACCATTTTTTAATTGTCTTCTATCTTCCATCTTCCTTATGAATTTAAGTATTCTACTACACAATTATCTATTCATAAAATCATCTAACCATTCATTCAAAATCTTTAATTTTTTTTTTTTTGCCAAAATCTTAAATTTTTATATATTTCCTACCCTGTTCCATCTGGGCCTGCAGCCGAATCTATATTTCCTTGTCCTAATATTTTATCGAGTTCATTTAAAGAAACCCCCCTTTCCAACATCTTTATTCTCTTTTTCTGTTAACTTTTTTTTTTTTACTTTCCATGTTTTTTTCACTACCTTGTTAACTTTTTTACTTTCTATTTTTTCACTACCTTCTTTTTTCTTTAAACATTTCTTGTACATATTGTGCTACACTATTCATAATCTTTTCCTGAGTTCTTTCTATTTTTTCTTTTACATTTTTTTCTGTCATTACACTACCATCTTCCTTTAAGCTGCTTAAGTAACTAGATACTTCTCTTTCCCTTGTAAAAATATATTTGCTTATATAACAATTTTTTTTATTTTATTTTATTTTTTTTGCTTTCTTACTTATAATTCTTTTCTTTGTCAGTCTGTTTTATTATTATGTTCTAAATCTTCTAATGCATCATTGTTATTTCATATTTTTCTCTACCTTTTTACATCATATTTCCATTGTAAAAAACATTTTATATTTTTCCTTAAATATCATTCATGATTCAGTCCAATTTTTATAAAATGTTCTCATAGTAATGCAATCTTTCCATAACTGTATTAATAATCGCTTTCCTTCTTTATTCCATGGTTCCTCATTTATTCCTTTGCCTATTTTTATGCATTCCTTATTTTCTTTTATCTCTAGCCATATTGCAAGATGATCAGAAATCCTATTTCAACTACCTCCCCTTCTCCTATAACTAAACCTACTGATACAATATAATAATATATATCAGTTGTATACATATCCCTTTTGTAGGTCCATTAATTTTTGTCCCAGAGTTTTAACTTACCACATCTTACAACTTCTGACATTTTTCTTATATCATTTCCTTTATTTTTACACATGCATCTAAAATCACAATTAAAGTACCTTGTTATTATAATATTTATATATAGCACTCCATGGTCTTAAATCTGATGAAATAAGCTTACCTTTTCTTTACAATTTGTATAAGCATATAGTGTTATAATTCTATATACTTCTTTCCATTTTAAATCTACAATGGTAAATTCTCCCTTTTTTTGCTAATGTTACATCTAATATATTTACTGTATTTCTTCAGAATATGGTTATTCTAGAACATCTCTCTTTTCCCAAATTCCAGATTATCTTTCCTCCCAATAGTTTCTCTGTTTGCAATCTTTTTTCTTTCTTAAAAATCTTGTTTCTTGTAATATAATTACATCTACATCACATGTATTACACCACTCCAAAATTCCTATTTTTCTAATAATTATATTCTTAATATTCACATTTACAGAAAGTACTCACATTTTTATTTTTCCTTTTCCTTAGATTCATGATTTCATAAGTTAATAGCTTATTACCAGCCAGCTTTCTTAACAGGCCATTTTAAGCCTAACCAGTTTCCTCCCAAAGGTGAAAATCATACACCTTAACCATTATACCAAGCCCCAGTCTTTAGTTGTATATATACTTTTTCATCCATGTCCTTTCTTTTTTTTTTTGTACTTACCCCTTTAATTTTTCTTTTTTTATCTTTTACCCTTTTACAAATAGAATTCTTTTTCCTTTTACTACCTCACAATTTGTCTTCTTCATCTTCATCACTTCTTCAATGTCATCTTTTTTATTATTGTTTTTCTCATTTCATTTTTCCATTTATTCCTAGTACTTGTAGCATTTCTTCTCTTTCTTTTTCCTTACTCTTGTTTTCATTTTTGCAATCCATCCATAAATGTCCAATATTATAATGTCCCATTTCCACACAAATATAACATTTTCTTCTGTTACAGTTACTTATCAAATGTCCTTCTTTTCTACACACACACACACACACACACACACACACAAACACAAACACAAACACACACACACACACACACACACACACACACGTTTTGGGCTGTCCCCAGTATTTTACACCACCACTATTCCCCTCCACATTTATCACAATTGGTATATGTATACTTTTTTTCTTTCTTTTTTTAGCACAGTATCACAATCCCAGTCGGCACCAGTCCATAAACCCCTTTTGTCATAAACTTATGCAATGCCCAGTACCTCTTTACATAAAGCTTTCCAATGTCCTTTAAAAGTCTCTCTTTCAACCCCTGTTCGAAATTGTACATGAATCTTTTTTTTTGTTTCCCTGTTAAATGCTTTTATCACATAAAGATTCCATGGGTTAAAGTCTTTCTTTTTTCATAATCTTCCAGAAAATGATCCACTGAAAAAATATGCCACAAATTATCTCTTTGTTAATAAGAATAAATGCTCTTACCTCATGTGCTTTTATACCCAGAGAAGCTATTAAATTAACCCACACTTCATACCTGTCCATTTCTTTGTCTTCTTACTTTGAATCCTTACCACATATGTCTGCTTTTTTATTTCCTTCTGCCTTCTTTTCTGCTACTCCACTTTTGCCTTTTTTTTACTTTGTCTACATGTTTTCTTTTCCATCTCACCATTATTCTTGAGGATTGTCTCTGCATCCATCTTTTGTATTTTCTCCATTATATGTGCCCAGGAGACATCTCCTTCATTTTCTGGCTCACTCTGCACCACCACCATTTCTTTCAGTAAATCATCCAGCAACCCTCCTGACTGGAGGGTTGTAACTGTATATCCATCATTTGCTGACTCATTTGAAACAATTCCTCAGAATCCTGCACACATTCTCTGGCCTCAATATTTGCTTTTTTGTTCATTTCTTTCATTACTCCATCATCTCTTTCTTTCTGTCTCCATGGGCCTCCCTGTTTCTCTGGGCTACCTCTGCACCCAGAATAGAAACAGGAAGTGCTCCCCTAAAATGAGTCCCATGCACAACAGTGAAGAGTAGGGGAAGTTCCTCAAAGCTCTGGCTACATTTCCCTAATAGTAAAAATACCACATTGGGTCTCCCTTGAAAAGAAGCTATTTTCCAAGTGAGACTAACCTGATCAACAACTGATAGCTAGATAGATAGATAAAGACAAACGTGAATGAAAAAACAGGCAATGTGCACCTGTTGTGCAGGCGTTCAGCTACAGAGTGATGGATCTGATCATAAATACTACACAATGCAACATAGAGCAGGTAGTGACCACGTGCAGGCTGTTAGTGATTCAAATACACCATTTGCACAGCCGTGCAATGTTCAAAACTCCAGAAAATGTAGTGCATATGTATAAGTGTAAATTTACACATAAACGGGAACTCCCATGCACATGCAAACAATGGAATAGGCAGATGTAGGAGAAGAACATGGCAGAGTGATTCAGAGAAATGTTTACAGTGGATCACCAGTGCTGATCAGGATTGTATGTCATGAATTACACCATGTAGAGCAGGAACCATGTTAGGCTTAGTAGCAGCAGTAGGTTAATAGCATATGATGGGAGCTGCTATCGGAGCATTGTTGAAATTGTTTGTGCATAGTGGCTACCTGCACCAATGAGAATGGTTACAGGAGTGATTTATGTAACATCACTTGACAGAGAATCATACAGTATATTCTTCAAACTTGACAGGGATGCAGTATGGGACCTTGCCAAATTGTATTGCCCATGCGTGGACATGAGGGGATGCGTGGTATTTGTACTCCTATGAATGCAAAGGTATTTGTAGTGTTACCTTCCTAGATCCAGGGACCTTCAAGAGACCTGTGGCTGAAACATTACTTATTTTACAGGCCTGTGTCTCACAAATACTTAACAAATTTCTTGACATCATGCTGCAACATTAGGAGGAACATATCTGGTTCCCAAGGACAACCGAGGAGAGAAACCAACACTAGGTGGGCCTTTTATGATATCGAATGCTTACCTGAGGTCGTGTGAACCATATATTGCACTCATGATGCTAATTAGGCTCCATCTGATCCACAGGAACATAAGTAGGAAGGCCTACCACTCTCTGAACTGCCAAGTGTCTGCAATACCTAGGACCTTATCTACAGTGTGTCTGTGTACCATCTGACCAGTTCACATGATTAACACATGTGACACACATCTGACTTACAAAAAAGATTCCAGCAAGGGGACTTCCCACAGGATCACCTAGGTGGTAAGTGCACACACTTCATATACACAGTTCCATACAAGATCACGCTGATGTACTCTCTGCTCACCCCCTGAAAACTTATATATATTTACCCACTCATGATGCCATAGTTTTTGATGTAAGTAGGGCAGGTGTCAGGGTTGCCAGAGGGGTATGGATGCTGACAGAGAGAGCAAAACAATAATCAATACAGTAAATGGGCAAAATGCCTGCATTCATAATGTGTGGATAATCTGTAAGCCACTCCAAATTGCAAAGTGCTGCAAAATAAGAACATAACATCTTCCTTTAATGTAGAGTTGTGTTTGCCCTGGGAAACAGTAAATGATATGATGAACACGACAGAAAAAAGCTAAAGCCACTACTATCCCCTTGCCCCCCACACACACACACACACACACACACACACACACACTGTTTCAAGCTTTATAAATGAGTGGTTGTTTATGCATTAACATAAATCTAAGTATGAGTCTGTTGAAGTTATGAAACTGAATGTAGCGATTGTCAGTTTGCTGACCGCAGTTCACTGAATGCTAAGCGTGCCAATAAAATCTGTTTGCAAACAATGTTTTTGTTTTTTTGGGGGGTTTTTGTTTGTAATAAAACCTGAACTATGGCACAAAGTCTGCCTAACAAGATAATGACTTTAGCAAAGTTTTTTTTTTTTACAGAGGGGAAGCCATCCTGTACCCCACTGTACTCCTTTATAGTGAAATATACAAACGTGTAGTCTGCAGAATCTTGAAGAACAAAAATATCTTCCTTTTCTGAGGTTGTGTAAGATCAGAGTTGTTAAAATATTTAAGTATTGAAGGGATGCAGAATGGCTTGCTCCCCACACCCCAATAAATGACTTTATTAAGGTGTTTTTAACACTCTGGCAAGGGAAACCATTACAGTTTCTTTCTCAGCTTCAGAAAACTTGCAATCTACTTATGTCAAAGAATCACATTTTGAATGAACTGTGGTCTGCAAGCTGACATTTAGCAGAGACAGTTTTATCACTTCAGGCAGACCTCCATAATTTGAGTACTATCCACTGAGACAATTAATAACTAGTTACAGCTATAGCTGAATTGCCACTTGAGACTAAACTCAAGCATGGTAGGTGACAGCCTCATGGAGCTCGAATCATTGTGTGAGAAAAGATATCTATAGCAGGGCTTCCCACCACACCATTTACATACTAAAATAAGGCTTTAACATCAGCACCATTAGAAGAGCATAGACATTAAAATAACATGATCCGTCAGCTGTGTTTGGTTTCTGCCTGAACTCTGGCTTCTTATGAAACACAATCTACTGCACCAAAACACAATTCTGAACACATTATACATCCCAAATGCACCTCAAGCATCTCACATCATACAGTGTCATTACTGTATCATGCTAGACAAAAGAACATTTCAAGCATTATTCCAGCTTGAATAAATACATTGTTAAAATCACTCAAAGTTTAATAAGGTTTTCAGGTGCCATTCATTTTATTTTTGAGAAATGAATGTTCCATGGGCATCACTAATTAAAATGTAAATTCAAGGCTAATACTAGCATCCAAAAATTTTAATATGGCAAGCCAGATACAGTAATATTTTCTGGCCAAAAATGATTTTGTGGAATTTATGTTTTCTATAACATGTCCTTGTTCAGATGTCTGACCAGTTTATATAAGAAGGGTGGGCAGCTATGCATGGACCTTAAACAAATAGCATGCTTGTTCCACAGTATGACATCATGCTTATTATGAGGGACCAGATGTATTCTGCAGAAACATTTTAATGAACAGAGGTGGGGTCTGGCCCTCTTCTATCTGGGATACGCTGTACAATTGAGTTATTCCCTTGTGATCAGCCTTCTGAGTCGTCCATTTTTTCCTTCATCCTTTTAAACTTCTGCATAATCAACCCACAGTTTGCCTTAAATTTACTTTAGCTTCATCTGTATCAGCAAATGTTCAACAGATTATAATAGATATCAAAGGTGAGACATCATTATACAGGCTGGTAGTAGCTCACCTGGGGAGGAAACTCAGATTTTGAACCATTTTAGTGTCTATTAAAATGGATTGCCATGACACATTTTTTCTGGAGTCACAGTCTTTGCTAGATTATATTTGGTGATTACTTATGACTTCTCAGTACTGTTGTATTGTTTTTGTACTGTTTAAGAAACCCAAATTGTTGTCACCATTTTATTTATTATTTTATTTATTTTATTTTACATTTGTTAACCGGGATGGTCCGACTGGATACATGTCCTTTTTCAGCGGAGGCCCGGGGAGAAAAGCTCCAGCAGAGTTACATTGATAATTAGGTACAGTAAATGAGCTGAAAGAACTTAACAAAAACATAGGCTATTTACATACAAGTACAAGACTGCCATTACTATTTCTGAGATTACTACAAATGTAACATTAATAACATATTAGCAAGGATGGTAGGCAGTATAATGACATAGAGTTAGACATGATACATATTTCTTTATCCAGGATACAAAGTACTTATCATCTTAGCTAGTTGTTTATGTTTTAGTTAATGGCACAGAGCTAGTCTGGGTTTGAGCAAGGACATAGCCAGTATGACTTGAAGTGGAGTTTTAGACTATTTTTAATTGACTTAGAGAAGTTGCAAGCGTGATGTTATTTGGGAGAGAGTTCCATATTTTACCAGTGGTGTTGGCAAATAGCGCGTCACCACCTAGGTTGAGAGATTTAGTTGTTTGGACAAGGAGTCTGTTTGCTGAGTGAAGGCAGCTTAGATTGGAGTAGGGAGTCATTAAGTTTTTTAGTGCTGGGGTATTCTCAGGTTGTTTAAGGATTTTGAAGGCTTCTATGAGTTGGGACTGGTGAAGAAGGTGTGGGAATTCTATCCATCCAAGCTTTTCAGGTTAGTACAGTGGTGTGTTCTGTAGGGTAGGCCTGTAACTAACCTGGCAATGTGATTATAGCAGGATGAGAGCTTGGCCAGATCAGATTTGTTAAGGTGAGTGAGGACAGGAGAGGCATATAGTAGGGTAGAGAGAAGGTGTGAGCGGGCTGTGGCTGCCCTGGCATTCGGGTAAGGAAGGCTTTAATTCTATATAGGGTCCCAAGTTTCTTGTTGACTGACTTAATGGCTTGGTTGATATGTATATCAAATCTGAGTTTATTGTCAATGTTTACTCCTAATAGCTTTGTATAGGTGTCTGGGGAGATGATGGTCCCATTATTGGATTTTATAGTGAAGTTTTCAGTCGGAGATCTATTGGTTGGGTAGAAGAGAAGTAACTTGGTTTTGTTTGGATTTAAGATCAGGAGATGGTTGGCAAGCCAGTTTTCGACTTTGGTGAAGCTATGTTGGGTGGTAGTTAGTAGATTTGCAAGAGAGGCATTGGAACATATTATAGTCGAGTCATCTGTATATTGAATGCAGGTGGCTTCAGGGATGACTGTTTGGATGTCGTTTATGAAGACTGAAAAGAGGAGAGGTCCTAATATGGAACCTTGAGGAACTCCTATGGTATTTGGTAGTAGGCAGGAGAGCTTGTTTTGCCACATTACTGCTTGTTGTCTCCCAGTGAGGTAAGCTTGAAACCAGTCAAGGGCTGGAGTATCTAGATACAGGTTTTTAAAGTATATAGAAGTAACTGATGGTTTACCATATCGAAGGCTTTCGATAGGTCCAGGAAGAGAGCGGAGGATATTTTTTTTATTCTGGTTAAGATTAATGTTTTCAGTAAAGAGAGGAGGGCAGTGGTTGTACTATGATGGGGTCTGAATCCATGTTGAGAGTCTGTGAGTAGTTTATTTTGGGTTAGATAGAGCATTAGTTGGTTGTGCATGCACTTTTCCATAATTTTGGCAAGTGGTGATAGTATGGCTATAGGTCTATAGTTGGAGAGTTCTGTGGATGAACCTCCTTTGTGGAGTGGAATAACATAGGATATTTTCCAAATTGAGGGGATTGAGGCCTCGGTTATGGTTCTGTTAATTAGGATTGAGATAGGGTAGGCTACGACATCTGCAGCAATTTGCAGGTATTCAGCCGGCAGAAGATTGGCTGAAAGGGTGGTTGGCTTCAGTTTTTTCAAAAGGGATCTGATAAAGGATGTGGACACTGGCTAGAAGTTAAAAGAGAGTGGTGAGTCGGGTATAGTGTTTATAGAAGTATGGGGAGGAGAAAGTTGGTTAGCTAATGACTGGATGGTTTCTGTGAAGAAAGTATTGAATGAATTGGCTATATCTTCTTGGCTCTTGTCAGATAATGTTCCTGGGGTCGGAGTACTGGATTTGCCTGGTTGGAGAAGTTTATTTATGCCTGCCCAGTACTTTTGAGGGTTATTCTGATGTTTATGTTGCAGATTGTAGAAGTAATTTTTCTTATCTAGTATGATGGCTTTTTTAGTCTCATTTCTAAGTTGTTGGAATTTGATACGATCTAGGGGTAGGTTGGTAGTGCGCCATTTATCCCACGCTTTGTCTCTAGTTGTTATTTTGGTTTTGGTGTCTGTTGTTAGCCAGGGTGCTAGTTGAGTTTTAATTCTTATTGAGCGTTTAGGGGCATGCGAGTCAAGTATAGTAAGGAATGAATTGTTAAATGATGACACTGCCTCATCAAGGGAAGAAACTTTAGTTTTGTCCAGTTACATGATTTGAGTTCAAGTTGAAATTTAGTTGGGTCAAAGTTTTTCTTGGATCTGATAGACCTATAAATAGGTAAGCTTGTACAATTAATTTTGTCTTTCATGATGTATGTGAGCAGGTGATCACTTAGATCATTAGGGAGAGTTCCAGACATATAGTTCTGGGGATGACTGTTGGTGAGTATCCAGTCTAGTATACTCTCTTTTTGGTTATTGTTACCTGTGCGTGTGGTAGATGATATTATCTGAGAGAATCCATGTAGGTTAACAGGGATGGGGTTGGACTGTGCTGTGCATTGGTTCCAGTCAATATTAACATCGCCCAGGACAATGGTTTCTTGAGGGTAGTTGTTGGATATCCAATGTAGAATGACCTCTAGTGTTTCTACATTGTTCCCAGGGGGAATATAGGTGACAATTAGGTTAATGCCCTTATGATTATTTAGTAGAATTTTTAGAGCTAGTATTTCAGCGTTAGAGACCTGGGGTGGTTGTATAGGGTTAGTTATGATGTTAAGTGTGCTATTATATAAGACGGCTATTCCACCTCCTCTTTTCTTTACTCTGTCTGCCCTAAGTATATTGTAACCAGGAGGCAGGATCTCATTGTCTTTGGTTGATGGCCAGAGCCATGTTTCAGATAGACACATTATGTTGGGGAGGTATGTGGCTAGTACAGCATGCAGGCTATGTACCTTATTGTTTAGGCTTCTAATGTTTAAGTGGCATATTAGGAGGGAGTTGACCAGTCGGTGGGAGAGTGGTGGGCTGGTAGGATTTTGAGTTAAGGTTGGGCCTGGATTAGGATGGATGTCCCCATCTTTGGTTATGTTTTTTCTTAGATACGCTAGTAGTCTAATAACTTTGAATAGTAGTTTTAGTTCATATTTGGAGTTTAGTGTTGATTGGAGTGGTTTTTTTAGAAGCAAGTGGTTGGAATTTATCATTTTTGGGGTAGTGTAGTAGTGGGCAAGTTCATGATCAGTGGAGGTAGGGGTTCTTGGTTTGGCATTTTGGATAAGAGAAACCTACGAATGTGAGATTTTCATAGCTAGTAAGAAAGTATGGCAGAATTAAGAGTGGTAAGATAAGAGGAAGGAGCTTATAATTATTTATAGACATGTTATATGTCATCAATGGGTGGGGTCAATGTGCTTCAGAGGAATAGTAGTGGTTAAACAGTAAAGTGGTGGGGGGAGGATATTGGAGAGGAAGTTGTGTAGGTTGGAGAGGAAGTAGGGGTGTGGCCTAGTGGCTATAAATGTAGACACAGTGGGGGCCGGTGGGATAAGGGGGCAGGGAGGGGAGCGCAGCGAGCTGGGGCTAACCCAGTCCCAGTGTTTGGTCCTATGAGTGGGGTAAATAGTCTGATAGTGTAAGTAAGCAGATTGGAGTACAGGCTTGATATTCAACATAAACATATACAGTTGTAAAATGTCTAATACAATTCAACATAAATAGGCATTTACAGTTGTAAAACACTTACTGGAGAGACACTGAGCCTTCATGGGGCCTGTAGCAGAGTGGATTGTAGTTTTACAAATGGTGCCTGCCACAGGTAATATTTATTAACTCTGGGATTGTCTTAAGGTAATAAACAGGGAAGGGAGGGAGAACAAGGGTGTGAGCAGGCAGTTCTTTGTACTGCTGCTAATGAGCCAAAGCAAGACAAGTATGTGTTAAGAACAATCACAATTGACCAAGGACTGCTCTGAAACTGTAAGTCTTGTCTTAATTTCTCAGGTGGAAAACCAGGATAACCTTGTATCAGTAGGCTACTGTGGTATAGTTTAAATAAACAAACACACAGTATTGATCAGTTATTGATACTATTTGCTAACAGAAGGGAATAAGAGAAAGTGGAAGATGTGTGTGTGTGTGTGGTGGTGGTGGGGGGGGGGGCTGCTTACAGCCAAAGCACAGTGCTCTCCAGGGGAAAATGAAGATTGGCTCAAACAGTTAGACACATACTCAAAGTTAACTTTAGCTGTTTGCAGACAGATCAGACCCGGACTGCACTTTTCTTATAGGAATGTTAAAGGTGGTACCGGAGATGGTGGTGGTACCATGATTTCTAAAGCAGGTACCTTTTAAGTCCTGATCCTTAATAAGGTAATATTTTGTTTTTATTACAAATCCCAGAGAATGAATTCAGCAAAAACATATTTTCTCCCTTGAGTTGCTAAAAGAACTACACTTAATGTGATTTCTCTTGCTCTGAACACTCATGATCAGAGTGCTTATTTTTATATTTTCCCACTTGTTGAATGTTGGCCCCTCCAGCTGCCATGCTATCATGCCTTCTCCCTCATGCTGCTGAACGTCTGAATAGTGGGGTGAGTACAGACTGCTGGAGAAATCATTTATGCATAACAGAGATTTTCTTCTTTAATCTCCACCTTCTGTCCCCAAGGTGATGTGATACATGCAATGCTGGAAATAGTTTTGCAGTGCTGACACACAACACACACACACTTCCGTGCTTTACTAAAATTCTAGCAGTAGGGTTGTATGCTGCTTGGCAAACTCAGGTGTACTGCCTAGTCTATTACTGTTTCCTTTTACACCTGTTTTTTGTTTTCTACAGTAGTGGGGTGTAGTGCTTCCATCAACAAGCATGGTAATCTAACTCACTCCTGCCCTTCTTTTTATTTGTACAGTGATTTGGTGTAGTAGATTTGGAGCGATTTGATTATTGGTGATTTTGCTGAAGGTGTGCCTGAAGCTGATGTGGTGTTGGATTTACACTGAGACCTAGTCTTCATGGATCTAGGAGGGTTTGGCAAGGATTTTTGTTTTACATCTGTAGAGCAAGACATTTTAGAGTGGCTTGGTGAAAAGCTATTCTTTGATAAAAAGAACACAAAAGATTTACATAGGAATGAAATACTTTTACGTTCTTATTATCATTGAATAGCTCAGTAACAAATTACATTCCCGTCTACTTTCTATAAACATTGCTTTATTTTCCATTTATTCTCAGATGTAAAAATTATACATTATGTTGGAGGTACACATAATATTCATAACTAAGCACAATGTTGTGACAACTGTCACCGTCCCTACATGAATGTACATTTATTCTGTTCCATCAATGTCAAAAGTAATTCATGACAGGTATATATTGATACAGCCATTTTAATGAATTGCTAGCCAAACTTCATAAACTTACTTACAAATGGCAAAAAAGTATAAAATTATTGCTATTACATTTATGCCTGATATCTAGAAGCTTTATGTAAATTTGACGTACCAGAGCTATATAAGAAACTTACTTTACATATTATGGACATGAGTTGTGTCAGTCTGACAAATATACCAATGCAGATTTGTGTACTTTGTTGAACTGTAAGTTGCACAGGAAAATCTACATCCATATGTGCAACAGGTCTATATCAGTTAATCGAAGACTGACTTCAGCGAGCCTGACTTCATTGACCCCAAACCACTGAACTTCACTTCTGCAAACGTTCACATTGATGTTCATACCAGGGAAAGAAAGCACTTGGCCAACACCACAACGGAACACACACCACAGTATGTCAAACCCACCCAAGTGGGGGGCTGTACCCCACACACACACACACACACACACACACACACACACACCCTAACTATACATACCAACTCAAAGATTTCACTACAGTGGGAAAAAGGGCAAAGTTGTGATGTTGGCCAACTGCTTCCTTTTCCTACTTAAATCTTTTACAGAAGTGAAGTTTGGTGGTTTGGGTCAAAGAAGTCAGGTACGCTGAAGTGAACCTTCGACGAACTGATACAGACCCGTGTACAACTGTCGCACAAATTATATTATCTCATTTATCTCAGGGGTACATGACACTAAGACACTATATGGAGGATGTGGAAAACTAGGTACACACACAGACACAGACACAACACACACACATACACACCATGACCACCGCTAGAAAAAAAACTTTTTTACAGTTTGTGCAGATGTCATGTCAGACTTATTATTTTATATAAAATGCATTTTTGAAAGTGCCTCTTTTACTGCTATCCTAGATCCCATTGCTATGATGGTTAAAACAGTGGCAGTTTCAGCAAATGGAGCCCACTAAGGTGTAACTGTACTTGCAAAGTCAAGGAATGTTTATAAGAAGCCAATATGTAATATTACTGCAGCACTGGGGTGTACCAGTTGATGCATCAACAACACAAAAAAAGAAGTCTTAGCCTTCAGTGTCTCGTTGGTAGTAATCAGTGAAGTATGCGCACCATTGCAGGTCTTGCCACTAAAAACTGAAGAAACGGATTTATTTTATCTTGTTGTTCAATGGTATACTAATGTCTCACTGGCATTCCAAGTAGTCACAATTATTTTTTTTTTATTTTATTTTATTTTAATCCAAAATGGCCTGGAAGCTGACACACTGATATGATTTTGTTTTTTGGTCTGCTATTGTTTTTTCTATAATGTACTCTTGAGTACTGAGAAGATCTTACACCATTGTCTTATGCCAGGTCTTTATTTGCTTCTAGTTAGAATAAATTCAGCATTTTGGTAATAAATGAACAGAACATTGACACTTTTGATCAGTAACACTCTTTGCTTTGTGTTCTTTGTCATCATTTAAATACACGGCAATACAGTTTCTTTTTCTTTTGTAAAATAATGCTTAAATTGGATTAAGAAAATCAAAATCATCTTCAAAGCAGTTTCTTACTTTCAGTGGTAATCAGATTTCTTCACTTTGAGACTACAGTATTAAATAGCTGCAAAATCCCAAAGGGTCAGCAGATTTGTCACCCCGGAGAAGAGAAAAAATATAGCTGTTAATGACAGTAAGCAGTAAAAAAGATGTGAATCCTTAAGAGTCTGACCAACTTCATGACCCCTATTGGTGTAAAATAAAAAAGTGCTACAGATACCTTGTTACGTGGGTATTCCTTGGAAAGAAACTTTCAGATGTGCTAGGCAAAATGATGTAAGAGCAAGGGAGACAAATTCCTAAACAAAATATCACTAGATTTCATTCATCTCCAAAAAAGGGCTCATTGAGAAAATTAACTAGGATAGAAATGCTACAGAGGGATATGTTTTTAATATGTGGACGTATGGGGATCACTCTGTTGGGAGGAAACTGACTTAAGGTAAAGGGAATAATGTGCTTAGGACCCAGATGTTCTTCAAGTATATTATATATTAACTCACGGTTGCGAATCTTATAGGAAACTCTAAAGAGCTTCCAAGTCACTTTTGGAAAGCTCCCATTTATAGGTAGTTGTAAGTTATAAAGTGATGCATATGTTTGCAGAACTTCATTCTTTAATTAACAATGCTGACACCTCAGATGTTCTACATCTAGGGGTTTTACAACCCCCTTGTCTGTGGTGATACAAAGCCTTTTGCCTCTGGGAATCTAAATAATCATGCATAATCTCAAATGCATACCAGCTGTTGGTAAAGATCTTTACCCATTTTCTCTTGCTTCCAAAAGAACCACATTTAAGTGTACAAAATTGTTTTCACTTAATATTTCCGTCCTCCAGACTTGATCAGTGTCACCTAGCATTGGTCACTCTGTGTGAGACTGTCCTGCCACTTGGTATTCTAAGATCTTACAACAAACAGCTGCATTTAGGATTTTTGAGAAGTTCTTTTGTATACCCATGGACATCTCCTTCATGGGCCAAGTCCATCTTCAAGTATTATGTTTCCACTTACTCTTTAGCTATCAGAAACTACTTTCCCCCCACTAATAACAAAATAAGCAACTCCAAAATACGGAATGAAACTCCATTTAAATAACGGAAAATAAAATGACTAAGTGCTTTTGCCAAAAGTACATATGGTTTCATCAGAGTCAAAATGGAGCAACTTTAAGACAACCATTTAAATACTGTTGCCTATTAATCTCATCCAATCAAAAACAAGAGACTGACTGCCTTACTGACACGGGATGGAGCTATTCGTGAAGGACATGCTACCTTAACTGATACACAAGCGGAACTTTTTACTCTGTATATCCCGTTGTTGGACGAGGTGAATACCGCCAACACAGCCACTAACCAGAACCCTTCTCAAGGATATGACATCACAAATTGGCTCCGTACACCACAACTTACATTCTTAGACTCGAATAAGGAGAGAAATGATATGCCAACCCTGAAAAAACACTTAGACAATTTTGACAGGATTTGCAAGAAATTCAGGGCCCTCCAATTCGACAGTGCCTTTTTAGCCAAATCAGTAGCTTTGAAACAAATGCCCAAAGGCCTTAGGTTGTGGAAACAACTGATGGGCATTGAATCAAGATCTACAGCTTTTTGTGAATTAACTGATTCATTCGATAAAGTTGGCTTCGACATGATGGAAATTATCATTCAAAATAATCAAAGTAAGTTGGCCTCGCTTCAGAATGAAATTATGACATTAAATCAAAGTATTGTTATTGATTTGTTGTTTTTTAAATACAATAATAATTATCAGAGACTATTAAAGAATTTAGATGATTTTGTTAAAAATAATAGTCTTTTGAAGCAGAAAAAATTGTTTAGGGAACCAGACTGATTATAAAAATAACAAATCTTATCCTATTGGGGGTCAGAGTTTGAAGGAAACCACCGAAAGACTTGAATAAGTTAATGGAAGGGTTGTGGTTTATTGGGACCCCCCCCCCCAGTGCTAGTGTTTTCAATTCAGACAGTACACATGACATTGATGACCATTTTTTAGATTAGAATCCTCAGGTGAGGAGGTAAGAAAGGTTGAGGGACAAAGCAAATGGCGGCCCCAGTAATTATCAGTACAACAGGTGTTACAACAGAAGATGCCGAGGGGGGAGGAGGAGATAACAACTATGCCTAACTGTGACTCTTCTTTGAATATTTCTTCCTCTTTTTTTAATGCTATGCCTTGCATGTTTTACACTGAGGAAAGTGACAACGATGATGGTCAAGACATTGAAATGACTTGTGGAATTGTCAAAAAGCATGGATTTAATATTTACAATTCTAATGATTTGGTCATCAATGATGTACACCATGAATTAAGTAAGGCGTTCACCTTTGTTCCTAGTTTTAGGTTGGACATTGTTGATATCCTAACTAGCCTTAAGCTATATACAATTACATTTAAAATTGTTTTTTGAATGTTAATCAAGGGTTAATAGAAACAGCACACTGGTACTGCAAAGGAGGAGTTTGTGTGTTCCCCCTAACCATGTGGAAATTATGTTGTTTGAAAAAATATGTGAGAAAGGGTTTAGAGAACTCTTTAAGGAAAATACCAA
The DNA here is from genome assembly GCF_019279795.1 of Protopterus annectens. Taxonomy (NCBI): domain Eukaryota; kingdom Metazoa; phylum Chordata; order Ceratodontiformes; family Protopteridae; genus Protopterus; species Protopterus annectens. The sequence goes on along the minus strand of NC_056743.1, from coordinate 827,839,397 downwards.
AATGAATGACAACCTTTAATTTGAGGAGTGAGCCCTTTTGGTTGATTTAGTGAAAAACAAGGAGATTAGAATAATGAAACCAGATGGGGGGATCATAATAATGGCTCACATAGATTGTGTTGAAAATGTATGAAAATGTAAACGACTCCACCTGTAGTAAGGTTTCAAAAATTAAATTAACAGGGTCATGTGGTATGATTGACCTTTACTTGTTAGATGCCCTGTACCAGGGAGTCTTAGATCATTGTGATTTTAAATATCTTAGTGTGGAGCACCCAATTACACTGGTAATTATCGAGATCCCAAAGGTGCACAAAAATCTAAGGAACCCACCATTTCAACCTATAGTGGCATACAGCTGAACACCTGGCAGCATTTGTGGACAAATTGGCTAGTCCAGTCATCGGGGGTGTTGACCACATTCTTAAAGACTCCTGGCACTGCCTTGAACGTCTTAGTAAGGTGGGATCTAGTGAAGGTTATTCCTTCCTTACAACAGATATTGTAAATCTATATTCAGTGATTCCCCCATGAAGAGTGTTTGATGCTTTTCCATGAAAATCTTCTTAAAAGCCAAAGAGTGGATGGATCCAAAATTAAAACATTAGTTGAATTAATGGAAATTATCCTCAAGAACAACTTTGTTAGTTTTGAAGGAGTTATTTCATCAGGTGCAGGGGTAGCTATGTGGGCAAAGTGTGCCCCATGTTTGCCAACCTTGTCCTTCTACAATGGGAGGATACTTTTATTTTTTTCCTAGATATTTATGGAAAAAAAATAAGCTTTATAATTGATTTTTGGATGACATACTCATTTTATGGAGGGCTAATGAAGAAGAAGCAAAGGTGTTTGTTGATTATTTAAACAGCACCACCTCCTTTCTTAAATTCACAAGTTGTTGGCATCCTAAAGAAATTGATTTCCTTGACATTCATCTGAGCAAGACTGAGGGCTACAAAGCAACATACATAGGAAGGAAACATACTCAAATTCTTTGTTGCACTTTAAAAGTTGCCACCCCCTCCACCAAAGGAAAAGCATCATTAAAGGGCAGATGGTGATGTTGTCCTTGTCTTATCAGTGATAACATCTTTAAGGACGAGTGATATACCCTCATATATGATGTTCTTAGATAGAGGATACCCCTTGAAAGTACTACTTAAGATCAGGCATGAAATTATGGGTAAAAGAGAAATTTCCTTTCAACCCATTTTGAAGTCAGGTGGTGGGGCTATACAAGGGAAAGATGAGGTTAATACCCATGATGTGTTTATTCTGAGATACAACTATGTAGCCCCACTTTTTGTGTCTGTGGTTAATAAAACATGAAATGTTTTTATAGAAGAGCATACAAAAGAGAAACTGGGGAGAATGTTAAGAACATTTTGGAGGGTCAAAATAAGACATGTCACAAGTCCTTGATGTTTAAATGTGGAGCCTGCAAATATTGTACGTATAGCAAAAATGGACTTTGTTTGTTTAGCAAACTATGGGTATGCCCTGTCTTGCCGTGGAATATGCAAATGTAACACTACACTTATAGTGGTGACATGCATAAGCTGCCAGGGATTTTATCTGGGCAAAACTATACTCGGGCTCCGAGACAGGATAGGTGAATACTTGCGGGCAATTAAAAATAGAAATGCACCCAATGCTTTATATGTACATAACACCAAATGCCCTAATTTTAAAAGGTTCATCTTTTTTGTTATTGATCATGTTTTTCCTAATGAGAGAGGGGGTGACGATAGATTGAAAGTTGAGAACAAAAAATATATGTGGCAATTAAGATTGAATGCCACGAGCCCTCTGGGCCTGAATGGCAATATATCTTTGGTTCCATTATTGAAACAAAGAGCTAGTAATGTATAAATTAGTCTGTTTTTTTTTTAATTTTGTTCAAAATTTAATTGTATTTATTATTTAATTTTATAGTAATGGATTTATTTAATATGTATTTTTGCACTTGGAAATTTTGCTGGATTAAGTGATTTTATATTGTAAAACAATTGTTAATATGCCATACAAGGCACTGGTAGGTTAACTATTGTGTATTTTGATTTTGATTTTTTGATTGGATGAGATTAATAGGCAACAGTATTTAAATGGTTGTTTTAAAGCTGCTCCGTTTTGACTCTGATGAAGCCATAAGTACTTTTGGCGAAAGCGCTTAGTCGTTTTTATTTTCCGTTATTAAAGTGGAGTTTCATTCCGTATTTGGAGTTTCTTAGTTTGTTATTAGTGTTTATCCTCTTTGAATTACCTTTGTTGGATCATTACTTTTCCCCCACTGAAACAACTTTACTAGACAGGTGCACTGAGCCATACTACCCAGGTTGCACAACTTTCAGACTAGCTGGAATTCCTTTTTTTACTGAATCCTGCATAGATGGGTAATAATGCATGATGGGTCCTGAGGGTTTTTTATTTTTTCTAATCCTTTGGAACTGCAGAAATGTAAATTATGTCTTTAGCATGTAAATGTTGATGAAAAATATAGACTAACTCAGAATTTCCAGGGCTGGAACATTTAGCAGAGCCTCTTTAATTAATCATGTTGGCTTTTGGACTTCTCATAAGGTTCTATATCTCAATCCTCATCATTTTCTCATAAGGTTTCAGGTCTCCCATTCTTAACCACTGAATGGGTTCAGTTAGCTTGGCAAACTGCAGAATTAAATTTTTGCAGTTATTTAATATTCATGCTACATTTAATATTCATACTACCTTTCTTACCCCTTGCATGCTAACTACCTGTGCATATCTCAGACAGCTGACATTGGGTCAGCAGACATTTCTTGGGGTAATAGAACTTAACAGGTCCTTGTTGAACCTCATGAAGGATGATCCTCAGGCCTTCACTAAGAGAGGCAAATCCACCATGATGTCAGGCCTTCACTAAGCGAGGCACATCCACTTTTATTGTTTGTTTCCTTCCACAAAGACTAGCTGATTTTCTAAATTATCATGTAAAGGGTGAACTCCATTACTCCAGAAATCTTGTGGTCTGAAGAAAGCTCTTTATAAACTGTAGCTGGCCTGGCCACGACTGAGTAAGTCCTTGGAATGCTTATATTTAAGTGGATATAGTCAACTGCCCTACTTGAGCTGTACTACTGAGGTAACCCTCCCAAATAATTCCCTGCTATGGCAGTGATTTTTCTTGTTTCTTATTAACACCACTAGCTGAACTGGATGCTACTTGTTCCAAAAGCCCAAGTCTCCCTTCTCGAGTTTTACAGCAATCTGACATTTTTATTTTCCTATAGTTTTACTTATCCTCAGCCCATACATCTCAGCACTAGTTGCATCTAATTCTTATATCCCCGTCTGCCATACAGATTCTCTGTAACAGCACTGCCAGTACCATAAGAGCCAGTCTATGAAAAAAATTATGCATTCGGTGCTTCCTGCCATCTACAGCCTACCAACGTGTGCGTGTGTGTGTATCACTACTGCTGTCTCCTTCCTCTAGGATATCTGTTTCTAAGATAGTCCACTGGTTATTGGGACAAGCACATAATTATGATGGTAAAATATTCCTTCAACTTTTTTAACACCTGTAGCTCCCTGTGATATTTGATTACAGATTCTGTCCAACACCCACTATTGCTAAGTTTTTTCTAATAGTCAGATTGATATTGCTGCCCAGTCTCTATCTTTCTTCAACATCTGAAGGAAATTGAGATCACTTGAATATATTGTCTGTATGTTTCCTAATTTTATTTGGTATATTCTGCCAGTGTTTCTCCCAGCTTTCCTTCTCTTCACAAGTCCCCAGATTTTCTTGGTTTGACACAATTTGTCCATCCTTGATTGCCTGCCAAATTCCTTCTTTAGCTGGTCTGTCCTTTTCAACACAGTCAGTATCATACACCTCATCTAATCTAGCATAGTTCTCCCATATGTAAAGTATGGGTCACCATAAAATCATCCAGCTTCTCCCAAAACTCAGTGTTCCCAGTCCCAGGTTAAAGATGAGAGATCGCACACCACAAAATGCAGTTACACAGATGCCGGTCTCCAGACTTGAAGCTATAGAGTCTGCCTTAAATCTGCTATAGGACAGCTCAGACATTCCCTGACGTGTCAGCACTAACCAAGCAGAATTGTTTCACATGTCACTGCAGCATATCATATTTATCTAAAAGGTATTGGATGATTTGAAAATTTACTCCTCCATCTTTGTTCTCCCTTCACTGAATTTGCGTCACGATTTTAAACTTTATGACTAACTTCCTTTGGAGCTCCTGCACTTGTCTGACAACCCCTTTCTTCTCCCTAGAGTGTTATTACCCATCAAGATACTCATTTCTTTCCAGCTTCATGGAGCAAAAGGACAATGCCCTCTCTGTGATTCAAGTGTTCTATGGTTGATTTGCAGCATGGGTGTCTGCCTTACCTGGTGTAAGGAATGAAATGACCCTGCCTGCTCACCTTTCCCATGAAAGGATGTGGATGACATACATGTTCATAGGTACGTACTAGGCTAGCTGCCCTTGTGGGCCATTTTAATCTTAGCCAATTTTACCTTGTGTTTGTACCATCATACCAACACCAACCACTCTGTTTGTTCCTCTCAGAATTGTGGACTTGGTATGGCTGACTGGCTGGATCAGAAGGCATGCCTGCCTGCAGTCAGTAACATTACTGTAGGCCACACCTCATTACCCACCCAGTCAAAGATGTGACATCTACATGCAGGGGTTATACAAGGTTGTAATTTAAGCAGAGAAGCTACTTCTGTTCACAGCAGTGGCAGCCCCCATGCCTCGCTCATCATTGTATCCCATGTAAAGCTTTGTTGTCTGCAATAAGGGAGTTCCTGGTGACTGCAGCACACAGGAGTTAAATACCCAGATTAACCACAGAAGATCACCTGGGATAAAGGCGACGGATTACTTTGGCAGGGTAGCTTAGGGGAGGCAGTAATGAGTCAGTGCATAACTGAGTATGGAATACTCCTCTAAACAGAACCTAATCTTTGGAAGGACTTTCCCACTTATGCCAAAACCTCGGTTTGCATTTTGGGGACTAATATGGTGTCCCCTGAACTTCTTTCCATGCCATATACGACAACTGACTCACAGGAATGCAGTACCCTCTCGACTGTCTTTGAGCAGATGCTATGGGCAGCATTTTTGTGTTTCCACCTTGAGGTTAGATGTGCTGCAAAAAATGGAATCGTTTTAAGTAATAGGTTACCACCCCCACCCACTCCCAGCTTTCTATTCATAACAACAAATAGAGCACTGAGCAGCAGTCAATCCTTTAGGAAAAAAATATCTTTTATAGGTTCATAGTTTAGTACTAAGCTAACTGCCCTTGCGAGCCATTTAAGGCTAGCCAATTATCCCTTGTGAGACTAAAACCCTGCATCTTGTGTTGATAAGGCAAACACCTTAGCCATTAAGCCACCCTCTCAACCCTCACTTACTGTACTCACTTTCCTGCCTCTAGTGAGAGAAATCATCCTAGAGCACAATAGAACTATCCTGTAATTTGTCACAGCTCATATGGAGATTTTAGATCTCCTTTGATGTATTTGAGTATTTCATCTAACATACTACACCTGCAGCAGATTCAGAGATCCAAAAGCAAGGTTACTAGTAAACAAACTGTCACGGAATATAGCGTGCACACAGAATCACATTTACAATAGTATGGCAAAGTGTATGGTTGTAATTAATATCTATTGAAAACAATGTTTATAGATATGGTAGAACAGTACTTTTGGTCAAGAAATTGATGGAAACATGTTTCAAGAAACATCTCTTGAGATATCATCTTAAACCACTATGATTCTGACATTTTATTCAACTGATTCTGTATTTCCTGGCCACCTGTAGAACAGACTATGGATAAGGGTTGCTAGGGCAGCTTATAGGGTTGACCATCAAAAGTCATCTACAGTGCTCTCAGAGAGAAGTTCCTAATGGTACCTGTGAAGAAGTGTCTTGATTTTGTCTTGGATCTTTGATATTTCAAAGTACAAAAACTAAATATCCACCCCTCTGTATCCAGTAAACTGCCCATACACCCTTCAATGCCAGCAAAAGTACCATTTAAACAATGCCATGATCGCTAGAAAATGTAAACTTATCTGTATAGACCATGCCTTGTTTGTAATGGGGTCTAAAACCTGGGAGTGTCTATCACCATCTCTGAGAATTACAAGTCATTACAAACAATCCAGATCTCTTCTAATTCATTTCCTTTAAGACAGATCACTTGTCAGTGTTTTACTAAGACTTCACATATATGAATACCATCTGTACATCACTCTTTCCACTTCATCTCCATATTGCAAATACTAACAGACAAAACCCGTGCATCTGTGTTTGCTTCATAGATGCCTGTTACCTTTTATTTAAATATTACTGTCTTATACAAACATGAGCACCATCTACTCAAGTCTCAATAAATGATTGCTGATTGAGCTCAAAACTTTGTGTCTTTTATCATGAAAAGTCAAGAAACAGTGGCCCCTTGTATTCTCCCAATAACAGTGCTCTGGCTCCCATACTCGTGAACCTATATAAGGGTCATCTGATGTGCAGTCAGGGCTTTATCAATCCCTCCACTTAAGGCATCAGGTAGGCTCAGTGATGTACTTCCTGCTTCTTTTTTAACAATTGTATTACTTTGTCTGGGACACAAAAGAAATTAAGAGGAAGTTTACAATAGTAAGTGATTGGTACCGGTGGTTCATGCAGTATGCCATCAGGTAATTGGATACTGTCTGAACTTTACATCAATACTTCCTATAAAATCATATCATCATGCATGTCCCACTGCACCTAGTCATAGCCTTGTTAGTAAACATTGTGAGTATAGTCCTGATAATCCTGATATTTAACAAAAATAATTTCAGTGCATTTTGTTCTTTCAGTTCTCTTCCACCAACAATTTATACTGTTAGTTTTTAGATTCCTTGTACTGATATATCTTAATACTATGCTTAAGAACTGGACAGAAACACATCACTTCTGAATAATTTTTCTTGTTCAGTTGTTTCCAGTGCACATTTTTGAAGACAAGTTCTTCATAGCTAGATTTCACTAATAAAAATTATTCTGTATCTCTGCACTGGTAATTCAGGCCAGTATTGGCAGTGTGAGTCCTGTATCCTTTCTTGCAGCCACAGAAGTTTAAATAAGCAAAACCAGATTCGGGTAGGCATAATGGGTTCATGTGCAGAATCCCAGTTATGAGAAGACTGGATAAGGGAATAGCAAATGAAACATTCCAGAAGGCATAAGCCTGAAATGCATTCTAACTCAGAGGTAATACCACTCTGGGTAAAAAAAAGTGCCTATTTCACTCTCAGTAGGAATCATTAAGTAACCGGTGTGAATGGCAAGAGAGGAGTGTTCTATAATTTTGTTGGCTGCAATTGTTTTATCGTTTATTTATCATTCTGTGGTTTCCACATTTTAATTCATCATTCTGTAAACCAGTGAAATTACCATTGGTATTTTGCAGAGAAAGTGAATAATTCATGTTCTAATATCTTCTTTATCCAAGTCAGCATCATAGTGAGGTGGAATGCATCCTAACACTAAGTGGATGTAAGTTAGGAAATTAATCCCTAATTGGGTGCCAGTTTATTGTTGGACACACCCTCAGACTGCATACACTACTAAAGGTCATTTGGAGGCTTACCAGACCACCTTAATGTGTCTTTGGGATGTGGAAGGGGAAAGCAGAGTAGTTGGCAACAACTCTCACTGGCACAGGGAGTACATGAAGACACGACATTATGGCATGTCACCTAAGAACCAAATGAAAATGTTATCTAGTAAACAGCTAACAATCATACAGCATGCCTTTTTTCCTCTTTTTCCAATTTGATGATGCTTCTTGAAAAGAGTAGATTACTTTTTCTTTCATTAATTTGTAAATAACCTCTTTATCCTAAGGATGACAAGAGATTCGGGAACAATAACATCAACCAGTAGATGTAAGGTATGACATCAATCCAGGATATGCGTACACGCACACATTTATGGGTAATTCTGAGTAATGCTTCACTTCATCAGTCAATATGCCGTTGAGATGTTTTTTTGTTTTTTGTATATTTTCTTTAATATCTACACTGAAGGATTTAATTCTTTTTCATTTAGAGTTCATAAAATTTAAATTGTAAACTGAATTTTTGTCTTTTTTTTTTGTCAGGTTTATGATCCCTATCGTTTCAGTCCAGAACATTCACATGAGAGATCTTCCCATGCATTTGTGCCATTCTCTGCTGGACCCAGGTAAAAGTTAGTAGTGACTATTCTCAGACACCATTTCACTGACATTAAAACATAATCAGGAAAGTGTGCACATAGTCATGAACAGATAGGGTACAGGTATGTGAAACTACTTTTTGAAGGTTTTGAACAATACTTTGTATATTTCTGGAAAATCCATTTAGTGTAAACTATTATTATGTTATGTATCATATTCCGTGCAATTAATGCAGAGTTTACCCATGCCTGATGAGGTTTAGCCCCTGTAGCCAAATAAAGCCAACCAGAAGAAAGCCTATATTACCTGTACACAAACATACTATACAATTACATTGTTAAAAAATATATATTTTAAAATAATGTCTCCTTTACCCTGGTGGATAGCGTCATCATACTTTGCACAGCTGAATGAGGCCTCAATAGCCAAAAGTTTCTTTAAGCACTTTTTCAATTCTGTAGCAAAGCTCATCTCCCCATTCCACTGCAGTACAGGATATACAGGCTGCACCTAAAAAACAATCTAATTTTTTTTAATCCTAACAGAGCATACCTTCCCTGTCACTGAACCTCTGATGAAAATCAAAGCAGAACCTCAGCCATAGACAATATTCCATAAGAATTTATAAAATTGGCTGCTCCCACAATTGCCTGTTCATTCACTGCACTTGTTAACAGATCTGTTGTAGAGCATATTGTACCAGTTTCTGGAAACAGTCCCCTTGTGATTCCACTAGATAAAAGTGACCCTTTCATTTACTTGAATAACTGAAGTTCAGCTGCCTTACTTCTCCACTTTCAAAATTTATAAAAAATGCATCCACCAACAACTTGTGTTGTCTCTCCCAAAACCAATAGCCTATAACAATATGATTTTCAATCATATCATGGAACCAGCACAACATTTCCTAACTTGGTTGAATATATTTGCAGCCAACTTATGAACTTCACATTAGAAAACTTGTAGGTGCAATATTCTTGGACTTAGCAGAAGGTTTCAATACTGTCTTGCATAACAAACTTATTCAGACTCTCAAGAACATAGACTTTTCACTAAGTAATGCTATGCATGTCTGAAGGTCAGATGAGAAGTCGCAAAATAGAACTCCGCTACATCATTACAATGCTATTCTTGTGCTGTTATCCCCAAAGTTCAGTGCTTGGTCAGTGTCTCTTTCCCATCTTAAAGAAAAATATGGCATTCAACATAGGTAAAGCCAAACTCATCCAATATACAGATGACACCACAACTCCCATATCTGGTTCTAGAATTCACACCTCCTGTCCCCTTTGGCCGCTTTCCTTTCATACAACTGAGACATGGCTAAGTTGTAAGGATCTGTTCCTACCTAACTGAAAGACAAAAATGAATGTTCTTCTCTGCTCAACCCATCTCTATATATATTATCTCCCTCATGTAACCCAATATATTTCACGTTAGTCAATCTTCCCCATGTTGCAGAAGCTGAATCAACTAAGTTTCTTGGCACTACTCTCAGTAATGCAGATATGTAAATAACACAATTGCAAAAATAACCTTACTTTGCATAAACTGTACAGAGCTAAATGTTTGTCGAGTCTTCACTGCTAAATCTTACTTTCTGCCTTATCCCATGTACTCCTCTCAACTCTTTAACAATTTAGCTTGACCACTTCAGATTAAACTTGAACAAGCTTTTGCATCTAAGCACAGTAGTCATTCATCTCTGTTTCTGCATGATCTCATCTGGGTTGAATATAAACACTGCCTCATTTACTCATAAACTCATCTACTACCTAATCTGTCAATCCATAACTATCAATTGGTAGGCCGCTCTACTAAAGATAAATGGGCATTTACAACCTTTTTGGCATTCCACCTCAGTAACAGATATACAACTGTGACCTCACCAGAGTACTTCATTTCCTTAAGTCACCGGAATATATTCCTTCCTAAATATCTCTCCTTCAAACTGATTGACCTATCAGTTGACTTCAGCTATAGAGTCCTTTACATTTTCTATTCTTGCTATTGATGTGTAACAAACTTTGCTCTACAGTATTAGCTTCATGAAACACATAAGTATATGTTTTAACTTCTTATGTTACAATGTCTAGAACTATATTACCATGTCAAAAGACGTATTCGCAGAACACGTCTTAATTGACAGAAATAGCGACCCTTTAAAATCTTGAATGGCTGTTTCAGTGAATCTTTTCCCAGAGGAAAAAAATCGCTCAGCTGTCATTGGGGATTTGCCCTTTTCCCCACTGTAGTGCAATCTTGGACTTGGTATATTTAGTTAGGGGGGGTGTGGGAGGCAAAGCCTCCACTATGTAGGGTTTGAAAGTTTGTATTTTTTTTGTGTATGGCCAAGTGATTTTTTTTTCCTCCCTGGGAAAAAAAATCACTGAAGCGGCCGTTCGGGATTTTAACAGGTCAATATTTCCATGTCAGTTAAGATGTGTTTGGCGAACATGTCTTTCGACATGGTAATATAGACCCACTGTGACCACCCAAGCAGGATGTACACACTCACACAATTGCATGTACCTGGTGCTACTCATCCCTCTGCATGCACTCTCATTCAGCCAAGCACACATGCACACACACCTCACCAGTACCTGTTGCTAAAATCCATTGCACTTACCTGTAACATAATTTTGCCCATTGAAAGCAATGGGTGAATGTGAGCTTTTGGCCATGTTCATCAACGCAGTCAAGCAAGGTAACTTATGCAGCCAGGTAATTCTCTGAATCACTTGGCTGTGTAAATGCCATACCTCTGCCATTTCCGAGAGGGAGAGCACATGGCTAATTGGCACAGGCCACTCCTCCAGAATGCCTCATTAGCATTTGCAATGGCTGCCTCTTCGTAGTACAGCATTGTGACAGGGTTGTCTCTGAATCAGAGATGGTTACCATGAAGTCTGCTCAAGGCTTATACTCACTGTAACATTCCTGAATCATCCTGCTTTGTGTATAATGTCTGCAGTAACTTGCTGTTTCCTTGTTGTTTATTGTTGTGGAGTTGTCTCCCATTGGGACATTCCTGAATAGCAAATGTTAATAATTATTTTTTCTATTTTTGAATATTAATAAGCTTTGTTTACAGTACATTACGGTAATGGAGAAAAAGAAAGAGAGCATGAATCACATTCTTCTTGGTTTAATATACTTTTTTAGTGTACTGGAGGGACAACCACTAATAATATATATTTTAAGATTTTATTCACTATGACAATTATTCCAGTAATTTATGCAATCCACTTGCAAAATACTTGCAACTAACGTAAAACAAGGGGACTTGTAATACATTCTAAAATTTTACTCAAGACAGGACATTATTACAGTAGATCAGTGCATTCCAGTCTCACAATTCCTTATATCTGATATAAAAGAGGAGTGTACCACTTGGCATTTCTTTTTCTAGCAGAACATGTTACAGCTTTAAAAGCTCAGATCACAATTTTCCATCTGCCATCTGCCCTGTGCTATATTTAAGGTGTACACCCTGATGGGCAGCTTACTAAATGCTCTTTGCATTGCAGTTAGCTGCAGGCCCCTGCAGACCTCTTTTCTAATATATATATATATATATATATATATATATATATATATATATATATATATGTATATATATATAGGCAGGGGATTTTTAAATTTCTTAATACAACAAAAGTCTTAGTAGACTCACTTTGAAACAACCTAACATGGCTTTTCTGTTGCTGTACCAAAAAGAGGTCAAAATATGAATCTGAGTCCAAAAACTGTGGATTTTTTGACAACCTAATTCGAATGCATGGTGAGTTCAAAAAGTTTGAGATCTCCATTCCCCCAAATATAATGATCATCCTCTGTCTTTAGTCTGTCATGTATTGAAGCAGATCTTTACACCAAGTTTCTCAGCCATTACTAAAACGTTTTGCACAAAAATCATCCTCTCCATTTATGTCCGAGGGAACTGTATAGTCAAAAACCAATGAGTAACTTACCAGAGTGGGGCTCTTTGTAAATGCTGTTACTCCACTGAGGCTCAGACAGATTACAGCAGCTGTGCCCTTGTCTACTGTTTGTTTCTAGCATGTCTGGTTGCCCTGCACTGTGAGACCCTGCGTCAGTGGAACACTAAAGTGCTTTCAGCTACACTAGTGTTTTCTCTTCCTATTGTACTCCTAGGTCAATTACTTAAAACTACTTTCTTTCTCTTGAAAAAGGTTTATCTGTGTACCAGCAGCCCATACTTCAATTTTTTTCCCTACAGAAGTGGTGATCCTTTTCACCACACTGTACTAGATTAGTAGCACAAGATTTGTAGTTATCAGGAAGATACTGCACTACACTGACATGGAATTGACTGAGCTTGGTTTCCCTGATTGTTTTTTTTTAGCAGCTGGCCTAGACCAGTTTTTCTGTCTCCCAACCTTGTACTACTGTGCGTCTATCTCCCTCCCCAACCTTGAACCTGCATGCCTCCCACCCACTCCTGCTTAACTACAGAGGAATCAAAAAACCTGATGTAGAAAGGTACCATCTTTTGACTTAGCTTTTCTGCCTTTGCTTCATAGGAATCCCCAGTAGTGTGCTTGCATTTAAGTAATAGGTGGTATTGTTTTTGTTTGTGATTCTTATTGCTATTTTTGTGAAGTTTCACTTTTTTTTGTCATGCATATTTTTAGTTAGTAACAGCTCTATTTGGTCACTTGTTTTCTGGACTTGTATTTCAAAAGCGTTTTTGTATTTGCTTCACTCTATTTGTCCTGCATATGAGTGTTTTTATTATGCCAGTGGTGGTTGTTGTGTCTTTTGGCTTATCCCGGTTAGGAGTCGCCACAGCGGAACTCCGGTCCGCTAATGTTTGGTAGTGGATTTTTACGTGCCGAGTTACCAGCCCTGACGCACAACCTTCAATGAAGGCACGCCCATTCACGCATGCCTCGACACAGAAGACGCTCTAGCTGAGAATCGAATGCGACAACGTCTTGCTGTGAGGCGACAACGCAGCCAGTATATAAGTATATTCATAGCATATTGTGGCCTTAAATAACAGGCAAAATGCTGCTGTATTCACTAATGTGAATATTGTCAACAGCTCTGTGTACTTTTAGATCAGTAACCTGTTTGGCAATTAGAGTAGAACTTACTGTAACCTCTGAGGGATACAAGGGACTCTGTGTTTCTACATAACATCACTGTTATTTTTGAATTTTTGAATTTTAAAAATTGTGGTGTAGTATGTCTGTACTTACTACTTCTTTTCTTTACATCTGTAGCATACTTACTTTATTTTATTTAGTTGCTAAGTTGTGTGTAGCATAGTAGTAGTTACTGTTACTGTTTTCTTAAAATATACATATAATAATAGTGTATAATAATAGTTGTAATAGTTTGCTTAGTCTATTTTTTTTTTTTTTTTTTTTTTTTTTTTTTTTTTTTTGTGTGTTTTGTTTCGAATTGTTATGTTTATTACAATATATTGGTATCCTCCCTGCATCATTCTATTCTATCTACTTTAGTGATCAGAGTGATTTAAAAAACTTTGACCTAATCAGATTCTTTTTTTCTTTTTTTTCCAGTCCCCCAGCAAAAGCCAGCAAAGTGTCTTTGGCTATCCTGCCCTCCACCAAAGGCCGTCTGCTGCTGGTGCCTAAACTGCCCTGTGTCCCTGTGTGTGTGGAACTTTCAGTAAAACTAGTTCAGCTAAAAAAAGTATTAAAGGAGTTGTAATTAATCTGTGTTTTTATACTGACCTTTTTGCTATAGCTTTTTACTGTAAGCTCCCACATTACTGGTCCCTCCCATTTTATTTTTTCCTCAATTTTCTTGCTCCTAGGTCTTCTAAAAAAAATTACTTTTTGTCTCTTGTTTATATGGTGGTATCAGCTATCAGCCCATAGGCTCATACCATCATAGCCACATACTAGGCTATCTACTGGCTATTTATGGTTTCTCCCCCTCCCTATTTCTTCTGGCTATTTCCTTCTTCCTAGAATATTTGGATCCCTGTCCTGGTGACTCCTATCTGGACCCCTGTGATCCCTCCTGGTTGATTCCAAGAGGTCAAGAGGTGCCAGCTCCTGATGTGTATGGGTGCTTAGGTTCCAGAGTGAGTTCATGGGGGGCCATGTATATGTAGTTTATCTTTTTTCCAGAGAACCAGCCTGCATGTTTCTCTGAGGGATTGGGATTTCTTTAAATGTTTCATGTCCATGTCTCTGTGAGGGGGAGGCTTTTCTTTTATTTTATTGGGATTGCTCTTGGGTTATCGCCTGAGTAGGCTTAATAGCTAGAGATAATAGCTGGTGTTTTATGATCTCAGCATAGGAGCTATTTTTTTTTTAGTGATTCATTTTAGGGGGCATTGGCAGGGGTCTTTGATGTATTTTAGTGAGGTATTTCTGTGGCCTTTTTGATTACAGTCTAATGGTATTGTGAGTTACATGGACAATGGTGCAAGGTACTGACTCCTTTTTTCTGATGAGTGATGGATACAGATCTATGTGTGGTTCCTTTTGGTGATGGACTAAAGTCCTTTGTGTGCCAGTCAAAGGATTTGGAGGTCCCGTTTTTGTGTTTTATGCCACATCCGGTAACCGAAGGTGAGACCACTGTCCACCTGTGGTAATTCATGGTACATCAGTTTTTGCTTCCCATGTATTCACACTTAGCTTGAGTATTAGGCCCTGGAGCTATTTTCTATTTCTGTGGATAACCATACAGTAATTTACTGTTAACTTCCCAGTTGGCGTTCATAGGCGGGTTCCCTATGCTTGTCCTTTAGTGCCGCCTAGTTGCATCAGAGAAGTTGACTGGAAGTCAGACTTGTCCCAGGTTCGTTTACAGTCAGGAGAGACTTTTGTGCTGCACTTGTCACAAGAAGAGCTATGAAAACAGAGTTTTGCCAACGGTTCTGTCAGTGTTGTACACCTTTTGAAGAGGTGGTGCTTTAGGGATTGGTTTGGATTCTGGTGGTCAGTGGTTGGCCTCTGAACCAGTGGCAGTTTTTAACAAGTTGCAAGGGTTAGTGATTAGGAATTTTCTGAACTTGAAGATAAATTTGTTTTCACCACACTGTACCTTATTAGTATTCATAGCTTTCCAGCATTATTACCAGGGTCCCTGATTGTCCCAATTTTGGCTGGCTGCCCTTGGTTGTCTTACTTCTCTCTCCTTATAGCCAGACTTCGCCCTCTTGAGCCCTCCCAACCTTGTCAACTTTCTCCCCACTCCTTGCTTCCATTCCTTCCTCCCCACTCCTGCTTAATTACAGAGGAATCAAAAAAGTAGATAAAGCTTTTATTACTCTTTGACTTAGCTTTTTGAGCTTTTTTTTCCTTACCATGCTTCATAGGTTATTTTCTAAAAATTCTTAAAATACTGCTTTTTATTTCTTTTAATAGCTTCTAACAGACTTTCTACTCTTTGTTTTTTTTTCTCTTAAGAATAAAGCTTTTAAAATTTTTTTTAAATTCTTAAGACTAAAGACAATTTACCAATTTTTAAAAAGAAATTTTTTTTTTTTTTTTTGATTTTTTTCTTTTTTTTTGTTTTCTTTTTTTTTCCTTTACACTGAACCACTTGTTTCTTTTTTTTCCTTTTTAATTTTTGTACTGTCCTCCTAACCCACTAACCTTTTCCTTCTTCAAACCTGGGTCCCATGTCCTCCCCAAACTCTCACTCAACTCCCTCCTTCCTGTTCACCCTCCTCAAACTCTCCCTCTCTTACTTATACATCTCCCTCCCAAACAACCACCCTCCCTGCTACCCCCACTCTCCTTCTCACTGCACTGCTCCTCCTTTAACCCTTATACATAAACCTCTCCTCAACCTTCTTCCTACTGGCCAGTTCCTCCACCTCACACACTCCCTACCTTACTCTCTTAACCCTAACAACCAAAGCCCCACCTCTAACTCTTACCCTCAGCTTGCCATACTCATCTACATCTAAGGCCTTTCTCTGAATATCACACTCTATGTACAAAAAAATAAATATCAAAAATATTATGAATAAATCACTAACTAAAATCTTTCTCAAAATATCACAAAAATCTTGGTAAGTAAAACAAAAAAATAAAGGCACACCACCCACAAAATAACTAATACTTCAATGACTGTAAAAACCTAAGCTCACCCTATTTCTAAAAATACCCACAATTCCTACTAAGCCATATTCCACTAACCCTAACACTTATTACCATATCACCCCAAAATCTCTCAACCATTTATAACCTTAACATAAAGCTGTTTATCAATACTTAATTTCAAAACCAAGATAAAGACATTCTTCCTCAAAGTTATAATAAACTTTGCCAAGATTGCTTAAAGACAAAAGGTGGAGGTGTTGCTTTGGTTTACTCTAACTACCTCACTCTCTCCCTTCCTAAAGAACCAGTTCCCTCCTTTACACCTGCTGAAATAAACCCAGTGACTTTACTATCATCACACTAGTAGCCATATACATTCCACCAGGGGACAACATCCCCTTAATGGAAAATATACTGTCATATCTCTCCCTAAATTTCCCCTAATGAAACTATCCTTCTTGGGGACATAAACATTAATTGTCATAACCTTAATAATCCAAACCCTCCACAACACATTAACCTCCATGGATTTACACAACTAATCTCCAAACCTACCCAGACTAATAACTTTCATTCTTCAAGCTACTTGATAGATTGGATACTTGTTTCTAGCCCCAGCAAATACCATAAACCTGAAACTCTACCTGATGCCCTGAGCGACCACTAACCTATAAAAGTGCTATGATACATCACCCACCTCCCCAAACCACACCGGTTTATCACCTGCAGAAAACTTTCAACCTTTAACCCAGACACTTTTAAAACCTTCTTCTCTAGAATTAACTGGAATTTCCTTACTCAGCTCCCACTCAGTGAAGCAGTAAATGCCTTCAACTCAACTTTCCTAAATATTTTAAATTCTCTAGCCCCACTGAGAAAATTTCGATTAAAGGCAAACATTTCACCCTGGCTAACTAAAACCACCCATACCCTTATGAAATCTAGAGATAGGGCATGGAAAACATGGGTACAAACCAAACTTCCAGCTGACCTCCTAAAGTATAAAAAACTTAGAAATCAGACAAAAAGGACTTATTATAATCCCCCAAAAACATTAATATCTGATCCAAAAAAAATTCTGGAATACTATAAACCAAATACCACATCCAGGTAACCCAACTTCACCAAACCCATGTCCTGACAAGTCACATGAAGAAACTGCCAATACCTTCAACACCTACTTTATCAAATCCATTTCCAAACTATTTAACCCCAACCTCTCAAACAACAACACTTCAAACCTCCCTATACACCCCTCAAGCACTATCTCAGTAAACTCCTTCTCTCTCAAACCTGTCTCCGCTGACTATATCAGAACTCTGCTCTCAAAAATCAAACCATGCCCTGTATCAGCAGGCACTATTCCCTCTTACTTTCCCCAGATTGCTACACACTCCCTTGCATTGCCTGTATCTATACTAATCAATCGCTCCATCTCTGAGTCTAAAGTTCCTTCTATCTGGAAACAGTTTTACACTCTTCCTATTCATAAAGGAGGTAACTCCACAGAAATAACTAATTTCAGACCTATCACTATCCTCTTCCCTCTTTCCAAAATCCTTGAGAAATGTATACACAACCAAGTTATACATTATTTCTTACAAGAAAAACTTCTCACTACAACACAGCATGGCTTTTGTCCAAAGCATAGTACAACCACAGCTCTACTATAATTTCTCAACACCTTAGCCCTGGCTAAAGATGATCACAAACCTCATATCCTGTCTATTCCTTGACCTTTCTAAGGCTTTTGACACTGTCTCACACACTCTGCTACTTAGTTAACTTGTATACCTAAACTTCTCCCCTGATGCAGTTGCATGGTTCACTAGCTATCTCTCTGATAGGCTGCAGTCAGTACGGTGGGACTCAGCACTATCTACCCCTCTCTTAGTAAGAACTGGTGTTCCCCAAGGTTCCATTCTTGGACCTCTATTCTTTAATATCTTCAACTCACTCCACTCCTCTTGTCCTCATTCTAACATTGTCCAATACGCAGATGACTCTACAGTCATAAGTATTGCTAATTCCCCCTTAGAACTCCTAACAAATACCTAGACATCTTTCAAATCAGTAGACACATGGCTCACAAATAATCAGCTCATCCTCAACCCTAAGAAGACAAAATTACTACACTTTCTACCTAAATCTGCAAACTACATTAAACTTTCCTTCTCCATAAGGTCCCTAAACAATACTCCTATAGAAGTCGAGACAAGCACAAAACTCCTTGGCATTATCATTGATGACCAACTAAAATTCAATCTTCACATTAACAATTGTATCAAACAAAAAACACCAAAAGCTAGGATTACTGTACAGGAACAACAAATTCTTAACTATTGAAGCTAGGATTTCTCTTACCCATGCCTACCTTCTACCATGCTTAACCTGTTGTTCCCAAATACTCACAAATCTGAACTCCTCCCTAGTTACCAAATTAGAATCAACCTACCACAAGATAGCTAGATTTGCAGCTCAGCAAACATATAAATCTCACCACTGTCTCTCCCTAAATTACCTGAACTGACCCAAACTACCTCACCTGTTCCTACAATCTCAACTCCAAATCATACACTGCATCCTATATCAGCCTGATTTCTGCCCAAGCCTATCTTCTCTCATCTCTCACTACTCCCGTACCAGACTTCTCCGAAACTCAACCCAAGGCCTACTAAAAATCCATAAACCCAAATCCAACATCGGGTGCAACTTGTATAACTACCATCCCTCTATTGCATGGAACAAACTCCCACTAGAAATAAGGTCCCTGACTACCCCAAACAATTTAAGCTAGCAACCAAAGACCACTTTAAAAAACACTGGTCCTGCTATTGTACTCACTCTCCCTGATTATTACCTACCTTTACAGTACAAACTAACTTACTAAAACATATCATTAACTACTTCATCCTATGCTTCCTGTGCAACCTCCAAAGCTTCTATACTGTGTTCCCTGAAATTCTTATGTAACCTTTTAAGTTTCTGCTACTCTGCAACCTTACTTTCTTGTACCAGTTTTGACTCACTGAGACACTGATTTGTGTGTCTAGCAGTGATATTCCTGGGACATGTATGAAATATGTATATCAAAACAATTAGCATTCCAAACCACATCATTTTCCAGCTGTTTCTCCTCACTACAGTCTGAGGCACCAGAAGCAAACATGAGCCCTACTAGGCTAGAACAATGTTATCATGCTTCACAGCAAAACCAGCCTACAATTTATCAGTTATTTCTCTTTACTCTGACATAATACACATATGAGACATTATGTTCTGCAGATATCTTTGAAAACTGCCGATCATTTATTTCTATACAGTACTTGTCATAACTTATAAGGAAAAGAAGGCATGTTGTAAAAACTAAGGAAAACTGGTATGGTGACACAGCGAGCTACCCAGTATATTTTGTTAACTGAGCTGTCCAGATGAGTTGCGCGATTTTCAGCTGAAGCCCATAAAGAACAAGTCTTCAATCCAATTACATGAATATATGCAATCAAGAGAATATAAAACAGTCTTGTGCTGTAGGATTAAAATGAGCTAGCATAAGTGGTAAGGAGGGCAAATTAACTTGAGTTAACATTTTGGGTAAATGGAAAATACATTACACAAGCACTAGGTAATAGACAGAAATGCATTTTAGTGCTATAGCCTAATAGACAATGGAGGGTGAGGCAGGTAGAATCTGAATATAAAAACAAGTAGGCCTGAAAAGGTGCATACTTATAGTATCACAGCTAAGTGAGTCAGTTGTAGTGCTAGAGACTGGATGTGATCATCCACTTCTATCAGGTGGGGACAGTGCACTGTTATGGTCATAGTCATGCACATGAGGTCAGTCATAGGTTCATAGGTAAATACTAGGCTATCTGCCCAAGGGCATTTATAAGCCTAGCCAGAATGTGTTGGCTTTCGCCACCCCTTTAGATTAGTTCCCTGTACCTCTGTCCAACAGAGCCATTAGTTCCCTGCGCCACTGTCCAGCAGAGCCACTGCAGTGATCCCCGGGGTAAATTTTCAGTTTCCCATCCACCCATCAAGGTTTCTTTTGAAGAGTGTAAGTGAGGGGCTCTGCCTGATGTATATTGGAATCCTGTTCCAAAGCATGGGGAGTCTCTGGGACAGGAATCTATCCTTCCAGCATGTCCTATTTATCATTGTGGTGAGATTTATATCTCTAGAATGTGTGGCTTTCCGGGATTTGTTTTTTTTTTTTTTTAGGTGGAGCATGTCCATCAATTCTGGGTTGGATATGGCCTTGTATGTCAGGCAGAGATCACCTCTGAGTAAGCGGTATGCAACCGAGTACAGCTGGAGTTTCTTGAGTCGGGCTGCATAGGGCATCTGTTTGAGGCCAGTAATCCTCTTAGTGAGGTACTTTTGTGGTCTTTCCAGCTGTTGCAGGTGTCTTGTAAGGTACATCCCAAATGGGGCATTGTATTCTATGATGGGTCTAATGAGTGATGAGTAGATAGGCACAATAACCTCTTTTGTTCTAGATGTGAACCCTTTTGTGATTAGATGGGCCACATAGGATTTTCTAACCACCTTGGCAATATGATTATCAAAGGAGAGATTACTATCTACTTAAGTCCCCAGATCCCTTATTACATTTTCTGTATTTAGGGGACTACCACTTATGTGGTAGTTCGTGGGTACTTTATTTTTTCCAAAGGGGATGACTATGCACTTTTTGGCATTTAGCTTGAGGCCATGATTTTGACACCAGGTATCCGTCTCAGTGAGATCCTTCTGGAGGGTGTCTGTATCAGCCGGAGAATCAGTTATGGCCCCTAGTTTGCAGTCGTCTGCGAACTTGGTCAGCCATAGTCCTCCTATACTTGCCTGTACCTCTGAGAAGTATATACTGAACAGGAGGGGTCCTAGGACTGAGCCCTGGGGGATGCCACTTGTAACTGGTTTCGGAGTCGGACGTAGAGCCTACAACTCTCACCTTGTGGGTTCCATCCATGAGCCAGTTGGCAACCCATCTCATGACATAGGGATTTATGTTCAAGCTGCTGAGCTTCTCTATAATACTAGAATAGGGAATTGTGTCAAAAGCCTTTGCGAGGTCTAGTTAGGCTGTGTGGACCTCCTTTCCCTCGTCTAATGCCTTGGTAACTGTCTCAAAGAAGTCCACCAGGTTTAGGAGGCATGATCTGCCCTTAAAGCCAAACTGGGTAGGGTCCAAGATTTGGAGGTTCCCAATGTCTCTGTTAACGAGTTCCATGATGATGAGCTCCATAGCCTTACAGACCAGGCTAGTCAGGCTTATAGGGTGATAGTTCCCGGGGTCTGTTGTCGAGTGGGATAACTGTTGCTGTGCACCACTCTGTGGGTACGTAGCCTGTAGAGAGGCTGAGTTTGAACAGTGTGTTTAGGTGAGGGGTTAGTTCATTTTGGAGCTCTTGTAAGACACAGCCTGGGACACTGTCCAGTCCCATTGAAGCTGTATTTTTGGCTTTGGATAGGGTTGTTTTAACCTGTGTGTCGGTGATTGACAGGGCCCTACATTCTTCTGGTATGGTTGTGAGCCCTTTAGGGGGTGAGAGGGGAGTGAAGTTTGCACTAAACCTGTCTGCCAGAAATTTGGCAATATCAGTCGGTTCAGTGTATTTTGTGCCATTCTGCACTAACTCAGAGCAGATCTGAGAGTTTCCACTTAGGTTCATGACATAGCTAAAGAACGCTTTGTGGTTATCTTTGGAGTCCTTGGCAATTTTTTCTTTTGAAACTAGCCTTGGATGATTTAATGAGGGATCGTAGTTTCTTGCTGATACTGATCAGGGATGTCTTTCCTTCTTGGGATTTTACTCTTTTCTGTATTAGTTTCCTCCATCTGTTGTACAGCTTGTTTATGGCAGGGGTCCACCAGACTGGTTTCCTTTTCTTGGAGGAGTGAGTCTTGGTTTTACTTGGGATAGTATGATCCATGCATTCCTGCAGATGCTCATAGAGTGCCTTTGTAAAGGTTTCAGCAGCTTGGACAGCATTGCCCTTTAGCATGGGGCCTGTGAACCTTTCCACCTCAGTTTTAAGTAACGTGAAGTTTGCTTTTGAAAGGTTTTTCACGGTGGTTTCCTTGATTGGGGGTGGGGGCGAAATGTGGATATCCAGAGTGATTATTCTGTGGTCTGATCTAACCAGCGAGGGGTTGACCTCCAGGGTGGAACACCAGTCGCCCATGTTGGTGGTGACCAGGTCCAATATGTTCCCTCTGGTAGGGGTGTTAACCAGTTGATCCAGGGCATTCGAGGTTTATAAATTCTAGGAAGCGTTGGGCAAGGGAGTTAGTACTTCTGTAGTTCTCCCAGTTTATGTTTGGGTATTTGAAATCACCCAGTATTAGGGTGTTTGGTAGTAGCTTCATATTTCCCAGTGTCTCCAGAAATGTGGAATGGGGGTCCTGGGTCATGGTGGGTGATCTGTAGCAAGCTACAATTTGGATTGCAGTTTTGCCCGTTGTTAGTTGCACATGGATGATCTCTGATGCATTGTTCTGCTCCACTAACCTGGAGGTGTGGGTATCCTTGATGAATATGGATACACCCCCGCCTTTTGTGTTTTGGTCCTGGTTCTGTGGCCAAAAGGTATGGTATGAGTTATAGCCTAGTAGTGCTGGGGTGCTCTCAGGAGCCTTAAACCAGGTTTCTTTAACTGCATAGATGTCGATGTTCTCCATACTGAGGAATGCCTCGAGTGCATGCATTTTGAGGTTTAGACTTCTGGCGTTGAGTAGCATTACCCTCAGTTTTTGGTTACTTGTGCTATTTATGGTGGTGGGTTTGTCTTTTGAGCCTTGCCTAAAAAAGGCAGTATGGGGGCGGCAAGAGCCTTGGCCAGTATTTGAAAGTCAAAGGGTGACAGGTGCAAGCCATCTCTTGCGAAGCAACGTGGCTTGTCAACCATATCATCCCAGGCAGACAGATACTGGGTCCTCTTTGAATGACACCAGAAACTTAGCCAATTGTGAAACTGATCATCTTTTTTCTTTATACTGTGGCATTATTCTTGGTGAAGGCAGGATGCTACTCAGGGTCAGGGTCATATCGGCCTGGGCTACATGATCAGAGAGCTCTTCCATGTCTCTTTTCATGTAGTCCAGGGAGGTACATCTGAGGTCATTCACACCAACATGGAGAATGACAGAGTCATATTTGTACTTGTTCTGGAGTGACCTGAGTGCTTGTGTTATGTGGCGGATCCTGGCGCCCAACAGGCAGCTAACTGTAACCTTCTCCTTGTCCAGCCTAGTTAGTGGGACATCAGTATGCCTGACTATAGAGTCACCTATTACTAGTGTGTTAGGTATGTTATTTTGCCTTAAGGGCTGTGATTGCGTGGCACACTGATTATGTGGTGTGTGTTTCATGGTTGGTGATGGGGTGTGGAGGTTGCTTGGATGTCTGCTTTGGATATCTCTGTTGCTTTTGCAGATTTTTATTTAGAGCCTCCGAGTATGTTTTCATGTATTCATGTGTGTTATTTGCTGGTGTTGGTTTATTAGGTCTATGTGAGACTGGTGGTGTGTTGCAAGTATTACCCTTCTCCTCTTGACTGTCAGTTCCAGTCTCGGGTTGATAGAGCTTTGCCTCCAGTTTGGCTGTATAATTGCATCTCTCTCATATATTAGTGTTTGGTGGTAGGAGGAGAGGGTTGTCTGTGTACATGAGGCAGTTGTAACATTGCCTCAAAATGCCCAGATTCACCAGTTGGACTAGAGAGTACACCAGAAACTGCCCTTTGGACATGCCTGAATAGGTAGAGTAAGCTGTTTTAATGATTGGCTGGTGGGTGCGAATAGAGAGCCTTGTCCTTCTGGACAGTATAGGGGGGTCTAGTGCTAGGGTTAATTAGTGCTTGCTATGAGTTTTAAGCAAGTGCTTGACTGTGAAATGAATGGTTTGAGTGCTAAAGTTGAAGGTTTGTCTAGTTTCAAGGGAAAAATTGAAGAGTAGAGCCGAGAATAGTTTAACTCTAGCTAAGCAGCACTAACAGGCACTGCCCGGTGCGCAAAACCACTCAAATGTAGTTTTTATAGCAGGGAAGTGAAAGAGATAGAAATTAACCCAAAATGGCCGATAAACTACTAATGTCTGGGCCGAAACCACTCCTCCAGGGACAGATAGGCTGCTCAAAGCTCCCCTCTCTCACAGGTGAACAGAGAAACTTCCTCCTATCCAAGTAAGGTATGGGCAACACAGAAACTTGTAACACAGCCCTGGATTTAGCAATAACCTGAAAACTGGACTATACTAGTTCAGAAAGGCAGGAAACAAGTATATATATATATATATATATATATATATATATATATATATATATATATTTTTTTCATAAAATAGAGTAGATACAATCAAAACAACACTTTAAATGCACAGAAAAGGCTATCGCACTTTAGTGTGTAGCCTACAACAGTCAAACAGATTATTTAAACACAAAAATGACTTAATTCCAGTGCAGGCAGCAAATAAGTACAATGTGTAGCAATAACAAACTTTTTAAATCACGGATTATCTAAAAAAAAACTGGCGTTTTAGGAAGAATTAGTTAAGACAACAAGAAAAGCAGAAAAATGATAATCACTCCAAAGGCTCTCTTTTGTCTCTCTGCTGCTGTAGACTCTGCAGAACACATGGAAGGCACTTGCTGAGCAGAATACAAGCGCAAAAACTGCACAAATGCGGTTTTTATAGCAGGGAAGTGAAAGAGAGAGAAATTAGCCCAAAATGGCCAATAAACTACAAACTTCTGGGCTGAAACCACTCCTCCAGGGACAGATAGGCTGCTCAAAGCTTCCCTCTCTCACAGGTGAACTGAAAAACTTCCTTCTATTCAAGTAAGGTACGGGCAACACAGAAACTTGTAACACAGTCCTGGATTCAGCAATAACCTGAAAACTGGACTATACTAGTTCAGAAAGGTGGGAAACAAGTATTTTTTTTTTGTTTTTTTTTTTCAGAAAATAGAGCAGATACAATCAAAATTAGCCCAAAATGGCCAATAAACTACTAACTTCTGGGCTGAAACCACTCCTCCAGGAATAGATAGGCTGCTCAAAGCTCCCCTCTCTCACAAGTGAACAGAGAAACTTCCTTCTATCTAAGTAAGGTATGGGCAACACAGAAACTTGTAACACAGCCCTGGATTCAGCAATAACCTGAAAACTGGACTATACTAGTTCAGAAAGGCAGGAAACAAGTATATATTTTTTTCAGAAAATAGAGCAGATACAATCAAAATAACACTTTAAATGCACAGAAAAGGCTATCACACTTTAGTGTGTAGCCTACAACAGTTAAACAGATTATTTAAACACAAAAATGACTTAATTCAAGGGCAGGCAGCAAATAAGTACAATATGTAGCAATAACAAACTTTTTAAATCACAGATTCGCTAAAAAAAACTGGCGTTTTAGGCAGAATTAGTTAAGACAGCAAGAAAATCAGAAAAATGATAATCACTCCAAAGTTTCTCTTTTGTCTCTCTGCTGCTGTAAATGCTGCAGAACACCTGGAAGGCACTTGCTGAGCGGAATACAAGTGCAAAAACTGCGCAAATGCAGTTTTTATAGCAGGGAAGTGAAAGAGATGGAAATTAGCCCCAAATAGTCAATAAACTACTAACTTCTGGGCTGAAACCACTTCTCCATGGACAGAAAGGCTGCTCAAAGCTACCCTCTCTCACAGGTGAACAACGAAACTTCCTTCTATCCAAGTAAGGTACAGAGAAACTTGTAACACAGCCCTGGATTCAGTAGTGACCTGAAAACTGGACTATACTAGTTCAGAAAGGTGGGAAACAAGTATATATATATTTTTTTTTTTCAGAAAATAGAGCAGATACAATCAAAACAACACTTTACCCAATTAACCAGTTAAAAAGCTCAAAACTGAGCCCTGTTCCAGCAGTCTTCAATGAGACAAGTTCTAACTGCAGACTCCTGTCACTAGGGTACAGAGAAACCTTCTCCAAAAAAAAAACGGCCTGGATCAGTGCACAAGTTATACAAACAAAGCTAGATCCAGCAGGCATGAATCTAGTCTATGCTACAGCAAACATGTAAATGATGTAAAGGATAGAGATAGGAAGCACTGAAGTATCAGGGCCACATTGTTATACACCAGTCTGTCACCCCTTCACTGATTGTAAGACAGGTCACTGCATTGTCAGAGTTATAGTTCCATAGAAGACTTTTATGATCAGAGAAGTGCAAGGAGGAAGGCTACCACGTTACTTGGGTCATACTACTAGAGGACTGTTCTGTGACTTATGGGCATTGGGAGTAGGGCACATGGACCCCTACATTTTGTGAACTGCACAGCTACAGATCTGGTCCGCAACCACCAAATTATGTGTAAGATCCACTACAGACAATATCTGTGGCCAGCCAGCAAAGTCTGTAGGGTGGACTGCATTACTTAGGGCACCAGCTACAAAAGAAGTCAGTTCACAGTGAATTTGTGAAACAATGTGTGCTAATGTATCAGATCTTTATTGTTACAGGCAAGATCTATGATGAGAGAGTGGCAAAGAGACCTACTGGGTAGCACTAGATTCTACCATCTCACTGTCACCACAGGCCAACTCCGACATTCAGAGTAAAATTATTGATAAAATCAAGCAAGGCTCCGAAGCAGGGATGGGACACCAAATTAATCCAACTGCAGAGGTAATTTAAAAAAGTGGCAGACATCCTAAAGAAACGCCTTACAAAAATAGTTTTAGGCTTGAAGCCCCAGCACCATGCAGGTGAATTTATTGGTGAAATCAGGAAAGGCTCCAAAGATGGGATGGAACACCCAGTTAATATGGTTGAAGAGGGCATTTAAAAAGAGTGGGAGAGTACCTGAAGAAGTGCCTTATGGACAGCAGCATTAGACTTGAGACTCCCTCTAGGATCAGTTCCCACCTGGGGTGCTTCTATACAGATTATGCAAATCAGGTGTGTGTGTGTGTGTGTGTGTGTGTGTGTGTGTGTGTGTGTGTGTGTGTGCGTGTCTACACATCCATATCCTACAACAGTGGACTAGCATCTTGTGCAGCACCAACTCTCTGTGTTATATCTATCATTTGAGGGATAGGCTCTATTGTTCCCTTCACTCTGAATAAGACCAACCATCTAGTAATGAACAAAGAATAATATGAAGAAAACTTGACTAAATATACGTGTACAGAGACATGTTACACAAACCACTATGTTGCTCACTGGATTTCCAGTTAAGATACCTCCAATACAGTGTCTATGGTAATCGCTTTCATCACAGAGCTACCCTTAGTCTCCACAAGTGGATACCACTTTGGGGGGGGGGCACATTTACACCCCCCACAGCCAGGAAGTAGAGAAGGCCATCAGCTGATCATTGCTTCCTTCCCTTTCTCTGATTCTGTGGTGCTAAGACCACTAATCAAACTCAGGTGTATGCCAGGGAATGTCATACATCTACAAAAACGCTTAACAAAACTTAATGCTCAAACAGTAAAAAAACTTAACCTTGGAGAAATTAGACCTACATGGAGGAGAGAAAAAAATATATATATATATATATATATATATATATATATATATATCACTCAGTGGCTGGGATTTATAAATGAGTGCTGCTTGCTTGCACAGTGTTATTATTAAGAGGGGGTTGCAGTTTGAAGTGAATCACAGCTAAACATACATGTATTAACATTGTCTTAGGATCATCCACACCCTTGTATGACCCCTACTTGCACTAATTAGCTGTGTGCCATGCACTACATGTCTATTAATCCTAACCAGCACGTGAAATGTGTTATTACAAAATAGACTTCTCCACACAATTACCATTAAACTAATTATCAAAGGTAGAATAAACATCCCAGCCAATTCCAGGATATATCTTATGGATATAAATATGTCAATGGTACTAATTATGTAATTATTAAAAAAAGCAAATGGTCAACACAAAAAATTCACCAGCATAGTAAAAATGATTTGTAATGAAATACAGTGCAAGATTATAGAAATAACCTTAAAATGTGTCACAGTAAGAGATTACCAGTGGGATAGATGTTTATTAGACCTTAAAAGGCAATTTCCAACTCCAGACTCACACTATATTTTAAGATTTGTATCTTATGATTTGGTGAATGAGAGTAAAAGTAACCACTTAGTAATGCTAAGACAGGTGCTGGTCTGTAACTCAAAGAACTTCTGTTATTTACTACAAGCATAGCTGCCTCAGCCAGCGCCCTGTGCCAGTATCTTGAACCAGGGCTCTATCCCCATCAACTCTTCAAGTGAGGAGCAAAAAGTTTCACATCTACACCCAGCTCTTCCATAGAACAGCAAAAAAAAAAAAAAACATTTTTCTGTAATAAGCCAATAACTGCATTGTGGCTTATTACAATTAGATCCACCCCCCAAAGGGCTGTTCCACTGAAGAGCAAAAAAAAAAGGCTCCTCTTTTTCTCCTGCCCTGGCCATTCAGGACCATTTCTGTGCCCTGCCCCTGATACTCCTTACACATTTTTTATGAAGAAAAAAAATGATTTCTTTCAAACTGTAGTAAACTTCTTGCTATAGTTTATACCCTGCCTGCATGGAGCACTATACAGTGCTCAGGTTTAAGTTAAAAAATATATTTTTTGTGTGTGTGGTTTAGACCACACATGGAGTGCTGCAGCTCGCAGGTATGACTGCAAATGTAATACCAGCTTTTTAAAAGCTGGTGTTGAATTAAAGAGATCCAGATTGGATGATCAGCCCCCCCAACACTTTGCATCTGGGGCTGTTGCTCTTTTCGCCCCACCGTAGCTACACTGCTATTTACTAGGCCTTCTCTGAAACTGGCACAGCCTGTCTACATGTGGAGGTAAATATGCTCTTTATGTCTCATTTACTGTTAAAGTTATCTGTGGGCATTTAAAGATTCTTAATGTCAGCAAACTGCATTGTGTAAATTCTTCTTAAAATGACTTTTTTTGCACCCAGCTTATACTTGTCTGTGCTGCTGCGCTGACACGTTCAGTATCTGATCATTATCTAAGTCATTGACAGGTTAACCTGTTAAATACTTTTGGATGACTGAAGAGCACCATCTCCAGTTCTCTGCTGTTTTCCATGGTAAGGTAACAGACTTGTGCACTTAGACTTCTGTCTTGCTACTGAAGGCATACGCCTGCTCAGTCATTTCTGAAGAGCTTTTCCATGTCCTGTGTCTTACTGTCAAGGCAGCAGAGTTGCCCAAGATGCAGGACTTCATGTCAAAGCATAAGATTAAGCGATCTTGGTGCCACTTTTCTTCCTGAGTTGCAGACATGAATGGTATCAGATAAGTTCTTCACCTTCCTTTGGGGATTTTCCCTTCTGTAAGATGAGGTCTGCACAGAGTATTTGTCCAAGTAATTCTAGGGGTAATGCAGCTGGTTTTTGGTTATGTCTTGACTGCTCATTGGTTATTTACCTCCTATGGTCTCTTCACCTATAGACTGTATTCAAACCTTCAGCTAATATGATACTGTTTTTACCTTTCTGTCAGCTTAGGTCAGTCATCCACTTTCTTTGCTTTTTGAATTTGTGATTCACTGGATTTGTCTGACTAGCAACTGAAATTCACAGATAACATCACTTATACCATTCCTGGAACTCAGCAAACCATGGAGATGCAGGAGAACTAGTTTATTTGTTGTGTATTCTACAGGCGTGAGCACTTGAAAGCATTCCAGTGGGGCATGTGCTTTTACTGGGAATCTGGCTGTGAGATTTGGGTTCTTCAGACCCATGCTGGATCTATGTGTCTTACCTGCGAAGGCACTACCTGACAGAAAAGCTGGTGCTACACAGTCCCAGAATAAACTGAAAGAGGAGGACAGCATTAATTTTATTTGACATGGACTACTGATTATTTCTGTATAGCAGCTCTGGCACTCTGTTTCTTATCCCATGCAAATGATTTATACTTCATAACATTACATTTCCCACCCATAATTTGCAAGTGATCATTATTAGGGATGATCCTGTTGAGTTGATCATGTTCCTCACAGTTCCACAGTGAAAAGGCTTGTCACACATTTAGTGTTAATATTTCATTTACCTGTATCCATGGTAAATAATGCTGAATCATGCTAAGTCAACAAGCAAACTTTTTTAAGTATAAAGTAACACCCTATAAGCATTCATTGAGGTTGCTAGTTGAAGCTGTTGGCAAGTTCTTAGTAAGTGTTCTACATTTTGCCCAATCCTTCCACATTATGAAAGATAGTGATTTAACTTTTGGAGCTGGAGAGGGTTTGTAAGCACCCACTAGAGGTTTATTAAGCTTCTACTAGTCATATGGTTGGCACTTGTTTACAATCAGTTCTTCTCTGACGGCGAGTCTTGTGAAAGCAGTATTTGAGAGGTAGAATAAAAGAGCTTGAAACTAATGTTTTACATAAATGTAGTGCTTAGCAAATAATATTTATGTATTAATTGCCATGCACCTTACATCATTATTAAGCTAAGGACTGTCTGCAGTAAAAAAAAAAAAAATAGATTGGTTTTAGGTACAAGTAATGTGACTTTCAACTGACAACTTTCCTACAAACATTAGTAGGTTTTGCACTATATATGTGATCATCAGAGCAGTGACAACTCAACGCAGTATTTCTGTGCACATTTGTAACTTCACAGCAGATGAGTAGCAAAAACTGGCAAAAGTCTCTAAAGTTATGTTCACTGAAACAAGAAGTCTAGGTACTTTGCCTTTGCAGAACACAGACAAACCCTTAAAATGCACCTGCAAGGCAGTACTGAAAAGAAAAAGTAATGTGTACACAACATAAGGATTGATATCTCTGGGGATGAGAGACTTGTCTGTAAGAGACAGATTATGTGAGCAACCAGAATTATACTAGAAAAAAACTGGGTCTGTTTGATGACATTAATGCCATATTTCCTACTGATGAACAGAACAGATTTATAAACTCTGAGTGCTCCACGTTATACAAACCATTCACAATGTTTTTATTTTATCTATTTTTGCCTCTTTAAACATGTTGCAGTTATAAGAAGCTTTCCTACAAATGTCTCTAATGAAAATGTGTCATGCCTAGTTAGAATTTCCTGACCAACAGAAATAAATAAATTGAATAGACACAGTGTGAAATTACTAAAACTGAATAATTTGTTTCTTGAAGTCTGAGAAAAAAGTCTGTATGTTTGTTTTATAGGAACTGCATTGGGCAGAACTTTGCAATGTCAGAAATGAAGGTTGTGGTGGCTCTAACACTGCTGCACTTCAGGGTAAAGGTGGACGAGACAAAGGTGGTCCGGCGGAAGCCAGAGCTGATCTTGCGTGCTGAGAATGGGCTTTGGCTCATAATAGAGCCATTAGAGTCTCCATAATAAATCAGTGAATATCTGCTTCTGTTTTAGGGTGCCTACAGTCAGTTATCACTGAAGTAAAGGCATTAATTCAGTTATTTCCAGGTGCCTTGGCTTCCTCCTCCTCTTGATTCTGTACAATATGTTTGTAGATTGTTATGGATATTTACAGTTTGTGTTGGATCATGTGCCTTTACATTCAGACTACATCATTACCAGTCTATTCCTTTCCACACAGTGATGGGAGAGTGTGACAAATGTTAAACGTTTTCAGTCTATTCACCTACTTCAGAAAAATTAACTCACAGTTAATTAATTACAGCCAAACTGAGTTTTCCTGTGTGTGTCTGAAGATAACTCTAAAACTGTTCTACTCAAAATTAAAATTAAATATGATTTCATAAATGTCTAGGATTTGGAAAGGAAGCAAATCATTCTCCGAGGGTTGTGACAAGTTTTACCTGCCTCATTCCTATTCTAATTACTGTCTTAGTTAATATTTGTCATAAGTTGCTTGGCTGTGCTGTTATCTAAATATATAAAACTATGAACTATACAGCTTTTTTAAAAGTAGTGTTAATAAATGGGCCATTTGGTTGGGTAAACTGTGTCTCTGTATCAATGCTACACTGCAGTTACCAGTTCAAAATGATGAATGGAAATGCAGTCAAACTTTCTTTCATTTCAACACACTTCCACCATCATATCTTGAAAAGTGGTCAGTCAGAAATTACTGGCGCAATCATAAGGGATCAAAAGACACCTGTGCAATTCAAAGGAGTGACACACACTGCACCCCACACATGGAAGGCATGCTGTCTGTAACCCCCTTGAACTTTGTGTGTGTGTGTGTGCGCAAGCATATACCAACTCTACAATCATACAAAACAGAGGAAAGGAGAAACTTCACAAATGAGTGCACCATGATCAGACGCAATCCCTGCTTTTACTCTAATAAAATGAGATAATGATTTCAAGGAGATATGGGACAATGGAGAAGGCTGATGATCGACAGATAGCAGAGCAAAGATCTCAAAACAAAACACTCTGATGTATAACGCATGTCTTTTCTGCAGTTAGCTCTCTGCACTTAAATTGATAACGTGGAGACATTTGTATTGTATATTTTATTGCACATGTACCTATCTGTATGCAGCACAGTGAGTTTAGCTGCTACACTGTATGTTGATCCGAACTAGAATCACTGTTGTGAATTTTAAGGTGGTTTACATTATATTAATAAGTCAGCAAACTATTTTGAGATGTAGTCTGGTAAATTTGACAGTTGTTCTATCTTTATTATTCCAACACAGACAAACATCTATAAACTAAGATAAAGCAAAGAAGTTCTAATCTGAACATAATTAATATTTTTTACAAAGAGATAAGTAAATAACACAGTTCATTGCCTTTAAATTAAAAACGTTTGCACTGAAACCTTACAAAATTACATAAAACTAATGACTTATATTTGATTTTGTATTTGAGCATCAAATTATGTGATTTATGGGATATATTTTAGAGAATGGAGATTTTCCTTCAAGTGTAATAAAATTATAATTTAAACATATTCAGCATAGTTTATGTAAATACCAAAGATGCTATTTGTACTTGCCATTTCTTCTCTCATGATTACACAAAAGTGGTTAACTAACTGCAAATGTCAAGTAAAACAAAAACCTCATCTGTACATTTACTTATACACCATAGTATTCACTAAAATGGCCTTTTCTGATGTAATGGATAAAACAACAGGCAATTCTTTAGCTAATTTTTAAGAGACAGAATGCTCGGTAGCCTATTTATATGTGTGGATAAGCACCAGAAGAGAGAGACACCACTGTGTGAGGTATTTATAATATCAAGTGCCTCCCCAAAGTATTGGGAGCTATAAATTCTACACCAGTTTTAGTACAGGACTTATTTAACAAATCTGCATTTGTTGCCATATTGTATTCTGGGGAAACACTTTGTTACTGTAAGTTCAGTCAAAACAGACTTTCATCACAGATAGTGTAAATTTCTATCACTGTGCTATTTATTTGATTGGTTGTACCTATCTCCATCATACCTCTCAACCTCTTAGAGCAAGCAATCTGGACAAAGCCATACATAATGGGGGGGGGGGACAAACATCCAAAAAAAGGACAATTTTTAAATATTGCTCTTACAAACTTTTAGTTGACAGAAAAAGAAGTTATGTCTTACCATAACATTCCATCTGTGTTGCTCATCTTCACCAATCCCTGATGGTGGGTTCGGTTCCAAACCCTCGGAACAGACTCGGCCATATACTCAGCTTGTGCTCTCCAAACTCTTGAGCCAGGCTCTACCCATAATGCTCCTCATAGAGATTACCTCAGATCAAGTTTGCCAAGTGACAGACAAAAGTCAAAAGTTCTAAACATATATACATATACAGATACATATAGACATATCTACAGATAGATACGAGACCATCTATGAGTTCTTAATGAGAAACTGGATTAGAACTGGAGAGGTCTATTAAGAGTCTCTGGAAAGGGGAAGGAGGGAGGGTATGTCAAGGATTGGTGAAGATGAACAACACAGATGGAATGTCATGGTAAGACATAACTTCTTTATCTGATGTTGTTAATCTTCACCTAATCCTTGACAGTGGGACAGAATTCCCAGCAACTTTTATTCTTGGGAGGTCTCACGGAAGAATATTCCAAAGCACCATAGAGCCAAAGGATGATCGACTCCTTGAGATCTGGTCTAGCTTGCAATGGGCAATCAAAGTATGATGAGAAGACCATGTGGCTGCTGCACATATGTCATCTAAGTATGCTGTTGTATAAAAAACTGCTCATGTTGCAACAGCTCTTGTTGAGTGAGCTTGAACCATTTTAGATAGTTGAAGACCTTGAGATTGATAAATGAATGTGATGCAGTCTCTCAGCCGTTTAGATAAAGTAACTTTTGTTACTGCATAGCCCAAATGCATTGGTGAAAAAGCTACAAATAACTAATCAGATTTTTGGAATTCTTTCATTCTGTGAAGATGAAAATGCAACTGACTATGTACGTCTAGTAAATGAAGTACATATTCTCCTTTGTTAGAAAAATTTGGGAAAAGGTAGGTAATTATAATGACTGGTTAATGTTGGATTCAGAGACTACTTTGGGCAGAAAGGAAGGATTTGTTCTCAGTGCCACTGTGTCCTTATGAAAGATTAGATGGGGTGATTTGCATGACAAGCCTTGTAGCTCGGAAACCCTTCTTGCAGATGTAATTGCTACTAAATTTGAGATGACAAGATGCTGAAGCCTCAAAGGGAGTTTTGGTTAGAGCTTGGAGAATGGTAATTAAGTCCCATGGTGACACTGGTTCTTTCTCAGGGCGTTTTAACAAGAAAAGCCCTTTCAAGAAAGCCCTACAAAGCTTGTGAGACATTATAGGGGAGTTATTCAAACCTGAATGCAAATTAGAAATTGCTGCTAAATTAACTTTAATTGTAGAAGCAGAAGAACCAGATTGAAAAAGAGAGTTGAGGAAATCTAATACGCATTGGATAGAAGCAGTGAAAGGATCGAGGTCTTTTTCCAAAACCCATTTAGTAAATATTTTCCATTTGCACTGGTATAAGTTTCTACTAGTGAGTTTATGGTGTGCAGTGATAATGCGTTAAACAGGGGATGAAAGAGATGAATGCCTGGCAATCATGGGAATTGGAGAAGTCATACAGTAAGGTTAAGGTGTCGAAGGTTGGGATGGTCCATGCCCCCTGGGTGCGTGAGAAGATCTGGAACTGGGTCCAGGAACCATGGTTTCCGTAACAGATGAAACCAAAGGAAGAGGAACTAAACTTGTCAAGGCCAGAATGAGGCTATGAAGATTATGGAATTCTTTGTCTTTTTGGCTTTCTTTAGGAATTGAGAAATCAGAGGTATGGGGGAAAAAGCATATTGCAGACTGTGAGGCCAAGTGTGGAGAATAGCATCTCTGGGTGACTTCCCCAGAAGGGGAATTAGGGCAAAGTAACTTCTGCATTTGTTGTTGAAGGGAGAAGAAAATAGGTCGCAGCCAGGTTGGCTCCAATGGTGGAAAATCCTGTCTGCCACTACAGGGTTCAGAGACCACTCATGAGGCATCAGAACTGTCCTGCTTAATTTGTCTGCTGTCACACTGGAACTTCCAAGAATGTGCGTTGCTATCAGAAAGCAGTTGGAAGAAATCACCCATTGCTAAACTCCGAGTGCCTCTTGGCATAATTGGTAAGATTTGGTTCCACCTTGTTTGTTGCTGTACCAAACTACTAACATGTTGTCCATTTGAATTGCAATTGTCCCTAGAAGGAGGGTATCCTGGTATGCTTGCAACACTAATAGCACTGCCCTTAATTCTAGAATGCTGATGTGCAAATTGGCCTTCAAATGGGACCATGTGCCTTGGACTGTCTGTCCCAGATAATGCCCCCACACACCCTGTCTGGGAAGCATCCATGGTCACTGGCTTGGGGCTGAGGAAGGATGAATGGTCGGCCCACAAGAATTTGATCGGAATGAAGCCACCATTTTAGGTCCTGTTTGCAATGGTTGGTAAGTAGAACTAATTAAGACACTGGTTGGCGATGAAGAGACCATTGTGTTTGTAGTACTCACAGTAGTATTCACATATGAAACCTGGCTAGATGGACCAGAATGATTGCAGCTGCCATTGAACCTAAAGTTTGTAGGATAAGTCTTGCTGGGACTTTACTGCTATGGAGGATTTGTCTGACTAGAGCTCTGATACCTTGGAGTCTCTCTGGTGGGAGGGAAGCTATTCCTGAGACTGTGTTTAGGTGCGCCCCTATGAAGTCCAAATGCTCAGAAAGCTGCAAATTGGATTTCTTTATATTTATTGAGAATCCTAAAGATTTGCAGAGGTCCATGGTGAAATCCCTTGCCTGTTCTAAGTGACGCCTGGTGGTAGCAGTGAGGAGCCAGTCATCGAGATATGGGAAGACTTGAAAACCTTGCAGTCTGAGATGAGTTGCAACCACTGCCACGCATTTGGTAAATACCCTGGGGGCTGTGGTGAGTCCAAAGGGCAGTGCTCTGAATTGGTAATGACTGGCTCCTAGCCAGAAGCATAAAAACCTCCTAGAACTTTTTTCCATTTTTATGTGGTAATAAGCATCTTTGAGGTCTGTAGAGCACAACCAGTCGCCTTTTTCCAAGAAAGGAAGTATGGCTTGAACCAGGACCATCCGGAATTTGGTTTGTTGAACTGCCTTGTTGAATTGGCTGAGATCCAAAGTGGGTCTCAAGTCCCCTGTTTTTTTGGGCACTAAAAAGAATCTTGGCTAAACCCCGGATCCTGATTGGTCTGGTGGGACTTTTTGGATGACTCCTTTTTCAAGCAGTTTTTGAATTTCTAAGACTGTTGTTTCCCTTTAATTGGGTGGAACATCTTGGAGTTTTTTCTGATATCTGGGGGATACAGAAAGAGGAATGCGGTAGCGTCTGGATATTATACCCAGCACCCATTTGCCCAAAGTTATTAATTGCCAGTTTGGTAGGTGCAGGGATAATCATCCCCGACTGCCTCCAGAGGAAGGCAATCAGGCATCTGTTCAGGGATGCTGACAGGAGGTTCCAGAGAAGGAGTCTCTGGACCCCTGGTTCTGCTGGCCATTTCTGCCTCTTGAGCGGCATCTTCTGTTTTCCGTTGCCTCCCCCTCTGCCCTGGAGAAGTCTTTGCCTCGTGAGTCATGGAAAGGACCCCTGGACTTTCTGAACCATAGTCTCCCACTCCTTTGATTCCTTGAGTAAGGTCTCTGAGGGGTGGAGAAATGTATGCCAATGGCAGATAGGGTCTTAACATCTTGCTTACTTTTGGCTAAGGTGTCTTTAACTTTTGGGCAGAAAAGGGTAGATCCGTCAAAGCGAGCATTGACGAATGACAGTTTAAATGGCTCCACAAAATCAGATAAGCGCCTCCAGGAGTGACTTCTGATGGCTATACCTGAACCTGCTGCTCTGAACGTCCCTTTGGCTGCATGTGCTATCAGCCTCATGGACGAATTTGATACAGACTCTAGGGCTGCAAGCTGAGAGGAGACTTTATCACGGACCACTTCAGCTACTGCTTCTGAGTGAGTACTTGAAAGTTCCTTAATCAAATCCCTCTGCAATCTGGTGAAATGTGGCATATAGTTCAAGGACCTCAGAGCAAAGGTCATTGAAGCATATACATGCTTCCTGAATCTATCCAACATCCTAGACTCCTTGTTAGTAGGATGGATAGTAGGACTCTCTTCCACGAGTTCTCTCCTGATGGCAGCTGCTACCACCATGGCATCAACAGGGATTCCTTTTGACTAGTGTGGCTCTTCCTTGGGTGCAGATAGAACACATTCAGGTCTCCTGGGTATTGTTTCTATGGAGTTGGGCATCTTCCACTCCTGCTGAGCGATCAGCTTGATCAGATCATCAGCGGGCAGAGAGATCCAAGAAGTGGAGGGTTGGACATGAAAAGCCTCCAGGTATACGGATTCCTCTGAAGAAGGTTGGGTGGAGGACCAGCCACCCCTCTGTTTTAAGATTTCCAGGATGTCCCCAAAGGAAACATCATCAAGGGGTGACTTTGGGGAAACTTCCCCTTCATTGAAATCAGTATCCTTAGTGTAAGACTCTTCCGGAGAGTCCAGATGCTTCCTGTTGCACTTCTTCCCAGGGACTTCCTCAGTGGGATGCTCTGTTTCCAAAGAGGAGATCACTAATGTAGGAGTCACCTGGGGCTATTGTGTCCTCTGTCCAGGGGTTGAGGTCAATGGAAGCTCAGGTCGAGAGGAAGGAAAAGAAATCTGTCCCGGCAGGGAAGGCAAGGACTGAGAATCCCTAACGGATAAAGTCTTCTCCATGCTCTAGAAGGCAGGTCCCCCTGTAGAGGGATGGGAGCCCAGAACCAAAATGGACTGCTTCGGAACCAGGGTCACACTCCGCACCGAGGAGACCATGCCTGGACCATGAGCCTGGGTCTGAACTAAAAGTACTGATGCTCCAAGAGGCATAGAAGGTTCAGATGGAACAGAAAAAAGTACCAAGCATCTTGGAGCCGACCAAACAGTCTCGACCCTGAGAGTTCTCCAGTGCCAAAGGATCAGTGATACTCAAGGCAGAAGTCGGAACCGAGTCAGTCAGTGCCGGCAATGTCGGGATGGAGGGCTCCGAAGGCTCTGGAAGAGTTGGAGGAGGAGTATATGTAGGTGTCAATGAGTGTACAGGTTCAATGCCGGATTGGATCAGAAATGAAGGTAATCCCCACGCCACAAGAAGCCGATCCACTAAGCTCATAATGTCGTTCTGACATACTCTTAGTAGACCTCACCAAAGAAGCAAAGGAAGATATGGAATGTCTTACCTCCACAAATAGGGTCTCTCTCCACTGTGGGAGAATAGGTAGTATGAGGGAGCGCAGTCATTTCCACTACTTTCGGTACCGTGTGCTCTGTTGTTACCGATAAAGAGGTGGCTAAAGGCTCCAAAGCCAGTTTGGTAGGAACTGTTAAGTCTCCCGGTGCTGAAGAACATTTCAGTGTCAAGGAAATTTGGGGAATTTTTTTAATCGGTTCCAAAGAACTGAGAACTGAGGAAGATCACTTTTTGGAACTGTGAGAAGTAGAAAATGAAGATGTTAAGTTGTCAATCTCGCCTTCATTCTTGCTTGATGGGTTTGCTTTAGCTCGAGAACTCCTTTTACCAGCTCGAGGCAGCCCCATATCCCATGATGCAAGGCAGGAAGTACCCAGATCTTTGGGAGGTCTCTTTACCAGCTCCTGGTAAGTAATTCACATTTGTGACATTTAAGCCCCTTTTAGTTAAAAACTTTTATTTTGATAGTTTAACTTTAAATTTAACTTTTCTGACAGAAATCCCTGTCTCTTTTAATTTTTTAGTCAGTTAATTTCCTATCCCATCCCCTGTTAGGGTGTGTGTGTTGGTATATTTTACTAAATACCCTTTGGTATTAGTTTAATTAATTGGACTGGTGTGTGTGTGTTTTGTTAGGCACCATGTCTAAAGAGAGGGTTTCAGGTTTTAAGAAGTGTGACTCGTGCTGTCAGAAGATGTCTCTGACAGACGGTCACACTTCTTGCCTGTACTGTTTAGGCCCTCTTCACCTGCAGGACTCCTGTGCTATTTGTCACTCCTTCAGCCAGAGAGTCCTGCAGGAGAAGGAATAAGTTGATTCTCAGGGTCTTCAAGACCCAGGCTTCTGTTTCTAAGCCTGTGGCCTCTCGAGATCGGAGCCGATTCTTTGACCACTGTGGTGTCGGTTCCGACACCCACGTGTCGGCTCGATCGGCTCCACACCCATGTGGCACAGGCATCAGTGTCGGCGGTGCCGACAGGATCAGTAATATCGGCCGATGACCCATTCCAGGAAGAGGTCGAGGTCCCTTCCTTGGAGGAGCCATCTCTTCAAGGTCATCCAGGTTGTCAGACCATGACCTAGAGAGAGTGGTCAGTAGATTGCTCAAGTCACAGGTACTGGCCCAAATGCTACACAGTCCGTCTCAGCAGGACTGTTGGTCCTTCCTCCTTCAACTCTACCTCAGAGCTTGGGTTTCTGTTCCTTCAGCCCCTACTCTTATCTCCTCTTCCTTAGAGGGATTCGTGGTCGGGCTTCCATGGTCTCCTCCGAGGGGTGAGTGGCATCGACCCCCTTGGAGCCTCGGTGAGCTCGGCTCTGACATCTGCCTCGAAACTTCGGGGTCTCGGACCTGCCTGTGATGAAGAGTGTACTGGCCACTGGTATCAGTCAGCAGTCTCTTCCCGTAGCTCCTCCCTCTATTGTACCTGTTGACATCTCTGCCACTTCTCTTGCTACAGGACCCAGAGATCCTCCGCCTCAGGTTTCCCCATTGGGAATTTCCCCTCTTCCGAGGATTCTCCTGATGTTTCGGGAGATCCTCCTAGGAAGAGGACTTGTAAGAGGAAGCATGTAGACTCCTGAGTCTGTCACTTCGGATACTGACTTTGATGAGTCAGAGGGATCCCTAGATCCTCTGAGGATGTCTCCTTCTCAGACATCCTAGAACTTCTGAAACAGAGGGGAAACTGGCCCACCAACAATCCCTCTGAGGATGAGTCAGTATACCTAGGCGTTTGGATCTCGGCCCTCCACCTCCTGGGTGTCTCCGCCCTTATGCAGGTTATAGCGACAGCTCCTGACTCTGTAGAGCCAGTCCCTAGGAGGCCTTCTAAATTTATAACTGCCCCTAGTGACAAACAATTCCTTACCAAGGGTGTCCCGGTGGTGGCGCCACCAAAAGGAACTTGCAGATCCTTCCGTGCCTGTCCATCCTCCTAACAAGGACTCTAGGACCATGGATATTTTCCTCACTGAATTATCTTTGTCACTTCACCAGACTCCAGAGATATCCTGAAGGAGCTGGGAGAAGTAGTTCAGGATCCTACAGCTGCAGGGGCCCAAGAAAAGATTGCTTCAGCTAGGAACCCTCAATTCCATTGCTAAGTCCTCCATGCTAATATCTTATGCTGCTGATGGAGCGAGTAGAGCTGCAGGCACAGGTGTGGCTCTTAGACGCCAAGCCTGGATCGGCTATGTGATTTTGGATCCCTTTAAGGCCCTTCACAAATTCTCCCTTTGATGGGTCAGCTTTGTTTGGCCCTCAGGTGAAGGAAACCTTGAGCAGGTGTGAGCAGGACGGGAAGACTCTTTCTGCTGTTGGACTCCGTTTTTCGACCGCTTCTAGCGCTTATCCCAAAGGACAGAAGGGTGGGAAGATGTGGTTCAGAATCTCAAGGAGTCACGCCGGATTCACGTGGTCAGTTTACCCCTAGAGGCAGAGGGGTAACAACAACAGCTAGAGGCAGAGGGGGTCCAAGAATCAGGGCAACAGGGAGTCTCTTCCTGAGAAGCCCTTTCAGCATCCCTGAGGTGTTGCCCGGCTGTCCCTCCTTGGAGGCAGTCGGGAAGATTATCACTGTACCCAGAAGCCTGGCATTCCCTCACTCAAGACAGATGGGTACAGTCGATCATATCCAAGGGTTACATAATTCCTTTCGAGGAAAGTCCTTCCCTCAAGTTCCCTTCCAGATGTACCACCCGGTCTAAGGGACATTGCAGAGTTAGAGATCGCAAAACTACTGCAAAAAGAGCCATTCAGCCAGTTATAGACCATTCAGAGCCGGAATCTACTCAAGGTTCTTTTGGTCCCCAAAAGACGGGAGACTGGAGACCAATATTGGATCTCAGCAGACTCAACAAGTCTGTCAGGAAGACAAGATTCGAATGGTCACTCTTCAGTCAATTCTACCCTTCTTACAGAAGGACAACTGGATGTGCTCAATAGATCTTCAGGATGCACTATCACATCAAAATTCACAGACGCCCAGGAGATTTCTCCGCTGGTCCAGTCATTTCCAGTTCAGAGCCCTGCCCTTTGGTCTCACTACAGCCCCCAGAGTGTTCACCAAATGCATGGCAGTGGTCACGGCTCACCTGAGACGCCAAGGATTCCAGGTGTTTCCGTATCTCGACGACTGGCTCCTGTCAGCCACCACCAGGCATCAGCTTATACAAGCCAGGGATTACACAATAGACCTTTGTTCTCATTTGGGCATCTCAGTCAACTACTTAAAATCATCCTTATCGCCCTGCCAGTCTATTACCTTCATAGGCGCAAACTTAAACACTGTTCGATGTCAGCTACCCTTACAGAACAAAGAGTTTCAGACATTCAGACTCATGTCAGGATCATTCTGGCCAGCAAGAAGGTACAGGCCAGAATGGTTCTAAAGGTGTTAGGTCTTATGGCTGCGGCCATCACTCTTCTTCCCTGGCTCGATTCTACATCCTTCAGTGGATGCTGTTCACACAGTGGTCATACCAGCAACTCCCAATCCAGATTCTGGTGACACAAACATGCAAAGAACATCTTGCTTGGTGGATCACATCGTCTCAGGTTCACCAAGGCAGGTGCTTTGTACCTCCCCGATAGCCACTGTCACCACGGATGCCTCAGGATGGTTCATGTACCATCTGCACATAAATGTCCTGGAGATGAGAGCAGTGCGACAATTGCAGTCCACACAGACAACATGTCTGTAGTTTGGTATATCAACAAACAGGGCGGAACCAAGTCCTACAGACTATGGCAATGGGCGATCTCCTCTCATCGGTTTCTGGTAGCAACGCATA
The DNA here is from genome assembly GCF_019279795.1 of Protopterus annectens. NCBI lineage: Eukaryota > Metazoa > Chordata > Ceratodontiformes > Protopteridae > Protopterus > Protopterus annectens. The sequence continues at coordinate 827,796,573 of NC_056743.1, read as the reverse complement.
TCCCTGGGAAAACCAACATTATAGCGGACAGATTGAGCAGAGCTATTCTCATGCCTCACGAGTGGTCTCTCAAGCAATCCATAGCGGAAGAGATTTTTCTGGAATGGGGTCGTCCATGTTGCGATCTTTGCTACTCCCCAAAACAGCAAATGTCCAGACTTCTTCAGCCTCTTCCTCTATCAGGCCATCCCCCAGAGACGCTCTGACCCAGGATTGGCCCCAGGGACTTCTTTATGCCTTCCTCCTTTCCTCTGATCCCTCAGGTGATCCAGAAAGCTACCGCTTTGAGAGCCAAATTGATTCTCATTGCCCCTTACTGGCCTCGACAAGTTTGGTTCCTCCATCATCACCTTTTGGTGCAGCCGTGGCATCTGGACCCAGTGCCAGATCTACTGATTCACCAATCCGGTCAGCTGCACCGGTCAATCCCTTCTCTCAACCTCACAGCATGGTTGCTCCACTTCCTTCCTTAGCCAGGCTTCCTTTGATCTCTAACCCAGTTAGAGATATCATAGTAGTTTCACTAAAATCCTCTACCAGGAGGATTTACACAAGCAAATGGAACGTTTCTCTTATTGGGCTAAGGCCCAAAATATTGATCCTTTTACTGCCCCTGTTCAGGCAGTTCTGGACTTCTTAGCAGAGATTTTCCATGCAGGCTCCTCTTCTTCCACAGTCAGAGTTCAGTTGGCTGCTATTTCTAATTTTCATGTCGGGATAGCAGATCATAATATTATGTCCCATAGGCTCTGCAGGGCCTTTTTGAAAGGAATTTTCCTACTAAAGCCTCCAATCAGGAATCCTCCTCCTCAGTGGGATTTAAATTTAGTGCTGACATCCTTGATTCTTGCTGTTTCTTGTTCCCTGAAATATCTTTCTTGGAAAACTTTATTCCTAGTGGCTATTACATCTGCCAGGAGGGTGTCTGAACTTCATGCTCTTCATTTGATTTTTCACAAAGACAGAGTATCTTTGAGAACTAATCCATCCTTTTTACCTAAGGTCGAAAAACAATCTGAATCAATCTATTGATCTCCTGTATTTTTCCTAACTATTCAGATAGAGCTGAACAAAAGCTACATTATCTTGAAGATATTATTTGGACAGAACAAAAAATTTAGAAAATCTGATCAACTTTTTGTTTCCTATGCGGATAATAAAAAGGCCTTCCTGTTTCTAAAGTGACTTTGTCCAGATGGCTTTCGTCATCACTGAAATTTATAGGGAAAACAGCTGTGCTCAAAACCTAAAGCACATTCAACTAGGAGTTTAGCTACTTCTACAGCTTTTCAAGCTAGACTGCCCTTAGACACTATTTGTGCAGCGCCACTTGGGCCACTCCTCACACTTTTGTTTCCCATTACAAATTGGACTTGGCCTCCAGGGACAGAGCCAGTTTTGGCTCTACAGTCCTCAAGAGTTTGTTCCATTGAGCCACCCAGGATAGAGGTGCTAGTCCCATCAAGCAAGAATGATTGACAACTTAACATTAAGTTATGTACCTACCATAACGCTCCATGTTAGTTGTCTTCTCTCCTTCCCCTGGCCTGGACAGACCTTGTATAAGAAACTATAATACTAAAGACCATTCAGACCTGGTCCTTTTTCCATTTGTAAGTTTCTTCTTCCTTTGGGAAGTATTGTTTATGCTTGGTGTTTTTGCCCTTTTTGTCAACAAACGAGATCTGGGTACTTCCTGCCTTGCATCATGGGATATGGGGCTGCCTCGAGCTGGTAAAAGGAGTTCTCGAGCTAAAGCGATCGGCTCAACCCATCAAAGAAGACAACTAACATGGAACGTTATGGTAGGTACATAACTTCTTATTCTTGCTTCTCCAGTTTTCTCTGTCGCACCAGAAATGGCCTTGTCAAAGGGTGATTTCAATAGCCCTTTCAGAATAAGTTTGTTCTTCCTCTCCATTAATGTACGAGAGGAGAAACATGACAAATAGCACGATTCTTTTGCAAGTGAATCTTGCCAAGGCAATAAACACATAAAGTGTGCCTGTCTGAATTGGGCATTTTGCCCTCACATTTCTTACATCTTTTAAAACCTGATGTACCCTTGACAGGTTTAGAAGATGATGAAGACTGCTTTTGGTCTGCCATTGATGGCAATAAGGAAAAGGACCAGACAGAGAAGAGAGGGTTTTTTTTTTTTTGTTTTGTTTTTTTTAAACAAGGAAAGATAGAAAGAAAAGAAAATAATACCAATGATGGTAATTAGAGTTACCTTAAGGGTACTAAACTAAAAGAATGGTTACCAACTATGGTAAGAAGAGGTTACAGGATAGTAAGAAAAAGAACTTAAGCAAGGAGCGGACAGATAAGATTACTAATGAGATAGAAAAGATTTGAAGAGAAAAAAGTTAGTTTAAACACTTACTTTTAAACGCAAAAGCTCGAGAGATGAAAGAACCACGTCTGGTCTGCAAAGTGGCAAATGAGATCTGAGGTAATCTCTGTGAGGAGCATTATGGGTAGAGCATGGATCGAGAGTTTGGCGTGCATGAGCTGAGTATATGGCCAAGTCAGTTCCGAGGGTTCAAAACCGAACCCACCATCAAGGATTAGGTTAAAATTAACATCATCAGATCAACGGGTTTTTCATTAATATAAGTTTTCTGGTGGATGTGAAGTCTGAAATTCAAATGTCTGTCATTTTCTGACAGTAGTGTTCTTTTTGGTTTTAAATATGGTATGTACTTATTTCTTTTTCTGGTATATTTTTTCTAATGTTAAGTTTTGCTATGCAGGCCAAAACTGAACACCATTGCCTACAAATTTCCTTTGTTGGTTGCTAATGCTTCTTTCCCATCTGTCAGCTGTTATTTAAGTGAATTTTCTTGGTTGATCCAGCATTTGCTAGTAGTTATACTGATGTGGTGAAAGCAGTATGGTTAGCACACCTTTGTAGCAGATTTACAAGTTAATGTATGCATCCTTGTTATCAGTCTTACCCATTGGCCACTTGTTCTTTAATGCAGTAACATTTCAATCTGTAGATAGCTTTATTGAATGGATGAGTGTCCTGGTAGTTTTGAGATGCACAGAGTTTTCCTCTCTTATTTTTGATTTATGCAAGATGTTTGTACTTTCTGTTTCTTCACTAATTGCCTTGTCATTTTCTTATGATTATATATCAGTGTGGGCTTAACTGCCTTCTCTTGTTCATCTTGCTATATATAATTGAACATTTGGCATATTTGCAGATAATACTGCACACTCCTTTAAATTTCTACTTCTGTTATTGGAGGTAGAGCACTGCTTGGTCCCTTTGACTTTTTTTTTTTAACTTTTTTGTCATGTTGTATATGATATGTGTTGTAGCTGTAAAGAGATGGGATACTATAATACTACTTCAATCACCTGTTGGTTCATTAAGTGCTCTATTTAGTCTCTTGTTAGTGATGCATAAGCTGCTGTTTAGTATTGCTATCATGTGCACAGAATTTATTTATTTGACATTTGTTAACCGGGTATGTCCGACTGAGTGTGATCCAATTTTCAGCGGAGACCTGGGGAAAAAAGCTATATACAGAAACAATTTGTAAGGCAGTGCATAATAAAAAGCACAAAAATTCATACAGAACACTATGTGCAGAAAAGTTTCAATTACAGGTGAATCTCCTAAGTGTTCTAGTATGTCTGAGTCATTTTTTAAACACATTTCTTGCCAATTTTCTGTTTTTGTGCATTTTCCTTCCATGAAAGGCAATCATTTTATTGTTTGAAGTCAATTGTCTAATTTTTTTTTTATGATAGCTTTATAGGAAAATGATGTTTACTTATTTAACATTTGTTAACCGGGTAGGTAGACTGATTCTTGTACCAGTTTCAGCCCTAAGCTGCACTATATAGTAAAATACAAACAGTAACCCAAATAGCAATGTTGATAAAGAGAGAAAAGTGGCATTTAGTTTTCAATACAATTAAGAAAGCTTTAGTTACATTACTGCATCTTCAAAAAAGAACCTATGACACTTTAGTCTTTTAAAAGCAATTTATTTAATTTAGTAACATCAAGCTAGCCTAGGAGAAGGAAAAATTGAGAACTTAGGAGAGACAGTGGGGACTAAATGGAAGGCAGTCAATACAACATTAAAATATTGGGATGATGTAATGACAGAGGACAGATCGAAAAATTATGAAAAACAAATAAAAAGAAAAGAGTAACAGAGTCTATTTACTGGGGGGAAGAAAAAAAACAAAGTGGTGTAAAACACAATTGAAAAATGGACTGACCGTAGTCTGGTAGGGAACTGGAGTAGGAGAGGATATAAAAGGGATTGTTGCAGACTTATATAAGGATCTGAGGGAGGAGAATGATGGGATAGGAGAAGAAATGATGGGAGAGATCTTGGGATAAACATACAAAGAGACCGATGGTTACAACTGTTGGGTATGACTAGACAGGAAACAAAACTGAGAACATTTCAAATTTTCTCAAGTGCCTACACCACAGTGGGATTCTGACTTAGGCAGTCACTTAGGGCCCACTGGCTTGGGGGGGGACACTGGTTGGGGGAATGCCACAAAACTTACATTTCTTCTTTAAGGACATATGCAGAGTGCATCTTTAATAGCATCTGTGGGTCTTTAATATGATGCACACACATTTAAACTTTGGAATACAGCATTATTAGATGAGGATTGTTCTGTTGCCGTTCCAGACTTTCAACAGAGATGAGCTTCCTGCATTGCTTGTTACCTTTCGAACATAAAACACAGGTAGAGTTGCTGAGCATTGCCATTCCGGGTGGGGTGTTTATGTGTGCGTGCAATGCCCCAGTCAGGAATGGAACTTTGGTTAACGTATTCGGGCTGAAACCCTGTACCTTGAATACAAGACCCTAGAACCTGAATCCTCTACATGAATTGCCAAACTGTCATCAGTAAGTGCATTTCAAGGACTGTTGAGTTTTAGTACATTTTCAAAGAATGTTCAGTTTCTGTACATTTTCTAGGACTGTTGTGTTTCAAGGGAAGAGAAGTTTACTGTTGCTCATGCTAAGTATGTTTTAGTGTGTAACTGCTTTGTTTAGCAAATGGCTAGCATCAGTGTTTGTGCTATACATTTTGAAAGTAGTGTTAGTAGCACAACAGGTACTTCCCTGTAGAAAGCTATAGGTTCTACTCCCACATCAGGTAGATGGAGTGCTGATATTGCAGTGCCCCCTTTATGGGGGTGCTGTAGTCCTGAGATGTCTTCCTTTGGATGAGATACCCAATAACTATAAACCTGTTGCTGGTTTGACAGCCATTCCCAACTGCAATATTACCAGTTTACCATTTTTTAATGCAGTGTGGGTAGCGTATTCTTCAAGGACAGCAGGCACTGAAATTTAAAGTTTGCCAGCAGCAATCCCTTCATTAGTTATAGATCTCTTTCATGTGGAATTATTCAGATGACTTTTACTTCTGCAGAAATTGTGTACATTCTGACTGATTGATATTCGTGGATTGTAATGACAGATGTTTTAGTGGCCTTTTGTGGTTGAAATGTTCCATAATGGGTAGTTTTGTCATTACTGGTTCATATGTTTTATTTCATTGTTTACTGGAAAAATGCTCAAACCTACAAACTTAAAACACACTCTAACAAGTAGTGCTGTATTATACAAGGAATATAATTTAATACAATAAGGATGGGACATCAAAGAACACATGCATGTATGCATGGTCCAAAAGAATTAGTGCAAGGGGCCTGTGCTTTGAAAACAACCCAAAGGTAAACAATCTGCCACTAGCCAGATGCATTTTGAATGTGGGTTTCAACTCTGCTTCATTGAATGAGATTTTCAAGGGCAGAGAAGCTTACTGTTCATGCTAAGTCTGTTTTCACTGTCACACTGTATTGTTTTGTTTAGCAAATTGTTATCAGTGTTTGTGCTATAAAATTTAAAATAAAAGTTTTAAATATCGCTTATCATTGTAGAAGAAAATAGTATGCATACTGACAGGTTTGAACAGTGTTTATGGTAAGTGGGGAGAAACAAGTAATGTGACACCGGAATGGCTGGGGGGCCCTTATCCACTACCCTGCCTAGGGTCCCATCTGACCATGCTGAGGCTCTGTCCATACTATACTAATTATTGTATCCCAAGTCACATTTCATATTCTTGTATCCTTTAGCCAACATCCAATATTATCATAATTTTCAAGTCCAATCTATGATAATTTTCTGGATTATAGCAAGAACAGAATTTTAAACTGTCTTGTTTTCCCTCATACCTGTTTGATTGCACTGTACATTCTTGAATCTCATTCAGCTCTTACGCTGTCTATAGGCACGATTAATTGCGTTAGGCATTTTGATGCAGTGTTGCAAGTACCTCATGCTTACCAAAAAACCTTTTAGTGCTACCTCACAGATTCAAAATGTGAAAGATGCAAGTATCTATTGAAACTGAAGGCTACCCTCTCACATCCAAACTGGTTTAGTAAGACAGACACACACACACAAAACCAACTAACCATACTTACAAGCACAGAACACTTCCACTGCAACAATGAGAACACTGCTTGCATCTCCTAGACTAGTAATTAAGAATCCTCAGCAATAGTTCACAAAGCAGCACCTCTACCTTCTCCCTACACACCCATACCTAGAACATGTACCTCTCAGTAATATCGATGCAGTCAACAAGACCTCAGGGCCCACTGAGACTACATCCGACCACAGTAATGTTTTAGTAATAGGCAACTCTACTGTCAAGCACATGGACATCATCATCAGGCTGGATAAGAATAGGGTGACAGCTGTGTTTTTTGGAGCCAGGACATAACGAGGGCTGTTAAAACTCTCCCAACCTGACCTGGTAGTTACCTTACATGCAGAAAAATATAACTGATCTTGCTATATATGAGAGAGAAAAGACACTGGTCTTGACTGATCTTTTGTTATCACTCAGAATGATGCCAAACTTCAAAGACAAGGTAACTTTTTTTATATTTGGTATCATTCTATGGAAACCCAGTATGAGCTAGCTTGATGCAAGATGGCTGACAAATTTTCCTGCTTTGCCAGGAGTGACCTGCACCTCCCTTAGCATGGCTTTTGAATTCTGACTAAAGCCTTTGCTGTCCACAGAGTCCTTTTAAGGCACATCTTCTTCTATAGTCAGTGTCAGGTGACTTAGCTTGAGCACCCTCCGCCTGAAACTTGAATGTGTTCAGGTATGTGTAGTTAGGGACATGGTTTAAAAAGCAATGAAATCAACCCCTTTATTCAGTTTAGCATGTAGAATTTCCTCACGTTTACTGGTAATTGCAGGGTTACATCAGTATATATCAAGGATATTACCTCATAACTCATTCCTAGAGCTCTCACCTCTGAACTCTCAGATGTCCAAAAAGCCTAAACAATAGTAGCCAATTCATAGTTGGATTTTAAACACCCTCTGTGCCCCACTTCTGACCACAATATCTATCTTAATGCCTTAGCTAAAATCTCCATGACTTACTCCACCAATAATTGTCATACCCAAACTTTCCGACATTACATTTGATAGTTCCTTTGAACAGATATTTAAGCATCCAACTAGTGACCCAATTACCCTTGATCTTGCCGTCACAAATATGTTATTGCAGAATTTCTTGTGCATCATCTAGCCTGTTTAAATCAGACCATAAATCAGCAGCCTTTTCCTTTAAAACTAATGGAACTTCTGCAAATATCTCTACGTTTAGGGACTTTTTAAAGGCAAACCATCTTATAGGTTCATAGGTAGGTACTAGGCTATTGGCCCTGGGGCCTATATAAGCCTAGCCAAAAAGGTTCCCTGGCTTTCACCACCCAAGAAAATTATTTTCTTGTACCCCTGTCAAGCAGTGCCACAGAAGTGATCCCCGGGGTGAATTTTCAATTTCCCATCCAGTCATCAAGGTTTTTATTAAAGAGGGCCAATGAGGAGATTTGCTTGACATGAATGGGTAGTTTGTTCCAGAGTATGGGAAGTCACTGGGACAGGAACCTATCCCTCCAGTATGCTCTGTCCCTTCTATTCCCATTCTACCATAGGCTGCTGGTTCTGCTCGTGGTTTTGCCATCCATGTATTACCTTAACCCTAAAGTCTCCCACCATTTCAAGACTTACCTGGCTTCCTGACATAGAAAAGTACCTCCTAACAGGAATCCTCCACTGTTCTCATTAATTTTCCTTGCTTGTCCTAAGAACTGCCCAGAAATGTGTTTACTGTCCGTCTATTACCTTAACCCTGGAGTCTCTCATCATTCCAAGACTTACCTGGCTTCCTGACATAGAAAAGTACCTCCTAACAGGAATCCTCCACTGTTCTCATTAATTTTCCTTGCTTGTCCTAAGAACTGCCCAGAAAAGTTTTTGTTGTCCGTGTATTACCTTAACCCTGAAGTCTCCCACCGTTTCAAGACTTACCTGGCTTCCTGACTGAGAAAAGTACTGCCTAAGAGGGATCCTCCTATTTTCTCATTAATTTTTTTTGCTTGTCCTAAGAATTGCCCAGGAAAGTTTTTGCCATCTGTGTATTACCTTAACCCTGAAGTCTCCCACCATTCCAAGTCTTACCTGACTTCCTGAAAGAAAAGTACCTCCTAACAGGGATCCTCCATTGTTATCATTAATTTTCCTTGCTTGCCCTAAGAACTGCCCAGAAAAGGTTTTGCCGTCCGTTTATTACCTTAACCCTGGAGTCTCTCATCATTCCAAGATTTACCTGGCTTCCTAACATAGAAAAGTATTTCCAAACAGGGATCCTCCACTGTTCTCATTAATTTTACTTGCTTGTCCTAAGAATTGCCCAGAAAAGTTTTTGCCATCCATGTATTACCTTAACCCTGATGTCTACCACCATTCCAAGACTTACCTGGCTTCCTGACAGAGAAAAGTATCTCCTAACAGGGATCCTCCACTGTTCTCATTAATTTTCCTTGCTTGTCCTAAGAACTGCCCAGAAAAGTGTATGTATCCTAATGGGACAAATATTCTTACCTGTTACTGTTGTATTAAACCCTGTGTACGATCGCTAGCAGCCTACCACAGACTTCTCTTACCCCACTATTTATCTACTTTCTCTACACTCCTCTAAGTGCTCCTATTACTGACTGCTTGACCATTAGGTGGTGGAATATACCTACTGGAGGCTACTCTTTTTATCACCCAAGTCAAACATATACTGAAATGTTTTCTAAAGTCCTTTATTACCCTGTTTTCAGCCTATAATCTGTGTGACCCTCTCTGCTACTACCTATCCATAACTATAGTAAACTAAGCCTTTATCTGCATACCTTCCTACTGCTGAGCTTACCTTCAGTCCACTGATTGTTCTTCACAGTCTTGCCTTCTTCCTTCTCCTTGGTTCTACCCACTCCGCCCTGCGTGCTCACTCCACTCCCCTACCCCAAATCCCACACACCCCCAGCACCCCTACACTTATAAGAAAATAACTACTCCCATCCTCTCCAATTAACCAATCAAATCATCTCACCCCACTAACTGGACCCACCCCCTAACTTTCATAGAACCCAATCTTACCTACTATACAATCTAAACAATCACCATGCCAAGCCTATGTTCCTCTATCTTAGCTCAATTACTTCTTCTCAGCTTATCTTATCCGCATTATTCTACTACACCTCTTAACACTTCTCACTCTCCCCCTTCCACACAACTAATATATTCTACAAACAACCGACAAACTCCTCAATCTTAATTTCCCCCTCTCTGTTCTACTACAACAATACTACACTATTCCCCTGTAAACTCAGACCCATCTTCAACAGAACTACACCCTTCCTTATCAATACTACTCAAATAAAACTACCAACCTACAAACATGAAACTAAACTGCCCAAACACCTTTTTTTCACATATTCGTCATTTCATCACTGTCCTCCTCTCTGGCGACATCCACCCAAACCCTGTCCCCTTTCCCCCTCCTAACTCAACTTCCCCCTCAAATTCCCCACACACAACCAGTAAATCCCTCCACTTTACAGCGGTAAATGCTCAAAGCATATGCAATAAAATACCAAACCTCCATGCCTGGCTTCTCCACAGTCAACCAGATATACTGTCCATATCTGAAACCTGGTTAAAACCCCACATAAAAGACTCTAAACTAATAACACCCAATTACTGCATAATTAAAAAAGAACACACAAAAAAGGTGGAAGAGTTGCTCTCCTCTAACTCATCCTCTCTTCTCTGTTACTCCCTTCACCAAACCTATTCCACAATTTAATAACGCAGAACTAATTCCAACCCTACTTCAGATAAGCAAACAGAAATCCATCTGTATTATTTCCCTTTATATCCCTCCTGCAGATAATGTCACAACACTTGAAGATATTCTCTATTGGACTACTACCAATGAGACAATCATCCTGGGTGATGTAAACATCAACTGGGACACTATTCAATCTCCCACAAACCCTCTAAATATAAACCTCTACAACTTCTCTCAGCTCATCAACACCACAACTAGACCTTCCAAGGACTTCTTTACTGGACATATCCTTGACTGGATTCTAGTATCTCATCCTCAGTATTTCTCTGACAGTGGTACTCTCCCTGACCCACTCAGTGACCATTTTCCTAGCTTTACCTGCCATCTGTATTCCCCCTTACAGCTATCCCATACCTATATCACTACCCAGTCCCTAACAAACTTTAACCCCAACATACTTACAACTTTGCTAAAACAAACAAATTGTAACCCTCTAAAAACTTTATCACTAGATAATGCTGTTACCTATTTCAATACAACTTTCTTACACTTGCTAGACTCCCTGCCCCCCCTGAAAACAAAATGAATTAGAAACAAAACCGTCCCATGGTTAACTAAAGACACCTTAGGCGTTATGACTCTCCGAGATGAAGCTTGGAAACACTACCAGAAAAACAAAACCACTACTACCCTTACTGAATACAAACTATTGCGTAATAAAGTAAAAAAAAAGTATTACTTATTTTTCTACCCTATATATATATATATATATAAAAGATCACAATACAAAGCCCAAAAAGTTCTGGGATGGAATCTCCTCTCTTCTTATTCCTGGTAAAAAAGAAAAACCCTGCCCTGACCCAAATGCTGCTGACATTGACCTAGCTACCCAGTTCAACTCTTTCTTTATTGATTCCATTGCCAAACTACCTCCTTCACTAACCATCCTACCTCCACATCCCAACAGGCACCAGCCTCTTCTGCTTCCTCCCCTAGTACCTCTTCATTCTCTAGTACCCCCATCTCAAAACCCCGCCCTTCTCCATACAACCCATCCCCATCTCCACTATTAAAAATCTACTAAAGCTGAAACCATGTTCCAATGCCCCAGACCAAATTCCCTCTTACTTCTTAAAGATATCTGCAAAAGCCATAGCCCTTCCCATCTGTATCCTAATAAATCGGTCAATCACAGAAGGCCAGGTACCCCAACCCTGGAAAAAGGCCTTTATTATTCCACTTCACAAAGGTGGGAACAACAATAACATCTCTAATTTTTGACCAATCGCCATCCTATCCCCTATTTCCAAACTGCTAGAAAAATGCATCCACCTAAAACTTTTACCCTATCTCATAAATAACCAACTCCCAACTCCCACACAACATGGATTCAGGGCTGGCCACAGCACTACAACCTCTCTCCTTTCCTTCCTTGAAACTATTAACAAAGCCCGTGACTCCAGCCATATTGCATCCACCCACTTATTAGACCTATCTATGGCCTTTGACACCATCTCTCACAACCTTCTCCTAACCAAACTCTAACTGAACCTATCCCTCACCACTATCAAATGGTTTACCAGTTATTTATCAAATAGGCAACAGGCAGTCAGATGTAAAAAAGCTACCTCCCCTTTCCTCAATACTCCCACAGGAGTACCCCAGGGTTCCATTCTTGGGCCCCTATTTAAGATTTTCCTGATCGACTTCTATCAGTCCATTCCTAACACTCATTTCATTCAATATGCCGATGACTCTACCATAATCTGTTCTGCCACCTCCCTCCCCATTTTACCAAAACTAACCCAAATGCCTTCTCCTTAACTGAACAATGGATGCCAGATAACCACTTAGCACTCAACGCCACAAAAACTAAACTTGTTATTTACACCTTCAAAAACCACCTTAGACAAAAACACATTTACCATCACCAGCCAGAACAATACACCCCTTGAAATAGTATCCAATGCAAAATTACTAGGAGTCATAATCGATGACTAGCTCAAGTTTGATATCCACCTACAAGCAAATATAAATAAAACACATAAGAAACTTGGCATGCTGTATCACCACAATCGGTTTATATCTCCTTCCACCAAACTAATACTCTCTACAACATACCTTATCCTATATCTCCTGTATGGAGCCCCACTCCTTACTAACCTACAATCCTCCCTCAAAGCAAAACTCTCCTCCTGTTACAATAAAATTTCAAAATTTGCAATAGGGCACCGATCGTCTACACACCACTGCATTGCCCTTCACAAACTTAACTGGCTAGAACTACCCAACTACCTCACCTATATTCAACTTACCCAAGCACACAAACTTATCTTTAGCCCTTCCCTCTGCCCCTCCCTTGCCAACACCTTTAAAATGCATCTGCCCAATAGATCCCTAAGATCTAACTCCCAAAATCTGATTGAACTACACAAACCCTATTGTCCACCAGGCAATCGCCTTCTGTCCTTCTCCCTAGCTCGCCTGTGGAATTCGCTCCCTCCACCAATCTGTACCACTAGCAGCCTCTCCTCCTTCAAAACCTTACTCCACTCCCACCTTACATCCCAGAGGGAATGCTCCTGTTCCCATCCTGCATAAAGTCCCCCAATGTAAGCTACCCCCATGATCCAGCATATCTGCAAACTTCCCCCTTTGATTTTCTTAACTCTGATAAGCATCTGTTGGAATCATCAGACTTTGTATATAAATATGATTGGAAAACACCTTTATAAGCATCTGTTACAATCAACAGATTTTGTAAATATGATTGTAGAACACTTTTATTTTGTTTTTTAAAGAATGCCTGCTTTTTGCATTTTATTACCTGTATTACTGTACTATCTATTGTTACAGCTTGTTTCTAAGTAGCTTGTATTTGTTCATTTGACTAGAGTTTTTCTCCCCAGGACTCCATTGAAAATGGGCTCCTAGTGGCCCAATGTACCATCCTGGCAAACAAACTTCAAATAAATAAAGGTTTAGGTCAATGGAGCATGTTTAAGTGTGGCATGTCCAACATCTCTGGGTTTGACATAGCTTTGTATGCTAGGCAGAGATCGCCTCTGAGTAGATGATAGGCGATGTAGTAGAGCTGGAGTTTTTTTAGATGGTCTGCGTATGCCATCTGTTTGAGGCCGGTAATCCTCTTAGTGAGGTATTTCTTTGGCCTTTCCAATTGTAGGTGTCTTGTGAGATACATGCCAAACGGGGCAATGTACCCTAGAATGGGTCTGATGCGGGACTTACTTGATGGCTTAAGGGAAATTCCTTTGCAATCCTCCACTCACAAACCTAATTGCTAAATTCACCACTTACACATCTTGATTTCTACTCCCACACAAATATTGTCTTGATAAGGCAGTCTCTATCTGCTTTAAACATAATGCATAATTCAAAAGCAAACCTTTGTGGTGGAATAGCCATCTAAAACTATATAACAATAAATGGAAATTAATTAATGCTTTTAGAAGGTCTCATTCTACCAACATTAGGAGGACACTAAAGCATCAAGCAAAAGTACCATTAGTAATCTCAAAGCAGAATGTCAACTTAAAATTGCTACTAAAACACAAAATTACAATTGTTTTCTTTTCTTTTAACTATGTTAAGAAGTAACTTCTACCATTTTTTTTTTTTTTTGTTTTCCTAGAACTAACCATCAGCTGTACCCCAGTGCCCCTTTTCGCCCACTAGGTCTGCCAAACCTGACAAGCCTTCCCCAGCTCTCTCATGTAAGGAGACTTGAGGTAGCCTATGGTAGTGTCATACAGATGTTAAGGAAGGTTTTTTGTAATATACCCTTACATTTGTTTTTATTACACATAGGGAAGAATATGTAATGGTTGTTTCTGGCATATCATATCCAGTTTTGCAGCAACTCACAGACAGCCCTGGCTCCTTAAGGACACAGTCTCTCTGTATGTCTCCAGCCTCTTCTAGGGGTCCACATCCCAGGACGGGCTCACCAATCCCCTTTGCCCACACCATAAAGTTCCCTAATCAAACTCAGGCTGCATGGACCTTAGTCGGGGGTTTATCCCTCAATGCTACCAGTCTGGGGACATCCAGCAATATTTGGAACTAGTCCACAATGATGCTGCCTACTCTGACCAAAAGAAAATAGCTAATGAATGTAGTGCAAATTTGACTAGATCCATAGTTATAACTATTCCAAAGATTCCACAGACCCAGTCACCCTTTATAAATACTATGGAACAAGTCTCCTCAGCCCTCTAAAAGCTAATAACAATTCATCTGTGGGCCCTAAAACATACCAGGTTACCTGATCATAAGTAATAAATATGGCCTCTCTGAACCCCCACTTAACTCTTTAATCTAAGCCTCTCCTCTGGTTAAATTCCTGAGGAATGGAAAATTGTCATTGCAATACCATTACAGAAGGATAGCCCAATTAAAGACCCTGATAACAATAGACCCACTAGTTTATTTTGCCTGTTATATAAGGTCACAAAATGTAATATTGCAGACCTCATCAAGTGGATATTGAAAATCTCTGAACTCTGGAACCTCATCAATTAAATTGTATCAAAGGCAGGTCCAGCCTCCTTCTCTTTGTTCATTTCTTTGAAAAACCTACCAAAGCAGTGGATAATGGATATGCAGTACATACAGCATACCTGGACAGAGCCAAGGTCTTTGATCCTGTTCCTCAAGCAGATATTGTTAAACGTGTAAAGCTTAATGTCAATAAATATGATCTGCAGTGGACAACTAACTGACATAAACCATGCATGCGTCACTTCTGAAAGCAAAAACATTATCAGTGTGTACCAAAAGGCTCAGTGCTGCATCCTCTCTTATCTGACATCTATTTCTCAGACCTTCAGGCCAACACTCCTGACCTGCAGTTATCCAAGAAAGGAGCCACTTTTGAGATTTTAAGTATTTTTCCTCTGTTTATTTGCTGTTTTTCTGCATAGCCGCCTATTTTGAGCATTTTCTAGCTTGTTAAACTTGATTTCTGCATTAGTAACTGTATTTAGAGCACAACCTAGAGCTGTTTACTGAATTTCCTGTTTGCACTTATTTTTAAAATCATTTTTTTTCTCAAAACTTGCATTTTATCTGTCTTTGGCCTAGCACTCTTGTGTGGGGTCATTTACTGCACTGTTATAACTTGTTGATACTTGTGAACCTCTGCTATCTCTGAAAAAAAACAAAAAAAAAAAAATCTTGCTTTTTTCCCACTTTTCTGAGATTTAAAAAAGTTCAGTTACAGGCTTGCTGTTCTTGAACTGTTTGTAAGTTTCTTGGAGGCCAGTTTTTGCTTGGGCTAAAGGGAAGTCTCTCTGTTGATCAGTGGCAGTGAAAAACATTGAGCAGCCTGCCTGCCCCTGTGGGAATGGTTACTGACTTGAAACTGTAGTTTTATTGGCCATTTTGGGTCAATTCCAAACTCCATCTTCCTCTCTTAAAACCTGGTTCCCTCGTGGTTTTGGCGTCTTTTCAGGCTTGTTGGCTGTTGGTGAAGCACCCACCAAGAGGAGAAAACGCTGAGAGAAGAAAGGAGCCACTTTTGAGATTTTACGTATTTTTCATCTGTTTATTTGCTAAGATTTTCTGCATAGCCGCCTATTTTGAGCATTCTGCATTAGTAACTGTATTTAGAGCACAACCTAGAGCTGTTTACTGAATTTCCTGTTTGCACTTATTTTTAAAATCGTTTTTTTCTCAAAACTTGCATTTTATCTGTCTTTGGCCTAGCACTCTTGTGTGGGGTCATTTACTGCACTGTTATAACTTGTTGATACTTGTGAACCTCTGCTATCTCTGAAAAAACAAAAAAAACAAAAATAATCTTGCTTTTTTCCCACTTTTCTGAGATTTTAAAAAGTTCAGTTACAGGCTTGCTGTTCTTGAACTGTTTGTAAGTTTCTTGGAGGCCATTTTTTGCTTGGGCTAAAGGGAAGTCTCTCTGTTCATCAGTGGCAGTGAAAAACATTGAGCAACCTGCCTGCCCCTGTAGGAGTGGTTACTGACTTGAAACTGTAGTTTTATTGGCCATTTTGGGTCAATTCCAAACTCCTTCATCTTCCTCTCTTAAAACCCTCTTTTGCGCGGTTTTGCATGTTTTTGTGCATAGCGCAACAGCGGGCAGCGCCGCCTAATTGGGTTTAAACTATTCCTGGCTCCACAAAGTCTGCTCATCACTTTTTCCCTTAGAACTGTTCTATCTCTCAATTTAAACACCATATTCTCATTCTAAGGCCCTTCACTGGTCCAATTAAGTAATCCTACAAGTTAGCACTATTAAACCATGAGCACTACTTACTCTTATACTCTCTACGATTACCCTGTCCTCTATTGGTCCGTCTTAAATTCAGTTTCCCTACATTACTCTAGCATGTCCAAAGGTCAGTCAATGGTTCCCTCTCCAGTCCAGCTGGTGAATCTGGGAATTTTGAGGCAATGTTACAACTGTCTCATGTACACGGACAACCCTCTCCTCCTCCAAACAGGTTCATATATATGTGAGAGATGCAACTATTTAGCCAAACTGGAGGCTGAGCTCTCTCATCTCACAACTGGTGGAACCAGTCAGGAGGAGAAGGTAACCTCACACAACACAATTCCAGTATCACATTGTCCCACCAAATCAGTGAACCAAACACATAAATAAACAAAAACATACTCGGAGGCTCTAAATAAAAATTTACCTAAGCAACAGAGACCTCCAAAGCAGACATCCAAGCAAACGCTACCTCAAAACAAAACACGCACAACACATAGCCCACAAAGTCAGTGTGCCAAGCAGCCACAGCCCTTAAGGCTGAATAACACACCTGATATTCTTGTAATAGGTGACTCTATTGTCAGACACACTGACGTCCCACTCACCAGGCTGAATAAAGAGAAGGTCACGGTGAGCTGCCTGTCAGGTGCTAGGATCCGCCACATAACGCAACCACTCAGGTCACCCCAAAGCAAATACAAATATGACTCAGTCATTGTACATGCTGGTGTAAATGACCTGAGACGTACCTCCCTGGACTACATGAAAAGAGACATAGAGGAGCTCTCTGATCATGTAGCCCAGGCTGGTATGACCCTGACCTTGAGCAGCATCTTACCCTCACCTAGAATGATGCCACAGTACAAAGACAAAATGATCGATTTTAACAATTGGCTAAAATTTTGTTGTCATTCAAAGGGGATCCAGTGTCTGTCAGCCTGGGATGACATGCTCGACAAGCCACGTTGCTTCACTACAGACGGCTTGCACCTGTCACCACTGGGCTTTTGGATATTGGCAAAGGCTCTTGCCACCCCCATAGTGCCTTTTTTAGGCAAGGCTCAAAAGTCAAACCCACCCCCATAGACAGCACAAGGAACAAGAAACAAAGGGTAATGCTGCTTAATGCCAGAAGTCTTAACCTCAAGATGCATGCACTCAAAGCTCTCCTCAGTATGGAGAACATCGATATCTGTGCAGTTTCAGAAACCTGGTTCAAGGCTCCAGAGAGCACCCCAGCACTACCAGGCTATACCTCATATCATGCTTTTCGGCCCCAAAACCCGGACCAAACCACAAAAGGAGGGGGAGTTTCCGTATTTATCAAGGATATCCACAACTCCATGTTAGTGGCATTGCACGAAGTATCGGAGACCATCCATGTGCAACTAACAGTGGGCAAGACTGCTTTTCAGTTTATAGCATCCTACAGACCACCTTCTCAAAGTCAGGAATCCCACTCGGCTTTCCTGAAAACATTGGAGAACATGAAGATCTCTCCAAACACCATTATATTGGGCGACTTCAACTACCCAAACATTGACTGGGAGCACTACTCAAGCCCCAGCACCTTAGCCCAAAGGTTCCTGGAAATTATAAACTCAAATGCTATGGAACAACTAGTCACCACTCCCACAAGAGGGGACAACATACTAGACCTGACCATTACCAACATGGGGACTCTATGCTCCACACTAGAAGTATATCCCTCATTGGTAAGATCAGACCATAAATTAATTTCACTGGCTGTCCACATCCCGAACCCAACCCCAGCCCAGAAAACCACAGTGAAAAACTTCTCAAAAGTGAACTTCTCACTTCTCAAAACCGAAGTGGAATCCTTCAAGGCCCCAGGGCCAGTGGAAACTACGGCCCAAACTGCAGAATCCTATATAAACGCATTCTACGGACATCTCCAGGAATGCATGGATCATGCTATCCCAAACAAAACCAAGACCCAATCATCCAAAGGCAGGCGTCTAGTCTGGTGGACCCCTGCCATAAATAAACTGTACAACAGAAGGAGGAAGCTACTACATGATAGAGCAAAATACCTAATAGGGAAGGCATCTCTGATCAGTACTAGCAAAAAATTATGATCCCTCATAAAATCCTCCAAGGCCAGCTTCGAGAGAAAAATTGCACAGGACACCAAAGACAATCATAAGGCTTTTTTCAGTTATGTTAGGAACCTGGGATGCAACTCCCAGACTTGTTCTGAGTTGATTCTAAATGACAAAAAATACACTGAACCCAGAGTCATCGCCAATATCCTGGCAGACAGGTTCAATGCAAACTTCTCCACCCCCTCCCCCCCAAAAGAGCAAGTATCTATTCCGGCAGAGGGCTGCCTCCCAAACATCTCTGATGCTCAGGTGAAGGCTGCCTTCTTCAAAGCAAAAAACACTGCTTCCATGGGACCAGATGGCGTCCCAGGTTGCGTCCTACATGAACTCCAAGAGGAACTAATCCCTCAAATAAAACAGCTATACAATCTCAGCCTCACTACAGGATATGTGCCCACAGAATGGCGTACAGCAACAGTGGTCCCACTCCACAAAGGTGGAGCCTCTACGGACCCTGGAAACTATTGCCCCATAAGCCTGACTAGCTTAGTCTGCAAGGCTATGGAGAGGATCATCATGGAGCTCATAAACAAAGACATTGGGGACCTACAGACACTAGATTCTACCCAGTTCGGCTTTGTCAAGGGCAGATCCTGCCTTTTGAACCTGGTTGACTTCTTCGAAATAGTCACCAAAGCCATAGATGAAGGGAAGGTAGTCCACACAGCCTATCTGGACCTTGCAAAGGCATTTGACACAATACCCCACTTGGGCATCATAGATAAGCTATCCAGCTTAAATATAAACCCCTATGTCACAAGATGGGTCACAAACTGGCTCAAAGACAGAACCCACAGAGTGAGAGTTGCTGGAGCCATGTCAGACTCGAAACCCGTCACAAGTGGCGTCCCACAGGGTTCTGTCCTGGGACCACTCTTGTTCGGTATATACTTTTCCGAGGTACAGGCAAACGTGGGAGGACTATGGCTCATCAAGTTCACAGATGACTGCAAACTGGGCGCCATAATCGACTCTCCAGCTGACACAAACATCCTTCAAAAAGGTCTCACAGAGACAGATAACTGGTGCCAGCACCAAGGTTAAAAGCTAAATGCCAAAAAATGTATAGTCATACCCTTTGGCAAAAACAATGTGCCCACAAATTACCACATAGTCGGAAACCCATTAAGTACAGAGAAAGTTATTAGGGACCTGGGGACCCAAGTTGATAGCAATCTCTCCTTTGAAAACTACATTGCCAAAGTGGTTAGAAAGACCTTCTACATAGCCCACCTCATCACGAAGGGTTTCACATCTAGATCAAGAGAGGTAAGCGTGCTCCTTTATTCATCCCTCATCAGGCCCATCATAGAATACAATGCCCCTTTTGGGATGTACCTTACCCGACACCTGCAGCAATTAGAAAGACCCCAAAAGTATCTCACCAAGAGGATCAAGGGTCTCAAACAGATGCCATATGCTGCTCGGTTAAAAAAACTCCAGCTCTACTCAGTTGCATACCGCCTACTTCGAGGCGATCTATGCCTGACATACAAAGCTATGTCAAATCCAGAATTAATGGACATGCTCCACCTCAGTAAATCTAAATCCCTTAGAGCCACACGCTCGAGGGACTTGAACCTCAGCACAGAAATAAATAGAACTTACTGGAGGGACAGGTTAATAACACAGAGGCTCCCTTCGCTCTGGAATAGAATTCCAGTTCATGTGAGGCAGAGCACCTCACTGAATCTCTTCAAGAAGAATCTCGATAGGTGGATGGGGGATCGTAGGTTTGTCCCAGGGATTACTCCCGTGTCACTATTAGACAGAGGCACAGTAAACTAAACCTTAAAAAGGGCACAGTATACTCAAATCAAGGGGTGGCGTAAGCCATACAGAATTGGGCTAGGCTTATAATTGCCCCAGGGCAGATAGCCTAGTATGAACCTATGAACCTATGGATGACTGTACATTTAATGTTATTGCTCATTCTCCTTTGGACTCACAGTTTCTCCAACTTGGGTTAGACTATGATGTAAGAACAATGGTCTGAATAACGAAAAACACATAGTATAGTTCATTCTGGTATACAAAACATTTCCACATCATAATATATAGGTGACAAACCCCTCCAATCAGACACTGCTGTAAAGGGGGGTCCAGGCACTCTTGTTCATAATTATCTTTTGATCATCATGTCTCTCTAGTTTTTCAGAAATTCTTCAATCTGTATCAACTCAAAAGCATCTTCCCTAACTGCACAGAAATCTTAATTCCCCTTTATTTATCTCTCATCAGAACTAATATTGAATATAATGATCTTTTTGGCAAGCATTTTTTGAAATATAGCAATCAAATTTGAGACTACACAGATTACTAACCAAATAAATGGCTTCAAGATATTTACTTATTTGGGCAGCCTGACCCCCTGTACTTAGTCCTTTACAGAATCCTTCATGGCAATCTGTATGGTTCACATAACCTGATTAAAAAAACCTAAAGCACATTAACATGATACACTTGTATGCCAATGTATCCCCTACCCCTGGAATAAAATTTGACTACATGTCAAGCAGGGTAGCACTGTAAAAATCTTCAAGGTAAACCTAGATAATTGGATAGGCAGCCTCAAATTCTCCTTGGTCTCTCGTGTTGCCTTCCTCAAACCTAAAGGGAGCTTTAGGCAATTTTCTGGTGAGTTGCCCTGCCCCTGGAGGCAGGCAAGCATTTCCACCTATGATAAAAAGTGAAGGAGTGAGATACTCCTACAGTTGCAGGAAGTGAGGATGTACCCTGCACTGCACTCTCAGAAGCTACACACCATTTCAATCACCTCCATGCCAGCACAGGAAGCTGCAGATAGCCCTAGGTGAGCCCTAGTACCACCACTAGCACCACCACCCACCCATCCCCATCAGGGGTCACCTGGGAGATGTGACTGTGCCAGGAAGCCCTAGTGGGCTGTGAAAGAGAGGATATACACAAACTGGGTGCAGTGCACTCCTCTGATAGAGAGGATATACCCACAGTGGGTGCAGTGCACTCCTCTGTTAGAGAGGATATACCCACACTGGGTGCAGTGCACTCCTCTGATAGAGAGAATATAACCACAGTGGGTGTAATGCACTCCTTTGATAGAGAGGAAATACCCACACTGGGTGCAGTGCACTCCTCTGATAGAGAAGATATACCCAAAGAGGGTGCAGTGCACTCCTCTGATAGAGAAGATAAGCCCACACTGGGTGCATTGCACTCCTCTGATAGAGAGGATATTCCCACACTGGGTGCAGTGTACTCCTCTGATGTTGAAGCCACATGGTGATCAGTGCTGATGCTGTCAGTCACAGGGAAGCTCCTGCTCTGAGATGGATCATGATCAAATGGGGGCCAAGGCAAAGTAATGGACCAGGGGGACCCTCAGCCAATCCAGTGACCCATCTCCTGGCAGAGGTTGCTGCTGGCAAAACAACTTTACATTTCAGTGCTTCATCTACAAAAGCAGTGTCTGCTGCCCTTGAAGAATAAATTGTCTATGTTGCATTAAAAAATTAACGTACTGGTGATATTGATGTAATATTTCCTTAACTAAATTAGCTATGTAATAGGGAATGGCTAGCAAACAATGACAAGAGGTTCACGGATACTAGGCATGCCATAATGGAGACCTTTAAGGTACCTAGCCCAAATTCCCAAGTGCTCCAAAGCAGTGTCTATTTAAATGAGTTGCCCAATGTCACACAGTGGGTAAATGGAAGTGGAAAAATTCAAACACTCCACCCTTGTCACAGGAAGCAGTTCATCAACAAGTCAGAGTTTTAGTCCTCTGCACCGACTGCCAGAGTAACAGTTTTAATTAAATGCAGAAATTCTTTACAATCCAATCTTGTGAAGAAGACAGTATCACATTAATATGCAGTAATGACTACATAATGGATGCTGAAGATCAGACGGTTCAGATCATCACTCCAAAAATGCAGACTACTATGATCTGACAAATGGTAAAACCTCTGCAGTTCCAGGTGGCTGTAAAGAAAGTGCTAAAAATATATTAGTAAAATGCAACATGTTTAGACTATATTACACAATCCTGGTCTGTTAATAAATTAATTCTTTAGTGCAATGAAAACGTCAAAACTGCTGCAGCTTTTGTTCAATAAACCTCAAGTCATACAAAAATCAGACAATTATTATTGCATACAACTTACATTTTGGGGGCTTCATGCTTGCAGAACACCTACATCTCATTTTTGCCCACTGTATGTTTTCTCTGCCATCAATAGCTATCCTCTCTGACATTACTCATTACAGGTCTGACTTACCTGAATGGCTAATAGTAGTGTATTGTTGCAGCATACATTTCCAGAGTCAAAGCTGTATCATACAAAAATGTGTCCCTTTCTAGGATAATGAATCAGGCCCCCACCCGCCAGCCATATCAAAATCCCATTACTTGACTGTCTCTCTTGTTGCAATAAACACTGTTCAAACCTGTCAGTGTACATAATATTTTCTTCTTTATTTTTACAATTATCACAGAAATTTGGATTTCATTTAAAACATGTCAAATTTTAGAGAAAAAAACACTGACATTTTATAAAGACAAAACACATTGAAAATAGACTTAGCATGAGAAACCATACATTTCTCTTCACTTGAAACTCACATTTAGTGAAAATGCATCTGCTAACCCATTAAGTTATAACAGATGTGCTGGGATTCACACTCAGTGTATAGTGAAACACTAATCATTAACTATTTGAAGGGTACAGGAATTCAAAAGACAAATGTGTAACTCTTTTACTAACAGCCGATGACAGCCCACTGGGCACAAATGCCCCTTTTCAGGACCAGCCCAGGAATACTATCAGTAGCTTGGCAGTGTCAAACAGAAGACAAGTGAAGGTTGAGGGAAACAGGAAACACTAACAGCTCATAACCTTACTCATCTGCATTAAGTGCTAGACAGATTGTTGATGCCCAAACAGTGCATTTCACACCTATATGCCTGCTAAACTAAAAATGCATCAATAGCTAAAATATTAACATTAACAGACTTCATGCTGCCCAATTTAGTCACAGCTAATTTTAACAGACACACTGTCGACATTCAACTGAGCAAGGAAACCAAGAATCCCATCCAAAGAACATGGCTCATATGACTGATGATGCTCCTTTTTACTACAATCGATTTCCTTTTCACCATAACTACTCTGATGTAGATAATTAAGGCTCCTGCCACCAACAGCAAAGGTAAGGGTTTGACTCTGTACTAGTTACTTAACTAGACAGTCACCCCTAACTGGGGCATTTCTCTCTCACACACACACACGCTGCAATACTTGTCTTCCTATAGCAGACCAGGATTTTGATCTCACATTTTCATCTCAACACTGCTGCATCTTTCCCATGCTGACTTGTCTTTTCCATTTACCTGGACTGACTCCTCATCCCCTGCTACAAAATATTCTATATTGCTTAAATCCTGGATGTCTCTCATTAGCACTGCATCCAATGAGAGGCATAGAGCCAAAGAAAGAGACATAACAGCAAGAAATCCTAGAGACAGAGTAACAAATCTGGTTCTAACTCTATTTTGTTTAATGTTTCAGTCCGGCCAGGTCCTTCAGCCAAGCACTGTACCTTGCACTAGATCTGGCCCTGCCCCCACTGACGTGGATGGTGAGCACACATGCTGTACAGCCTATAGCTCAGGTATGGGTGAAGCTGTACCTTTGCTTGAACAATGGGTGGTGGCCCAAGTGGGAAAGAAAGACAGACTGACACTGCCTGTATGTCAGCTGAATGTGAATTTGTGTCATCACCATCAGAGCATGCACAGATGTTGACATCAGCCTATTGTCCTGACCCAGCCTCTACAGATGTCACTGTAATAGGGAGTATAAAATACAGGACATAACAGAGTGAATCTGACTACAAATGCATCATGTGACAGCCTCTGCTTTGCATGTAAACAGTGATACAGAATCTGCAGTTAAAGAAAATGAACACACCTATTCTGCTTTTCCTGTGTACCTGCACACCTGACATACCGATGGGAAACATATGCATTGGTGTATATGTGGCCTGTCTACACCTGGTTTGGGCACTGCTGCTGTAAACACATTCACTATGGTTACTAACCGGGTGCATCTTCCTTTGAGAAGTGTGATGGCTATCCCACCCAAGAACTTATTTCCACTTTTCCAGGTATTATACCTGCACTTTCATTATCTCTATGCACGAATAGTAGGAACATCTCCTCCTTGTCATTTAAGTTTGCAGTGGGACATGTTATGCCCCCCTTCAGTGGTTAACCTCTCTACCACAATGGTGCATGCCTTCCTGAAGGCCTTCCTGATCATGATAGTGGCATGCTTCTAAAATTACTGTGGTTATGTCACTCTATCCAACATCACTGATGTCATGGAAATGTGGTCCCATGGTGGTTCATGAGCACCCCCTTCTCTGCAGTAGGTGATGCCCATGGGTCCTAAGTATATGTAGCAGGACATCCTTCAAAGCTCAGTTGAAGCTGCCCAACTTCTGCTGTCTACTGCCCTCACCATGGACATAACACCTATAGAAATGAGAAACATAGCATTAGGCTATCAATTAGAACCAGGAGAATGCCATAATTATACTCAACATTACAGGTCTGGACAGGGATAATAACACAGTGGACGCAATAGGTGTGACTAATATTCTAGGATATGTGACCACTTAATTAACAGTAGTTTACCGAAAGAAAATCCTGAAATGTCAAAATGTTAAAACTTTACGATGTTGAACTGGAGTTACCTACTAACAGTAAATATGTATTACATAAGTATATACCCAGTCAACAAACAATATTACTCCCTTGTTAGTGAAACTCAGAAATGTGCATTAACGTAGATCCTGCAGTGGGATAAGTCCAAATCTTTACAGCTGTAGGGGAGCAGGTATTTGGAGTTAAACACTGTACATCCAGTATTACAACTTTTAAGTATATTGCTTTTCAGTAAATTGAAATGGACCCATTATTCTATGCTATGAGCAGTGGGTTGCTCCATTGATACCCCAGAGCAGTGGTAGGGACAGATATGCAATTATATAGTTAGGGTGTTGGGTGGCTTCCACATAGGGACAGAAAGAGGAAGGGTAGAATTCACATGCAGCATGGGAAGGATCTACAGTGGGGGTCACAGGTGACACTTGGCTACTGAGGCATTATGTTGAGGTTAGAAATCAGGAGGCACACTACATGTTCCCCACATTATATGCAGACAGCATGTCTGGACATAATGAACAGTGTTGAGACAGACACAGTGTAGCTACATAGCAACATACTGATTCTACAGCAAGAGGAAAAAATACTATTAGCAGTAATGAATAAACTAAAATCTCATCATTCTATAAGCAATGGTCAACAAAGAACTTAGGCATGAGATCAAAATCTCTTAACCAAGTATGAATTAAATATCTTTACCTCCTGCAAAGATAATCATGCAACATGTCTTTAACTTTGTTAGAAATCTTGGAAGTAATATTTATCGCAGCACTGATCTCTAATGGTACCACCTACTACAACCCTAAGGATATTGCCAGTGTTACTACAAATAAATTTAGGCCTAACTAATTTCCATTCTCACCTCTGTTTTCCTCCTTTACTGTTCAGCATCTATCTCCCCTTAAAACAACCTCTAAACAGGTCCTAAATGCCCTTTCCATAAAAAAAAAAATTATAGGTGCTGATATAACTGGCTGTCATCTAGTCAACAAATTCCCTTTGAAACCTTTTCATAGGCTCATAGGAAACACAGGAAACACAAAGCATTTGTGTCTTCCAACTATTTATGCCATCCCAGTACCCACTCACAGACTGAACCTCGTCCACAGAGGACAGCCAGGCCACTCAGGCTATAGGTTAATTTCTGAATCCAGTTGTCTAGTTCCCATTTGATGGAATATAATGTACTACACTGTTTAATTTACAATGGGAATCTATTCCACTGGTGGGAAATGTGCTGTGTAAGGAACCTCTCTCTCTGTTTTACTGGTATTTTTGGGACTAATTAATTTGTGGCGATCTAAAATACCCTGGACTACTGAGTCCTTAATGGCTCACAAGGCAAGCCCAGGTAGCTTAGTGTTTTTAAGCCGGTGATCTTCTTAGTTCTAGTTGTTTGCTATGTCTAGTGAGGGACATCCCAAGGAAGGCACTGCAGTCAATAATTGGCTTGATCAGTGCTGATTACAATGGGATAATTATCACTTTGCATCTGGAAAATAGTCCTTTGGAGATCAGCTGCACTAAGTAGAAGGACTTCTGACTACTATCATTACATGATGATCAAAGGAGGGAGAATTATCAACTCAAGTAACATGGTCTCAAATAACATTCTTATTTTGGAGTGGGTTATTTTCTATTTCATATGCTAGGGGGAGTTATGGTTTACCAAATGCAACTATGTTACACTTTTTAAGTCTTGGAGAACTTGAATGTCAGTGAGTGACTTGACAATGACTCACAGTCAAGCGGTCATTTGCAAACTTGGTTTGTGGTCTGGAGGTTTGAAAAGTAAATGCCAAACATGAAGCCCTGAGGACCACCACCGGTTACCTTTATACTCCTTGATAAGTACTTGCCCATCAGACCATATGGGTGCATCATTTAACCTATTAACTTTCTGTCTTACCACTCAGGGATCTGTTTATAATGAATTTAATGTACTAACTATGCCAGCATAGGGTATGCTGTCATGGGCCATGGCCAGGTCAAGGTACATCATGTGTACAGTATGACTGCCACTGAACAGCTTGTGTTACTCTTTCAAGTAAGTTAACCAGAGTCATTAGATTGGATCTATCCTTTACAAAGTCAAACTGCTGCTGGTTTCGCTTAATGTGATTTTTAATGTCATAGTTATTCAGCTCAGTTATAACATACTCCATAACTTTGATTATGACAATAATTAGGCGGTGGGGTCTGAAATTCCTAGGGCAGTGGAGGGGTGACCCTTGTGGAGTGGCCTCACCACTGCTGTGCACCAAACTTCAAGGATGAAACCAGTGACTACACTCAAGCTAAATAGTTTAAGGAGGGGCTCTGCCAAGGCCCGCTAGTTATTAGACAGCCTGATATATTATCAGGTCCCCTGGAAAAAGTATTGTAGTCTTTGAGAACACATTTAGTAGATGAACTTTGGTGATGATGTGGGTGGGGAGGGGTATCTGAAGGCTTTGGGGTTAAGTGGGTTTTGAACAGGCATTTTTGGGGTGAGGTTGGCACTGCATTTGTTATCTAGTACGCTGGCAATATCTACAGGATCAGTACAGGTGGTGCCATCTTGAATAAGTTCTGAACAATAGTTGGGTGTTTTTTCTCAGTTTTCTAATGCAGCTAAAGAAGGATATGCAATTGTCCTTAGCTTCTGATTAACTTCAGTTCATGGGATGCCCTAGTATTACAAGTACTTTCTTGTTTTTAAGTCTGAAGTCACATTTATAAAATTATCCTTAATTTAAGAGTTCTTAGATCTGCTGTACACTTTAAGGAGTTTTTTTCTTTTGTTGTAGAGTTAATTTATGTTGGTGGAACACCAGTGTGGTTTACGTTTTAACATCCCATTATATTTACATCTAGTAGGCACTGTGATTGCTATACATTTATCTAAGTGGGCATAGAACTCTTTTGTGTAGCTTCCTACTGACGCAATGGATGGGGGGGGGGGTTATGCTGGAATAAAAAGACTCTTGAAACCTTATCATAGAATTTAATGAGATTTGTACATCTGAAATCCTTGAATTCTGAAATATTGGTATATTCAGCTTTAGAGGTCTTATATGAAGTTCCCTATTTATTTATTTTATATTTGTTTACTGGGAAAGTCTGACTGAGCAAAGTCTATTTTCAGCAAAGGCCCAGGGAGAAAAGCTCCACATACAAAAAATACTATTATACATATTTAAAAAATCCATTTACAGCCAAAGTAACCTAACATATCAGATACACTACTGACGTGATTTTTGAGTTATATAGCAGGAATATTACTGCAAAAGATGATAGCACAAAGAAATATGGATATTAATAGTTGAGATGCAGCCAGTCATAGTAGTACAGTTGATCCAAAACCGAGCAAGCCAACAACTATTAATTTGAGCTAGTAATGACTAAGTTGAGTTGGTTAGGGGGTATGGTATTAGATGCTTGAGAATTAGCCAGGGCTGTAGCATGAGCAGAACCATGAATCAGGTGATCCTTAAGTAGTGTTTTGAAGTGGGTTGGGGTTGGTGGTATTTCTTATATGACACAGAAGTGAATTCCATTTTTTTGAGACATGGTATGATTAAAGTGAGTTTCTTGCAGTGTTGTTAGTTTTAATAACTTGTAACAGAGGTTTATTTGTAGAAAGAAGTGTACATAAGTTGGTGTAAGGTTGCACTATGTTTAGGACCAAAGGAGTTTTTTCAGGTTGCTAAAGAAGTTTATGGGAGATTATTAGCTGGTTGTATATCAGAGGCTGTGGTAACTCAAGCCAGGTGAGTTTTTTAGAGCTAGTGGCAAATCTGGCAATTTTATTGTAGCACATCTCCAGTTTTTCAAGGTCTGATGTTTTAGGTTGGTAAGTATGGGTGAGGGATAGAAAAGTGTTGACAGTAGGTGGGTTCTGCCAGTGGCTACATGGAAGCTGTCAAGAGACTTTTTTGCTTCTATAGAGGGTGCCCATTTTTGTGCACTTTTCTGAACGTTTGAGATATATTAATGTAAAATCTTAATTTATCATCAATTGTAACTCCCAGTAATTTGGTATGTGGGTCTGGAGTTATTTGTGTGTTATCTATAGCAGTTATATGGAAGGTGTGATGGGGTTCTGTGGGCTTGGTTGGACAGAAGATCATGAGTTTATTTTTATTGGGGTTAAGGATGAGTTTACAGTTTGCTAGCCATGTTTCAATTTGAGTTAAAGACTTTTGTGTTATCTCATGTAACTGTTGAATGGTTGGGGCTGCGCACATAAGGGTGGAGTCGTAGGCATATTGTATGATTGATGCTAGTGGAGTGGAAGTATTAAGATCATTTGTAAATATGCTAAAGGGAAGTGGTCCAAGAATTGACCCTTGTGAAACTCCAAGTGTCACTGGTGGTAGGGGAGGAAGGTCTTGAAGCCATTTCACTGCCTGCAGTTGGTTTGGTAGATAACTTTGAAACCAGGAAAGAGCAGAAGGGCTAAGATTTAGGTTTTTGAGAACAGACAGTGGTTTACAGTGACAGACAGTGTCAAAGGCTTTTGACATGTCTAACAAAACTGCTGAGACAAATTTTCTGTCATTTTTAAGCTGATTAAGGGTGTTGGTAAAACTAAGCTATGCTGTGGTAGTACTATGTTGGGGTCTGAAACCATGTTGGGTAGTTGCCAGGAGGTTATTGGCTGTATAGTAATTTAGTCATTGAAAGTGTATACACTTTTCAAGGATTTTGAAAAGAGATGAAAGTATAGCAATAGGTCTGTAGTTGGTGAGTTCAGTTGACTGACCACCTTTGTGCATGGGTATTATATGGGATACTTTCCATTTAGATAGAACATGTTGCTCTGTGATGGATCTGTTGATCAAGACTGATATGGGATAAGAGATACCGTCTGCAGCTATTTTGAGAAATTCGGCTGGAAGATTATCTGCTGCTAGGGTGGTGGGTTTGACTTTTTTCAGGAGTGTTTCTATAGTTTTGGTGGGGATGGGCTGAAAAGAGAAGGTTGCCTGGTTACAATTGTCTATGGGAGGAGATGTTTTCTGTTGGGAATGATTGTGTTTGGCTTGAGCTTTAATGCTTTCGGTGAAATACTGGTTGAAATTTTCAGCGATAGACTGTTGTTTGGTATGTTGAGGGTGGGACTTGTGGGTTGGCCTAGGTGGAGGATTTTTTTGATAGTTGCCCATAACTTCTCTGGATTTTTTTTTTTTTTTTTGGTGTTTCCATTGTATATCGGTGTAATAGGTTTTTTGTCTGTTTTGATTTGATTTTTTAACCCTGTTCCTGATTTGCTGGAATGCTAACCGATTAGGAGATTTATTGGATTACCATAAGACGCAAGTTTTGTCTCTGCTTGAGGAGGGATTTTGTTTAATTTGAGAGCCAAGCGGTATAGATAGCCTTGACATGAATTGTTCTGGAAGGTGCCATCCTGTTGAGGATGGTAAGGAATGTCTGGTTAAAATAATTGACAGCATCATCTAGAGGCAGAGTTTTGAGAGGAGCCCAGTTATACCTTTTTAGTATGACTATTAGTTCTTGGGTACTGAATTTTGTCCTATTCTGAGTCTGAAGAAAAATTATTTCTTTACTAGGGTTCAGGTTTTTCTAAGTAGGATGGTGGGTATATGATCACTTAGACTATCAGGTAGACAGCCAGCAATTTGGTAGAGGGAGAGTTTGTTGGTCAATGTCCAGTCAAGAATAGAATGTTTATTTGTATGTCTGTCTATTTCAGTTGGGGTTTAGATGACCTGTGAGAATTTGAAGAGGTTGATGTGATTGCTGGGGGTATGTGAGTTGTATGTTTAGGTCACTCATGATGATGGGACTTAATTTTAGCCTCTGCAGTTGTGTTCCTACCCACTGCTGGGAGAATGGACATAATGGTGTTTCTTCAGAAGATTGACACTACCACTGACAACCAATTAGTCTTACCAATATCATCTGTAAAGTAATGGAAATGTGTTATTATGCAAATCATTAATAATAACATTAGCAGCCTACAGTCCCTTAATGCAAAGCAATTTGGTTTCGTGAAAAGTATTCCTGACTTACTGAATATGGCAGACTTATATGAGAAGGGAACTGAGGCTCTGGATAATAACCATACATTACACACTGCTTACCTGGATCTAGCTATAAGGCCTTTGATGCCATCCCGCACTCTGGTGCTATTAAGAAACTCACCCGCATTTATCCTACTGAAACACACAGTTTTGCAGGACAAGTTAAACCCTCAACTAATGTAAAAAAGCTTTGTTTGATTTAATTATTACAATAGTCAGTGATGTATAATTTTGACTGTTTCTTTTGTTTTACACCTTATTAAGATATTTCAGATGTATTAGCATGGTCTTCCACAACACTTAGAAGAAAGTCAAAAAAATATATTTTCTCTCATGAAATATCAGAACAGTTACCATTTTTTATGTTTTTTCCACAGGACAAAAGTGCCCAAAACAGGGCAGGTGATAAAACTACCCATTTGAATATTAACCAATATATAGTATAACCAATTGGGTTAGTGGCAACTTTTCTTTTATAGGGCTTCTCACCAGTGTTATCCTACAGGAGTTCATATTAGGTGTGGTCCTCTTCAGCATGTACTTTACTGATGTCCATGATGATTTCAATGGTCTCTGGCTGACTATGATTGCACAGGACTACAAACTCAAGACTGCCATTAACTCTCTAGCATATACCCACATCTTGCAAGAGGGCCTAACTCACACAGACTCCTGCTAACAAGACCATGGACTTAATAAGCTCAGTGCAAAAAAAAAAAAAGTATTATATTCTATGAGACACAAGAACACCCCAACTACTGCAAAAATGATACCTCCTCAAAGTCTACATCATCATTAGAGACGTAGGCACATCCATTGACAATGAGTACTCTTTTGACCACCATGTTCAATTAGTGTTGGGAAACCTTTGCACTTATCCTAACTAATTAATAAAGCAGCATCCTCCAGGTCCAAGGAAATTATTTTTCCTCTGTACTCAGCCCTAATCAGGACCATAATAAAATATAATTCACCCTTTGGCATTTCCCTATCCCAACATATTGCCCAGCTTGAAAAACACACATTTCCTAATGACGAAAATCATTGGCAATACTTCAAGTCAAACTGAATTCCTAAAAGCCCTATCACTTTACTCTATTTCTTATATACTCCTAAGCAGTGGCCTCTGCTTGATCAGGAGGCTATAAATGACCCAGTCCTGCTAATCTTCTTACATATTAGTAAAGCCCATAATATCACCAACACCTGTTCTAAGGACCTTAATCTACATCATAATATTAACAGACCATCTTGGTGTGATAGCTACCTTTCTCTCAAAGGAACCCTTACCTACGAAGCAAGTTCCCACTCCAGGACAAAGTAGCTCCTTACCTTTCTTTAAAGTCACCTTTGAGTAGTTGGAGATCTATAAATTCACTTCTGGGCTGTTTTCCATAGCCCTCACAAAAAGAGGAAGTGAGTAGTAGGAATTGCTGTATCTAGGGTCCAAATGGTTCCAAGCACAACACTATGAAATGATATCACACATGGGCTATATTGTTCAGATTACTATATGTATATGTGGTTTCACTTTACAATCCCAAAATATTGAAATTCAGTATCTCGAGACTGTAAAGCCGAAAACTGAAAAACCCAAAAGCGTGAATTTCAAAATTCCGACTGTCCACATAGACACTACACACACAAACAAGCACACATACAACTTCCTCCCTACACTACAAACCAACAAAACACACACAAACACAACAAAACAAACACACGCACGGACCCTGCATGTAAGCCCCTGCACCCCCCGCTACTTATATATACTAACGCCAAGGTCGCACTTTAAACGCAAACACACAAAAACCACCACTACACATTCTACACTCCCCTTGCACAAACACACATCACATACGTACAAATACCACCACTCTCAACACTTACACACTCACAGTCTTACCTACCTACTCTAACCCACACCTCAAAACTCCAAACACACTCACACATACTAAAATCCCTACCGAAAACCACTTGTAAAACATCACTTACCTGAATCTCCAGCTACATCTACATACCACACCGCACATCAGGAAAACAGGAAATCCCACTTCACGTACATGACTCCACAACCGCGGATTTGACGATTCTGCACTTTCGCACTTCGGTCTCGAGCTACTTTAGTGCGACATTTCAGTAGTTCGAGATTCTGAAGTGAAACCGTATATGTACATATACACTGTTCCAAAGCAAAGGCACAAATGCACAACATGCCTAAGACATATATCTTGCTGCAGTACTTCAAAACACTGTGTGCCTTCTCAGGGCTGTATCTTCTTTAATGTATGCTACTATGTTGACAAAAATTAGTTTCAAACTGCTGTGCTGTCAAGGTTGTTCTCAGTTGCATAACTAGGGAGGTGCAAAGGGGGCAGCTGCATCAGGGATAAAGTGTAATGGGACACTATTGAGAGTGT
Organism: Protopterus annectens; assembly: GCF_019279795.1. Taxonomy (NCBI): domain Eukaryota; kingdom Metazoa; phylum Chordata; order Ceratodontiformes; family Protopteridae; genus Protopterus; species Protopterus annectens. Next base: position 827,762,820 of record NC_056743.1, on the reverse strand, counting down.
AGTACTGGTATTAAAACTTCAGCCAGTTCAAACAGTGAATCAGCTGAAGCCTGGAAAGTGGAAAGTCTAAGGCACTGCCTGAGCTAAAACATGGCAAGCTGGCAGGCACCAGCTTTGCATTTTGTACCTCGTGTCTCATGGCTTGAGGTACAACCTCCTTGATAACCTTAGATCACAGGCAGAGGACTGAGACCTTAATAATCCAGCCTCTATGAACATCTTAGCTAACCAAAATAAGGATCCCATCCTCTCCTTTGCTGATGATTAGGATACAAGCTATCAAAACTGGAATAAGTATCAGTCATTAACAAGAAAAAAATAAGAGAAACCCTTATGGGTACTTATCTGGCTCCCTGAAGCTGCAGATTGATGGCCCACCAACAGTGTTGAAGAAACAGACAACTATGCTAAACTGCATGGCAAGAAAGATTTGAAAATGGGACTGGCTGACACAACCTGTTATATTTACCAATGTCCTTGTGCCCTGGTGGAAGGGCTTCAGCTGAAGTCCTGGGGAAATGAAAAACACAGGAAGTCTGGCCAACCAGTAAGGCTACTGCAGAAAGGCTATCCCAAAACTGATGGCCGCAAGACTGAATAATACAACAAACTAATATCCATTGACTACCCTATACTGACCAATGTTAGGAGATGATTCTACCTCGCTGAACTAATTATCAAAGAAATATCCTCTAGAAAGAAGGAAGTTGTAATTCCCCTCTGTTCTTCCCCATTAGGTCCCTCATAGAAATGAATGCATGCACCTTTCCAAATACGTTGCCTGACCTTGACAGCACAAGTGATTCTTATAAAAAAATCAGGAATATGTTTCTTAACAGATTAAAAACCTTATCACTTTAGTCCATCCTATATAGGCTTCTGCATATTTACCTTTGCTTAGCTTTCCATGGTTTGAAAGACGGTAACCTTTGACAAACTGGCACTATCCACTCCAAACATTTTAACCTTCATTGCCACCTATGAGACAAACTTTCCTTGTCAAACAAAGAAATAAGTTGGGCATCTTGACTGTGTGGGGATTTGGAAATTCACCCCTGGGGTGTGTGTGTGTGTGTGTGTGTGTGTGTGTGTGTATATATATATATATATATATATATATATATTGACTAGGCTCTTCAGTGGCCATCTACACTCTAGTACTAACCTCTGAGCCTTTATATCGCAAGATGCAAGTGTACACACACACACAAAAACCCTATAGGCAATTTAGAGAATACATGATTCACATAATGTCATAGCACAATGAAATGGAAGAAACCACAGTTCCTGGCAAAAATTCACTTGGACAAAAGCAGGAAATGCAGACTGTATGGAAAGCATTTTGGACAGGAAATTAACCACAGAACCAAAAGCCCAACGGTAGCAATGCTAGCTGCTGTATCACAGTGCTGCCAACAATTACAATTTGCCTTTTACAACTGGGGTCAGTTCGACAAACAGTATGCATAACTTCTTCCTAACACATTTTTTATACTTTGGAAAGTGCAAGCTTTAGAATTTCTATTTTGCTATAATTAGGTACCTTCTTTCTTGTAGTAGTGATACATTGCAAAGTAAACAAACAATACTAATGTGCATTTTACTCAATTTAGCTTGTGTAAGTAGCTATACATTCTTTTTTAATTTTAGTCAAGCAGGTGACTAATGATAGACCAGTAAAACTACTGCTGTCATAAAAGTGCATGAATGAATTTGCTCTGAGAATTTGAACCTAACAGTTACATGGCAATACTGTATTTAAATAATAGTCACTGGAAATAGAATGTTAGTATGAAATCTACATTGGTCAAAGGAGGTTGCTGTGAGGGAATCCCCCTTTCCTGTGGGGTTGCTGCCCCCCCCCCAAAAAAATTCCATTTTCTAATTCTGGTTCAAACTGTTTTTTTGTTTTTTTTTTGTCAAAAGTGGACTACAGAAAAATGAGCAATGAAGAGATATCCTCGATTCAACTGACAAGAGCTGCATAATCTGCAGTTGTAATTCTTTTGCTTTTTAACAATTTCCCAATTTGTTTCCTATCAGAAATAAAAAGAAAGGTACATCCCTACACTGCAGTATTTGAGGAAATTCATATTGGCAAAAAACTTCATATATCCCCTCAAGAACGAGAGTAAAACACTAACTGAGCATTGGCGGGTGGCAAAGCTCTAACAAGTGCTTCCAGGACACATGGAAGAAAGTACCTGAAGTCGACAGCAGATGTTCCACGGAGGAAGTCCTTCAGACATCCAGATTTGAAAGACAGGTTGAAGAATAAGGGTAGTAAAGGTTAAGCAACAACAATTCTGATGTACTCAGACATCTTTCTAAAGAAAGTTAACTAATTAAAGACATGACAGAGCCTGTAAGTTTTATATAAACATTTATTTATTTATTTATATTTGTTGACTGGGAGTGTCCGACTGGACGTAGGTCCATTTTCAGTGGAGGCCCGGGGAGAAAAGCTCCACAGTTAAAATAAACAGACAGTAGTTACATTGGATTACATTGCGATTAACAATTTACATAGCAATTTACAACATATTTACAGATGAAGAACATAGTACATCAGTAGACAACTAGAATCTTTATCTGTGAAGTACATAACAGACATTAACAAATGTTAAAATAAGAAGTTCCTGCTGTATAAGTACTAGGCTTATGAGCATCTGAGCTTGCTATAATCAAGGTAGTTAGTGGAGTGGAAAGAAGGTAGTGGTTGGATGGGGTGGGTGATATTAGAGTGGGCGTGGCAAGGGCATAGCCAGCATGTTTTTAGGTGCGCTTTTAGTAAAGTTTTGAAGTGGGTGCATGATGGTATGGAGGTAATTGTGGGTGGGAGGGAGTTCCATAATTTGGCTATGGTGTTACAGAATAGTGCTTCACCAGCAGAGTTATTGGCTTTAGTGATCTGCAAGTGATTTTTGTTGCTGGATCTTAGTGGTCTGGTGGTGCGATATGGTTGGAGTAGATTCTGGAGGGATGGGACATTTAGTGGATGGTTTACTAGTTTGTGGGCGAGTGAGAGTTGATACCATTGAATGAGGTGAGGGAGTTCAAGCCAGCCCAGTTCAGCAAGTGAGAGACAGTGGTGACTACCGTAGGATGCCCTTGTGGCGAATTTGGCAATTTTGTTGTAGCAGGTCTCTAGCTTGTTTTGATCGCATTGCCTTAGAATGGTATATATTGAAGAGGCATAAAGTAGGGTGGAGATAAGGTGGGAATTTGCCATTGAAACCTTTGCTGCTTTGGTGAGAAGATGCTTATTTCTGTATAACGCTTCTAGCTTTTTGTGGACTTTTTTTATGGTCATGGATATGTGAATGTCAAATTTTAGCAATCCTAGCAATTTGGTGTGTTCAGCTGGGTATATAGTGGTGTTGTCTTTTGCTGTGACGTTAAAGTGAGAGTTGTTTTGAGTATGTTTGGTGGGTTGGAAGATGAATAGTTTAGTTTTGTTTGGGTTGAGTATTAATTGGGCATCGGATAACCAAGTTTCAACAGAGGAAAAGGCTTCCTGTGTGACTTTTTGCAGTTTGGGTAGGGACTGGGCTGAGCAGCCGATGGTCGAGTCATCTGCGTATTGTATGAGTGTGCCATGTGTGGTGGCAGAGGCTAGATTATTTGTGAAAACAGAGAAGAGTAGGGGTCCATGGATGGATCCTTGGGGAGATATGTCATTCTGCCATACAACGGATTGTTGGCGGTCAGACAGGTAACTGAAACCAGTTGGTGACTGATTGTGAGAAGGATAGGTTATTGAGGACAGAGATAAGTTGTTTGCGTGGGACCATGTCAAATGCTTTACATAGGTCTAGGAAAGTAGCAGAGGAGAGATAGCCATTGTTTTTATGCTGAAGGATAGTGTTAGTAAAGGAGAGTAAGGCAGTGGTGGTGCTATGGTTTGGTTGGAAACCATACTGAGTATTGGAAAGGAGGTCGTTAGTAAGGAGGTAGTCTGAGACCTGAGAGTGTATGCATCTCTCTAGTATTTTGGAGAGTGGAGAGAGAATAGCTATGGGGCGGTAACTGGTTAGTTCTGTGGAGGGTCCGCCTTTGTGGAGGGGAATTATATGTGATACTTTCCACAGTGTGGGAACATAACTTTCTGACAGAGATCGGTTAATCAAGATGGATACTGGGTAGGCCAGAGCATCAGCTGCGATTTGTAGGTATTCACTTGGGAGGTTGTCTGCTGCTAATTTGGTGGGTTTAAGTTTAGTTAAGAGTTTTTTATGTTGGAGGTAGGTACAGGAGAAAAAGAGAAGGCAGTGGGGAGATTAGTAGTTGAAGGTGTGGGTTGGAGGGGAGGGGGGTTGTGTTGTTTAACTAGTGATAGTATGGTTTGTGTGAAGTGTGTGTTGAATGAGGTAGCAATATTTTCTGAGGAGTGAGAGATGTTAGGAGGACGGGTACTGACTTCACCTGGGTGGAGGATGGAGTTTATGGAGGACCAGAATTGTTTGGGGCTGTGTTTGGAGGAGTCTAGGGCAGACTGGTAGTATTGGAATTTGTCCTGTTTTATTAGCTTTTTGACTCTATTGTGTAGTTCTAGGAATTTCTGTCTAGTTGAGGGGGTCTTGGTTTTGCACCAGTGCTCCCAGGCTTTATCCCTGTTTTTCATTTCTGACTTAGTGGTTTTCTTTAGCCATGGGGAGGGTTGTGCTTTGATTCTGGAAAGTCTTATGGGGGCATTGTAATTAAGGATGCTCAGGAAGGTAATATTATAAAATTCAACTGCGTCATCAAGACTGCGGTATGTTAGAGGATGCCAGTTACATTCTTTGAGGGATGAGATGAATGTGAGAGGGTTAAAGTTTATTTTTTTACGTATCTGACAGTAGACGACAGGTTTAGCTTGGTATAGGTATTTTTTCAGTAGGAATGTGGGGAGTGATCACTGAGGCTATCTGATAAGCAGCCTGTTATATATGACTGGGTGAAGCCATGAAGGTTTACATGATGGATTGGATGGTTGCCAGAACAGGATTGCCAGTCAATACTGAAATCACTTAAAATGATAGTTTCTTGGGGGAGATGGTGGGTAGACCAGCTGAGGAGGTTTTCTTGTGGAGGGATGTTTTGGCCAGGTGGGAAGCAGCATCCAATTATGTTGATGGTTTTGTTTTGGTTTATTTTGAGGTTGGTATATATTATTTCTTCATTTCCTATTTGTGGAGCTGATGATTTTAAGATCTGGATGTTTAGATGCTGTTTAAATATTATAGCTACACTGCCTCCTTTCTTGTTTAGCCGGTCTACTCTTAGTATGCCATAACCTGTAGGGAGTATTTGCTCACTGGTAACGTGAGGTTTTAGCCAGGTTTCTGTCAGGGTGACTATATCTGGGGAGTACAAGTCTATGGTGGCATGGAGTTCATGGACTTTGTTGGATATTCTTCTAATATTTAGGCTTAGTAGAAGGAAGTAATTCGGCTTTCTATTGTCTGTAATAAGGGAGAAGTTGTGGTTTCTAGTCTGATTATAAGGATTGTGGTTGGAGACGGTAGGGACAGGGTTGGGGTGGATATCTCCACTTAGGGCTAATTTTGATATGCATGAGGTTATTAGTTTTCTCAGTTTTTGAATGTGTTTGTGTATAAGGGAAACTTTATGATTGTGCTCTTTGGGTAATAGGTATGGTGGGAGGGTTACTATGTTAAGTTGTAGGGATGCTTTATGTTTGAGTAATATAGTTGGTAGAATATGTGGGGGGTGCATAGGGATGGTTCTTGAGTTGGTGGGAGGGGAGCTGAGTGAGGGTGAGACATGAGTGGTGGTGTGAGTAGTAGTACAGTGGTAATGGTTGAGTGCAGGAATGATAGAGCTTTGGTAGGATGTAAGATATGCAAGAAGAGTGCATGCAGTGAGCTTAGGTAAGGTATGCTTGTACATGTTATTTGAGGAGGTGTGATAGTAGTGGGAAGATGGAGGAGGCAGTGTTGGGTTAGCGCTGTGGTTGGCTACTGGAAATACAGGAGGGGTTTGTGAGTGTAATAAAGGTGGGACCACTGGGGGCGGGAGGGAATAGGGGGCAGGGTGGGGAGTGAAGCGTGTAGAGACCCTGTTAGTGGTGTTGTTGACTGTACACTGAGCAGTCCAGAACAGAAAGTACAGTTGTGTACACTTACCATAAATGTAGCTGTTTGAGTGTATTCACTGTTGCAGTCATCACACTTGGGTTATCTGCCTGCAGGTAGCCCTAAGTCGGCCCGAATACCAGAGTCTTGGGATTTCTGCATCAGATGCTGTCGCCTCTTCCATGACATCAGGTCATCAGGGGTATAAAACATGCAGCCGACGCCATTACATCAGTTTTTTCTTGCCCCAGATGTCAGGAACCCCCTAAAAAGGAAGCAATTACATGGTGTGAAACACCTCCAGTAAAAAGTAAATACCATTGCCTTGAGATATGGCCAAAAAGAGAATATACAGAAATTATAGAAGAAATCAGTGGGCTGGAGGGAGGGTAACCAGGACTGCAACAGTGAATAGACTTGAACATCTACATTTATGGTAAGTATGCACAACTGTACTAAGTTCTTCGTGCTTCACTGTTGCGGTCATCACACTTGGGCTGATTCCCAAAGCTGAGGAAGTGTGGAGGCAGTCATGTATTAGGGCTGGCTAGCAGGCCTTGTAAGACTGCTGTGGCAAATCCAGCTCTGTATTTAGAAAAGATAGGTAAGTGGTAATGCTTGGAGAAGGTGTGTACAGAGCTCCAGGTTGCTGAGAAAAACTGTAGAGGTTGCGGTAGCCCTAGTGGAATGAGTTCTGATCCCCTGTGGGGTTTTCCATGGTGTTTGTAGCAGAAATGGATGCAGTGTGCTATCCATTTGGAAATGGTTTGCTTTGAAATGGCTTTGCCCTCTGTCCCTGTGGCAAAGCTGACTAGCAGCTGGTCAGATGTTCTGAAATGTTTAGTCCTGTCAAGGTAGAACCTGAGCTGTCTGTGTACATCCAAGGAGTGCAGGATCCTTTTCCCTTTATTCTGAGGATTAGGGAAAAAGGTTGGTAAATGGATGGACTGATTTAAAGCCACACTGAATACCTCCTTGGGCATAAATGATGGGTTAGTCCTGAGGGAAACCTTGTCAGCATGGAAAATAATGAAGGGTTCCTCAGTCATTAGTGCCTATAACTCAGACACTCTTCTTGCTGAAATGATGGCTAGCAGTAAGGTCCTTGGTCTGTCCTGTTTGATCTCGAGCAGTACTTGAGAGAGGAGGGGCAGAGGGGGAAAGGCATAAATTGAGATGTTTTCCCATGTAAAGTATAGGGCATCCACTTTCCATGCTTTACTCTGAGGATTTCTGGTGCAAAATTTGCTCAATTGATGGTTTTGGGGGGAGGCAAAGAAGTCCACCTTTGGTGTCTCCCACCTGTGGATTAGAAGTTTAGATGAGTTGGGTTCCAGTTCCCACTCATGTGGGTCCAGTAGATTTCTGCTCAAGTTGTCTGCCAGTGAATTTTGTTTGCCTGGCAGGAATTGAGCTTGCAGGTGCACTTGGTTGCTCAAGGCTGTGTTCCACAGGGCCATGGCTAACCAGTAGAGTGGGTAGGAATGAGATCCCCCCTGCTTGTTTATGTGCCACATAACCATGATGTCTGTCTTTATCAGGAGTTGTCCTGGAAGGATAAGGTATTTGAAGGCTGTCATAGAATTCTGTACAGCTAACATTTCTTTTTGATTGATATGCAGAGTAATTTGTTCTGGGCTCCATTTGCCTTAAATGCATTTACCTGCCATGTGAGCCCCCCATGCATAGTCTTATGCGTCTGTTAGGGTTTGGGCAGCGAGGGATTGAGTGAAAGGAAGTCCCTTGTTGTGGTTGCATGCCTGTGCCCACCAAAGGAACTCTGCCCTTAGGCAAGGAATGATAGGAATCACTGTTTCCATGTCCTGAGAATGTTGACACCACAGACTTTTTAAGTACCATTGAAGTTTCCTCATATGCAGTATTGCATATGGAATTTCTAGAATGCAAGAGGCCGTGAACCCTAGGGTTTGCAGTATTTTTCTTGCAGATAGCTGGGTTTTGGTGGCCATTAGTCTGAAGTAGTTTGTCAAATAAGCCTGATTTTCTGAAGTGAGGAATGCCATCTGGAAAGTCGTGCTCAAGCTTGCTCCCAGGAATACAGTCTTTTGGCTGGGCAACAGTTGTGATTTCCTTTCATTGATGGTGTATCCCAGAGAAGTTAGGAGTCTCCTTACAAATGTCAGGTGCTGAAGTAACAATTCGTGACTGTCCGCCTGAATTAGGCAATCGTCCAAGTATGGGTAAATTTAAATATTTCTCTGCCTACAGTATGGAATGGCCGGAGCCAGGCATTTTATGAACACCCTGGATGCAGTAGATAAGCCAAAGAGAAGTGCTGAGAACTGAAAAGTACAGTTTTGTACCTACCATAAATGTAGATGTTCGAGTGCTAATACAGCTGCAGTCATAACAGATGGGTTATCCTGCCGTCAGGCGGGTCCTCGGTCGGCCAAATTCCAAAGTCTAGGTCCGGCATCGGATGTCGTCGCTTCTTCCCTGACGTCAGTGCGGCTGGGGTATAAAAGAACCAGCCGACACCATTTTCTTCAGTTTTTCTTGCCCCAGATGTCAGGTGCCCCCAGAAGGAAGGCAAAACATAAATTTATGTAATAATGCAATGTAATATAATCAAAAAACAGTAGTTGCAAGCAAATACACCATAATTGAATACCCCAATCAGGTTGTATGAGGAGGTGTTTGTCATTAGGCCTGTCCCAAGAGGGGAAGGAGGGAGGGAAACCTGGACTGCAGCTGTATTAGCACTCGAACATCTACATTTATGGTAGGTACAAAACTGTACTATGTTCATCATGCATACAGCTGCAGTCATAACAGATGGGTAGAATCCCAAAGCTAAAAAGGGGTGGCAGGCACTAAGTGGAACTAGGAGGGGCAAGGATGCCCTGCAAGACTGCTGTGGCAAAGTCCGCTCTGGATTTAGAGTATAGTGGTAGGTGATAGTGCTTGGAGAAAGTATGTACAGAACTCCAAGTGGCTGCTTCGAAAATATCCTTGGTAGGAACCCCCCTGAGGAAAGCTGCAGAGGTAGCTGTGGCCCTTGTGGAGTGAGATCTGATGCTTGTAGGTACAGTTTTTCCATGAAATTAATAACAAAAGCGTATGCAGTGGGCTATCCATTTAGAGAGTGTCTGTTTGGAAATAGCCTTTCCTTGAGCACCTGTAGCATAGGACACAAAGAGTTGCTCTGATTTTCTGAATGGTTTTGTCCTGTCCAAATAATAACGAAGCTGTCTGTGAATGTCCAAGGAATGTAGTGGTTCATAAGGAAACTCTGTCCTGATGGAAAATGATGAAAGGTTGCACAGCCATGAGGGCTTGTAGTTCCGAAACCCTGCGTGCTGAGGTGATAGCCAGAAGGAAGGCTGTTTTCCATGACAAATATTGCAGTTCTGTTGAAGCAGCTGGCTCAAATGGAGGCAGGGTCAGTTTTTCTAAAATGAAATTGAGGTCCCAAGCAGGTACTGGTTGCTTCCTTGGGGGGTTTATATTCTTAGCCCCTCTGAGGAACTGTCTTAAGAGCGGATGAGAGAATAAAGGAGGATCAGTGTTGTATTGTGCAGAAATGGCTGAAGCATGGATTTTGATGGAGGAGAATGAAAGTCCACTGTTTAGCATCCCAGCTAGGTACTGTAATATTTGAGGTAAATTCAGTATCCCAGGATTCTGTCTCTTTTTCTGATTCCAGGCACAAAACCGTTTCCATTTGGCTTTTCTAGTAGAGAGCCTTCTGGCCTCCAAAATGACATCCTGCACCTCCTTGGAGAGGGGGGTCTGTTGGGAAATCAAGGAATCCTCCATGCGGCTAGGTTGAGTGTTTTCAGCTGACTGTGAAGAATTTTGAAGTTGTGCTGGGTCAACAGAAGAGGAATTAGAGGCAGGATCCATGGTGGGGAATGCGTCAGGCTCTTCAAGAGTGGGTACCAGTGTTGTCTTAGCCAGTCTGGAGCAATGAGAATCATCTTTGGTCTGTCTGCTCTGGCTTTTAGTAGAACTTTGGGCAGCAGAGGAAGAGGTGGAAAGGCATAAACTGTCAATGTTGTCCAGCTGAAAGACAGTGCGTCCACTTTCCAGGCCTGTGGATGATAGGTCCTTGTGCAGAATTTTTTCAATTGGTAATTTCTCTGGGTAGCAAAGAGATCTATGTCTGGCCTTCCCCATGCTTGAATTATCTTTGCAAAAACTTGAGGATGCAACTTCCATTTGTGTGGATCTGTCATATTTCTGCTTAGGTTGTCTGCCAGCGTGTTTTCCTTGCCTGGCAGGAATTGTGCTTGAAGTTGGATTTGTAATTCCAGAGCCGTGTTCCAAAGAGACATGGCTAGCCTGCACAGGGGGTATGAATGGGTTCCTCCCTGTTTGTTTATGTACCACATCACTGTGGTGTTGTCTGTCCTTATCAATAGCTGGCCTGGATGCAGTAGGTCTTTGAAGGCCATAATAGCATTTTTTACTGCTAGCATTTCCTTTTGATTGATGTGTAGGTGTTTTTCTTTTTGGGACCATTTGCCCTGAATGCACTGATCTGTCATGTGCGCCCCCCAGGCGTAGTCCGAGGCATCTGTTGTGATGATTTGATTTGCTTGAGGCATGCAGAATGAGAGACCTATGTTTCTTTGGCATGCTTGAGCCCACCACATTAATTCCTTTTGGAGACATGGAATGAGTGGTATAATTGTTTCCAAACTGTGGCTGTGTTGAGACCATAAGTTTTTTAGGTACCATTGAAGTTTCCTCATATACAGCTTTGCACATGGGATTAGTAGGATGCAAGATGTCATGAATCCCAGAGCCTGCAGGATTTTCCTTGCAGTCAGCCTGGTGAAGGTTGCCATTTTTCTGAAGTATTGAGATAGTTGCCCTTGCTTCTCTGGCGTGAGGTAGGCCATCTGGGTGTTTGTATTCAAGCTGGCACCCAGGAAAATTATTGCTTGCGAGGGTATTAGTTTTGATTTCTTTTTGTTGACTGTGTATCTCAGAAAGTTCAACAACTTTATTACAAATGCCAGGTGTTTCAGAAGTATGTGTTTGCTGTCCGCTTGGATCAGGCAGTCGTCCAAATATGGGTATATTTGTATCCCTTGAAGTCTGCAGAAGGCAATTACTGATGCCAGGCATTTCATGAACACTCTGGGCGCAGTAGATAAGCCAAAAGGCAATGTAGAGAATTGATAATGGGTTGAACCTGCAAGAAATCTGAGATATCTTCTGCAATCTTGTCTGATTGGGACATGCAGGTATGCCTCCTTGAGGTCCAATGTTACCAGCCAAGACTCCTTGCCCAGCATGGGAAGAAGCTGCTGTAATGTGAGCATCTTGAATTCTGGTATGAGTAAATATGTGTTTAGGATGGATAGGTCCAAAATAGGTCTCCAATCTTTGTCCTTCCTTGGTACCAGGAATAGTCTGGAATAAAAACCTTGACCCTGTTCTTGTGCAGGTACCTCTTGAATAGCTTTCATGTCCATGAGAGCTGAAATTTGTTTTTGTGCCTCTGCCCTTTGATTTTGTGGCAGGGTTTGGCATGCCTCGCATTTTTGGAAGGGTGTGAAAGTGGAATCTGTAGCCTCTGTCTATAATGTCCAGGATCCATTTATCTTTTGTGACAATATGCCAATTTTTTGAAAATAATGCCAGTTTTCCACCTAAAGGTGCTGCCATTAAAGCTTTGCTTGGCATGCAAAGGGGAAAGTCATTGTGTCTGCTTTCTGAATGGCTGTGATCTATCCTCTCCACCTCTTGGTGTAGGAGCTTGCCATTGTCTGGCTCTAAATGATCCTTGAGATTGCCCTCTACCCCCCGGGCGCCTGTATCTACCGCTTTGAGGTCTGTCCGTGGCTGGAAAGGACCAATTTTTTGAAGGCCAGTTTCTACTGAAATGTGGAGGTTGTACCTGTAGGAAATCTTTTACTGTTTGCATTGATCTTGCCTTTTCCTCCATTTTCTTTAATACCTCTTCAGCTTTAACACCAAACAATACATCTTTTTGAAGAGGTGCATCTAGTAATTTAGCTTTGACATGATCGGGTAAGGTTTGCTCTTTGAGCCAAGCATGTCTACGTATGACAGATCCTGTAACAGCAGCTCTACATGAGGCCTCTAAAGCATCAAAACCACATTGCAAGGTATGTTTACCCACTATGCAACAAATCCTGCAACTCCTTCAAGTCTGGTTGTTCAGGTTGTGACATTTTGCTTTTCAACTGAGATAACAAAAACTGTTGATACTTTAACATGTGGAACTGACAGTTTAATGCCCTCATGGTTAAAGTGGCCGAGGTGTATACCTTTTTCCCCCACCTTCCTAAAGCTCTGGAATCTCTCTCTGAAGGTAATGGATTTTTGGCAGTAGAGGCCTTAATTCCCTTGGGACCCTGTGAAATAGTTTCTGGGTCAGCAGCATGGCTTTTGTATAGGAATTGGTGTGAATCAGGAACCCGGTAATACCTGTCAGGCTTAACTGGAGCTGGTGGTAAAGAATCTGGGTTAAGGCTGGCCTCTGAATACACATCATCTAGTATGTCTAAGACAGGAGGGATAGCCAGAGACCTGTGCTGAGGGAGCAAGAGAAAATCCCTGAACCTTTTCTTGGAATCTGAGTAATCTTGGCCTTCCCAGTGGAAGTGTTCCCTCAAGGTATGCAAGGTTTCTCCAAAAGAATAGTCCTCAGGGGGGGAGACAGAGGGAATGGACTCCTCCGCATCAGAATCTTCAAAAGGGGAGTATGAATATTCCTGGTCTTCAGAATGTTCTGAGGTAATGGAGGCCTGGTCCGAGGAAGGGTAGTCTTCCTCCAATCTGGGCCTTTTGTCCGAGGGGGGTTGAGAACCCCTGATAAGAGTAATCAAATCCTCAGCCATTTTGAGCATCTGTTTTTTAGGCATGAGGCCTTGAGAGGGGCTCTGTGGAGCTTGTCTTTTAGTTTTCATGGCTGTTTTAGATGTTGTGAAAGCCTTAATGGAAAAAGAAGAAGAAGGCCTGAAGACACCTTGAGAGGTGGCAGGCCTGTCTAAACTCTGAGTTTCCCCGCCAAGAGTGGCGTCGGTATCTGTGGTCGGTGTGGGGGCCGAGGAGCCTGCGACCTCGGGCACAGCAGACACCACTAAAGAAGTGTCATCGGTACTCAGGGGCTGCTTAGGCGCCTCACTGAGAACTGGAGCACCTGTAGCCGGCTTTAGCGTGGTGTTAGTAGAAGTCGCGGACCTCGTGTGTTGGTCCTTATCTTTGCGTCTTTTACTCAAAACTGGAGTCGGAGTATCTGACGACATAATGTAATTAAATTTTTTACCAAAATAGTGTTGGGCGTACTCCGCCCGACGCTTAATAGTGCGTTTGTTGAATCTAGCACAAAAACAGCAGGTTGAGACGTCGTGGTCTGGGCCTAAGCAAGGAATGCAGAAGGAATGGAAATCCTTATGCGGTATTTGCTTCCCACATGAAATGCAATTATTAACTTTGTCTGACATCGGTCTGAGGCAAGAAAAGTTTCCCCAACGGGGTACTTAGCTTTCAAGAAGACTTCGGTTGAAAAATATTTGTAATCTCAGGAGCTGGCCGACCGGCACTTGGAACTGCTTCTGCTTCGGGCACTGCGCGGCAAGAAAGACTGAAGAAAATGGCATCGGCTGGTTCTTTTATACCCCTGCCACACTGACATCAGGGAAGAAGCGACGACATCAGATGCCGGACCTAGACTTTGGAATTCGGCCAACCAAGGACCCGCCTGACGGCAGGATAACCCATCTGTTATGACTGCAGCTGTATGCATGATGAACTTCGTAGATATTTCCTGCAAGACTCAATTATGGGGATGTGCAGATAAGCTTCTTTTAAGTCTACGGTGACTAGCCAGGCATCCTTGGCTAGCATAGGAAGAAGCTGTTGCAGTGTAAGCATTTTGAATTTTGGGACCACCAGGAAGGTGTTGAGAATTGACAGATCCAGGATAGGGCACCAAGAGCTCTCTTTTCTTGGCACCAGGAACAGTCTGGAGTAGAAACCCTGTCCCCTTTGCTCTATTGGAACAAGTTGAATAGCTGATATTGAGAAGAGAAAGTACTTGCTTTTGAGTCTCTGCACACTGGTTTGGAGGAAGGTCTGGCATCCCGCTTGGGGTTGGCAGTGAGTGGTAGTATAATCTGTATCCCTGGGATACAATGTTTAGGACCCATTGGTCTTGGGTAATGGACATCTAGTTTTCTGCATGCAGAACGAGTTTTCCTCCTAGGGGTGCAAGTACTTGGGCATGGCTGGGGAGGATGATGGACAAGTCATTGTGCGTTTTTCCCATAAGGGGGTGGCTTACCACTCCCTGTTTTTGAGGTGGGAGCACTCCATTGTTTAGATCTCTGCATACCCTGAGACTGTAGTCTTGGTGGTCTGTTGCCTCTGGGTTTGGACTGAGAAGGCCTGGGAGGGACTGGAAAGGACCAGTTTTTAGAAGACAAATGCCTAATGAATCTAGGCGGCTGCACCTGTAAGAAATCTTTAACAGTTTGCATAGATTTAGCTTTTTCCTCCATCTTTTTGAGAGCTTCTTCTGCTTTTGTGCCAAACAAGCGTCCCTGATTTAATGGAGCATCTAGTAATTTTGCTTTGACATAGTCTGGCAAGATTTGTTCCTTCAGCCAAGCATGCCTTCTCAGTACCGACCCAGTGACAGCAGCCCTGCAAGATGCTTCTAAGGCATCAAAACCACACTGCAAAGTATGTTTACTAACTTGGTTTGCAGAATGCATTAACACTTGTAAATCTATATTTTCTGTACGACCTGGAAGCAACAACATTTTTTGTTTAATTAGTCCCATAATATGCTGCTGGAACTTCAATACGTGAAACTGGCAATTCAAAGCCCTGATAGCAAGAGTTGCAGAGGTATATACCTTCTTACCCCATCTGTCTAAAGCTCTAGGATCTCTGTCCGAAGGAGTAGGGTTTTTGGCTGTAGTAGCCTTAATGCCTTTAGGTCCCTGGGAAATGGTCTCTGGATCTGCAGTGGGATTCTTAAAGAGAAATTTGCGAGAGTCAGGTACTCTGTAGTACCTGTCAGACTTTCTAGGAGCTGGTGGTAATGTATCAGGAGTAAGACTGAATTCCATGAAGACATCATCTACAATATCCAGGACAGGGGGTAAAGCTAGAGGCCTGTGCTGAGGCAAGTCTAAAAATTCTCTGAGTCTCTTTTTGGATTGAGGGTAGTCCTGGGATTCCCAGCGGAAATGCTCTCTTAAGGTATGCAAGGTTTCAGCAAAAGAAAAATCCTCTGGAAGGAGGCAGAGGGAACGGAATCCTCTGCATCTGAATTCTCATAGGTAGATAAGGGTAAGTCCTGGTAATCAGAGGGATCAGAGCCATTGGACTCATGGTCTGTTGAATCAGAAGGAAAATCAATTCTTTGTCTTTTAGAGGGGGAAGGCTGGCTTCCCCTAATTAAGGTTATAAGGTCTTCAGCCATTCTAAGCATTTGTTTCTGTGGCATGGGAGCTTGAGCATGTGCTCTGGTTGTCGGTTTTCTAGGTGCAGTGCGAACTCTGGGCCTGAGAAATTCAATAGCTTTAGTCAAAAACAAAGTTGTCAGTTTAATACGAACATTGGAAGGTTGGAATACACCCTCAGAAGCCGGTGCCTGCACAGCGGCTCTGAATCCATCCAAGGTAGAGACATCCACAGGTTCCATAGTTGAATAAGCATCTCACTGTATACCAGACTCTGAATGGGTCTCAGCAGAGGCCTGCGAATCTGTAGAAGCAGGTATCCAGGGGCTGCAAAGGCACCTCACTGTGTACTGGCGGACTGGTGACTAGCTTAATGGAAGCGTCGTCGGCAGTTTTGGACCTATGTGGTATGTCTCTGTCTTTATCCTTATGTTTTTTCAAAAGATCGGTAGTTGGATGGCTTATCAAAGCCATTTCAGAATATGAAGAACGAGAGCGAAAGAATTTAGCGACAAATATAGCCCAACGACGAATAGTTCAGGCTTTAAACAAGGCACAAAACCAACAGCGAGGAACGTCGTGGTCTGGGCCTAAACAGGTGATGCAGTAAGAATGAAAATCTCTGTGAGGTATTTGCTTTCCAAAGGCAAGACAATTGTTAACTTTTTCTGACATTGGTTAGAGCAAGAAAAAAGGATCCCCAATGGGGTACTTAGCTTTAGAAGACTTCAGGTTTGAAACTCGAACAATGAAAATTTCAGGAAGCAGATGACCGGCACTTACGAACTGCTTCTGCTTTGGGATCCTGCGCGGCAAGAAAAGCTGATGTAATGGCTTCAGCTGCATGTTTTATACCCCTGATGACCTGACATCATGGAGGGGGCAACAGCATCCAACACAGAAATCCCAAGACTCTGGTATTCATGCCAACTGAGTGCTACCTGCAGGCAGATAACCCAAGTGTGATGATTGCAACAGTGAAACACGAAGAACATCAGCTGTACACGCTGGCTCCAGATGGCCACACAGAGACCACCTGAACATGTCAGTACTGGATCTTCACAGTCAGAAGTCCTTGAGAGGGATCCAGGCTTCTGGAATTGGGAGGACAAGGAACATAAGTATCATGCCGTGCAACAGGGCTGTTTTCAGATAAGGAACATACGTATTATGCTGTGCAACGGGGCTGTTTTCCGACAAGGAACATACGTATCATGCCGTGCAACAGGCTGTTTTCTGACAAAGAACATACGTATCATGCTGAGCAACAGGGCTGTTTTCCTAGATTTGCACATATTTCACATTACATCGGAGCTGCCAGTAAGTAATGTAAATACAGACAAATAAGGAATTTGACAGAATGAATCCCACTGGACAAATTATCAAGGGTGAAACCTGACATTATCTTAAATAAAGGCATAACTGGCCATTATCAGTCTGATACCATACCATATACTATTAAAGAGGAGCATTGCTATAGAAAGGCTATCACAAACCCTACCTTAAACAGCTAGAGTAAGCAACTGATACAAACTCACTTGTGCAACCAGACTACAAACACTGCCTTATTTCTGGTGTAGTACATTAAATAGTTCAGCTACCAAAAGTGCACTTTTAAGCTCAGCGATACTTTTTACTGTTTTAAACAGTCTGAGAAGATCAAAATAACTTAATTTGAGCACAAACTGTTAGGTTCAATGAGTACTTAGAATATCTGCAGCTGATTATACTTCCTAAACATTTTGTTCTAGGCCAAATAACCTTTAATCCCAAGTAACTGCCATAGAAGTTCTAAAGAAACACTACTTTAACAGTGTCAGTGATCCCATTTTACATCACTCCATATACTGACTGCCTGAAGTGCAGGACAGGTATACTTTTATGTCTGTTGTTTACTGTGAAAGATGTAGATGCATAATATAACAGGCTAAACTGGGGTTAAAAGATGCAGGCATTTGAAGTCTACTTTCAACTGATCTAGATATGGGACAAGCAGTCACCTTAAACCAGGCCTGGGTTTAGTACAGAACTATATGATGACCCCTGTGCAAAGGGTCTGCAGTCAAATACAGTTAAGTACAGATGCTCTGATCAAAATCATGAAATTAAGAGGCATAATTTTAAAGTCTGACAGTTAAACACACAGGATTATGGGTACGTACTGGTAATGAGACTCATCATTTAATTCTAGGCTTGAGTTTAGTCTCCACTTGCCTGCTGTGTAAGTCACTTAACCAGGTTGTACTTCTGGTTCATTCTTAAAAGGTAGCAGTTATGCTAGTAGGTTACCCGGTTAACAAATGCAATAAACAGAAGAAGACACTATGCACATTGGTTGAAGGAAAAAAATGTAGAAAATGTAAATACCCTCCTGATGGGGATACACTGAACAGATACACCCCAAACACCACTACAAATGAAAGAACAAATCTATTCTCATTAAACTAATAAAGGCATGGTAGTTCACATAAAACATCAGGGAAATTAATATCACAAGATGTGGTCTTGGGGTCACTCTTGGTACTGCTACTTACCTCAGATAAAAAACTGCATTACCGCATGGGCCAGTGGGTAACAAAATTAGCCCAGGGCTGTACCACCGAAGGCATCATCACTTCTAATGCAGTTAGAATGTAACCTTTCTTAGAATTTAATAATATTCCATGCACAGCTTAGAATTTGATGCCAGAAAGCAAAATATAGTGCCATTCAGGAAAGGAAAAAAAATTAGGAAATGACATACTCAGTATACAATCAAAACCTAAGCCAACAGAAGAACTGAGAATTCTAACAGATAAAAAAAAGCAATCAAGCCTGTGTAAAACTATTTGGAAATAAATTCATATGACTTTGAAGTTAAGACCTGGTTAGTACTTGGACGGGAGTCCAAATGGGAATATTTCATGCTGTGGATGACTTCTTGTCATTTGATCATCATGTTTAAACTGCACTTAGAAAACCCTTACATGTGGACTAACTAACTAACTAACCAACCAAGGGTATTTCATCCAGAAACACAACTGTCTTATTTCCACTGCACTTACCACTTTTCCACCTCAGTACTGAATATAATATATCCTCTGGTATGCAATTATCAACACATGCCACTGAACTGGAAATATCTTAGAGGTTCCTAGCCAAACAAGTTACAGGCCTCAAGCACTTTAGTCTTATGAGTAGAATGACTGGCTGGCTTCTCTCAGTTTCCTGTATATTCTTCCACATTTATTTGTTTGGTATTTTGGGCAATGAAAATACCCAACCCTCCTTAACTTGGCCTTCATAAATTAATGGTTTTGCAAATACACATATAAAGGACTTCAATCTCTATCTGCAGACTAAGAGGACATGGTGACGTGATAAGTTCTAATCCCAACATATTCCCCCAGGAATGGAATAAAGTAGCTCTGCATACTACACAAAGTAGTATCCAAGCTACATTCAAGATGACGACTTCTTTCGGCTTTTCCCGGTTAGGGGTCGCCACAGCAGATCACCTGTCTGCTCATGATTGGCAGTGGAATTTGTACGGTGTCAAGTTGCCAACCCAGTGCCCAACCTTCCACAGAAGGCACACACACACACTCACACCTAGGACCAGTTTTAGAGTGCCCAATCCACCTACAGCATATCTTTGGGATGTGGGAGGAAACTGGAGCACCCAGAGGAAACCCACACGACATTCAGAACTAACCTAGACAATTGGATGGGCACCCACAAATTCTTCCTAGGCATATCTTGCATAACTCACCCTGAGCCAGGAGGTAACTCTTGATGTTGGGTGCTGTGGATAGGCTGTTAATGGTCTGACTACTGACTGGCTAGTATCTACATATTAAATGGCAAAATTATTATAAATTGAAACTACTATACAAGGTTTGGTTAAGTCTGGTAAAAAAATGTGTACATTTCTACAGAAAAAGTATGGTACATCTATAAAAGGAAAGGGCCTGTCAGGTAGTAGTGGTGTGTGATAATGCTCATGTGCTAGCATGGCTGATGGAGTTGAGCAAGTTTAACAAAACTTTCCTTAGCAACAGCAAATTTTCTTTCAGCCCAGATTTCTAAACAGCTGCAAGCATTTGGTTCTGATTGTCTATTTTGGGATACATATTAAGGAAATCCACAGTTTAATCTGTCTGAGAGTTAAGAATAGGTAGGTCCCAGTGATGCCATGAATCTAACATCACAAGTAGAGTACACGAAATAGTAGCAGTTGTCAAGCCTGCAAACGTAGAAACACTACAAATAAAGCAGTTCCAGGAGATGAACCCTGAAATTGCAGTTCATTCACTATTCACATCTGCAGCAGATTGAAACACCTTACAATCTCCAGAAATGGAGCAAGAGTGAGAGGTGAACTCTTTGGTCTTTGCAATCTGACAGCTTTATAAGCCACATCTCATTCTAGCCCTACTATTAAAGACAATGACCCTGGTTTGCATCACTCTCCGTTTATCTTTTACTGAATTAAATGATTCAGATCTCAGCATCAATACTAAGAAATGCACTACTAATGAAACTACTCCATCATGGGCAGCTTCACTGCGACTACTTACAACTTAAGGTTGGCTCTTCCGTCTTTTCTATTTTTTAAAAAAAAGAAATTAGTACTATAAAATCTCAATTGGTCCAACAGAAGAAGGACTTTCGAAATGATGGACAATCAAGCAACTTTAGAATCTGAGTTGTTCAGCCTGCATATGACAAATTAATGCTGCAAAATAAAAATTTTGAAAAACTCTTTTAGTTCAAGAGAAGCAACTGAATAGCAAAATGACAGCTTAATAAATGAGGATATAGGGAATCTCCAAACTCTGGATCCCATGCAATTTGGCTTTGTGAAGGATCATGCCTGCTCTACCTGGTCAACTTCTTCGAGTCATTCACCAGAGCTGTGGATGAGGGCAAGGTAGTTCATACAGCCTACCTTGATCTGGCCAAAGCCTTCATTACCATTCTCCACTCACGAATCATACATAGACTCACTAAACTAGGCATCAATCTCTATATCACTAGGTGGGTGGCAAACTGGACTCCTGTAAAGTCCAGAACAACATGAAGGGTCTCATGCTGACCAAGTTCACAGACAATTGCAAGCTGGGAGCCATTATTAACCCCCCAAGTGATGTAGACATCCTACAAAAAGGCCTCACCGAGACCAACGATTACTGCCAAAACCATGGCCTTACACTCAATGCCAAAAAATGCTTCGTCATCCCCTTTGGAAAAAACTCATTTCCTATGAATTACTACATCAATGGCAATCCACTTAACACTGAAGGCATCATAAGAGATATGGGAACACAGGTTGATAGCAACCTCTCCTTTGACCACCACATAACCACTGTGGTCAGAAAATCCTTCCATGTGGCATTAGTAAGGGTTTTGCAAGCAAGAAGGAGGAGGTCATCATCTCTCTCTACGCCTCCCTCATAAGACCAATCATTGAGTACAATGCCCCATTTGGCAAGTACCTCAGCAGACACCTGCAACAACTGGAGAGACCGTAAAAGTACCTCACAAAGAGGATACGGAGCCTTAAACACGTCCTATATGGACAGACTCAAAAACCTCCAGCTATTTTCTGTCTAATATCACCTACTTAGAGGTGATCTCTGCTTGACTTACAAAGCCATGTCTGACCCAACCCTGTTAGATATGCTACATCTAAATAAATCCCAATCACTCCACACTACATGCTCTAGAGACCTCAACCTTATTACCTCAATCAACAGAACATGCTGGAGAGACAGGTTCTTAACCCAGAGAGTGCCCATGCTCTGGAACAGACTTCCAATACACGTCAAGCAGAGCACCTCACTAGCCATCTTCAAGAGAAATCTTGACGAGTGGATGGGAAATATAAAATTCACCCCTGGGATCACTTCAGTGGCTCTGCTCGATAGAGGCACTGGAAACTAATGTCGGGCAGCACGGTGCCAGGGCAATCCTATGGGCTAGGCTTGTAAAGGCTCTAGGGCCATTAGCCTAGTAATGCCTATGAACCTATAAAGATGATGATTTAACCTATATTTTATGTAGGAATTTCTGAGCATCTGGATAACTGTCAGCTTTTACACACTGCAATTCAAGTAATTCTTTTAGACTTCAGCCATGTAGCCAAGCATAGTATATTAAAAAGAAGTTATGTTCTTACCATAACATTCCATGTGTGTTGTCCATCTTATCCTTTATTCTCATTTATGTTTCGCTCGAGGTCTTCAGCAAAACTCATGGGCCTCATTCTTTACCCATAATGCATCTTCTTAGTTACCTCAGATCTTGTTTGCCCTCCAGCAGCATATGGTGGCATAGAACTTTGGGTGGCATGATGCCAGGGAATCTTCTTGGGCTAGGCTTATATAGGCTCCATGGCCGTTAGCCTAGTATACACCTATGAACCTGTGGAAGAACTTGTATAGTAGCAGTATATATATATATATATATATATATATATATATATATATATATATATATGTGTGTGTGTGTGTGCGTGTACATACAGAGTGGATATAAAAAGTGTACACACCCTGTTAAAATGTCAGGATTTTGTGATATAAAAACATGAGACTACAATAAATCATTTCAAAACTTTGGCCACCTTTATTGTGATCTACAACCTGTACAATTCAATTGAAAAACAAACAAGTCTGTTAGGGGAAAAATATAAAAAAAATTAAAAATGTACAATGTGCTGGTTGTATAATTGTGCACACCCTTAAAAAAATACTTTGTTGTGTGTGCACACCCTTAAACTTTTACTTTGTTGAAGCACCTTTTTATTTAATTACAGCATTCAGTCTTCTTGGGTCGGGGTCTATCAGCATGGAACATCTTGACTTGGCAATATTTGCCCACTCTTCCTTGCAAAAGTGCTCCAAATCTGTCAGACTGTGAGGGCATCTCTTGTACACAGCCCTCTTCGACACCTCACAGATTTTTCTATCGGATTTAGGTCTGGGCCCTGGCTGGGCCATTCCAAAACTTTACTTTTCTTCTGGTAAAGCCATTCTTTTGTTGATTTGGATGTATGCTTAGGGTCATTGTCATGTTGAAAGGTGAAATTCCTCTTCATCTTCAGCTTTCTAGCAGACATTTGGAACTGCTCATAATTCCCTCCACCTTGACTAAAGCCCCAGTTCCAGCTGAAGTAAAGCAACCCCAAAGCATGATACTGCCACCACGATGCTTCACCATGGGGACGGTGTTCTTTTGGTGATACAAAGTGGTTTTGCACCAAATGAATCTTTTTGAATTGTGTCCAAAAAGTTCAACCTTGGTCTGAATAGACCATAACACATTTTCCCACATGCTTTTGGGAGACCTGATGTACTGTTTTGCAAATTTTAGCTGGGCCTGGATGTTTTTGTGTGTAAGAAAATGCTTCCATCTTGCAACTCTACCCCATAGGCCAGACATATGGAGAATACAGGAGATTGTCACATGTAGTACACAACCAGTACTTGTCAGAAATTCCTGCAGCCCCTTCAGTGTTGTTGTATGTCTCTTGGCAGCTTCCCTGACCAGTTTTCATCTTGTCTTTTCATCAGTTTTTGAAGGACGTCCAGTTCTTTGCAACTTCACTGTTGTCCAATATTTTCTTCACTTTTTGATGACTGTCTTCACTGTGTTCCATGGTATATCCAAAGCTGTGGAATTTTTTTGTACCCTTCTCCTGACTTTCAACAATGAGATCCCTTTAATGCTTTGTAAGTTTTCAGCAAACCATGGCTTTTGCTGTAGCAGGCAACTGCGTAAATGTCAGGAAACTCCTACTAGGAAAGTTGAACTTTATTTGGGGTTAATCAGAGTCTCTTTAATTGATGGCAGGTGTGTATCCAAGAAGACTGAATGCTGTAATTAAATCAAAAGGTGGCTCATGGGAGAATATTCCTCAGAACCGTAGAACCAAAAGTGGCTCTATTCCAGAGGCCAAATCCACTTTGTAATGAGTAATAAAGGGATGAGGTTTTGCCCAAGTAGCTGCAGTACAGTTATTATCCAGTGGTAGTCTATCCTGAAAAGCTGCAGATATAGCCACAGATCTAGTGGAATGAGCTTTAACAACATTTGGGAGGGCTCTGTTTTTGGAATTGTAAATGGGGAACATGCATGATGATAGCCATCTAGATAATGTGACCTTTGAAACTGGTTGACCTTTCCTTGTGTCAGAATATGAGACAAAAGAGCTGATCTGATTTTCTAAATTCTGAATTTCTGTGTAAATAGAAACACAACTGTCTCTGAACATCTAGGAGATGCAAGGAAAATTCTACTTTATTTTGGAAGTTGGGAAAGAAAACTGGAAGGTCTGTAGATTGGCTAAGGGTATTTTCTGTCACATCCTTAGGTAGAAAGGATGGATTAGTGCGTAATGACACTCTGCCTTTGTGAAAGATTAGATATGGAGGTTTTGTGGACAAGGCCTGCAGCTCAGATACCCTTCTGACTGAAGTAATAGTCAGCAAGAACAGAGTTTTTCAGGACAGATATTTCAAGTCACATGTGGATGAGGGCTCAAAGGGTGGAAATACAATATTGGATAACATGAAAATGAGATTCAAAGGGTCGCTGGATGTTTGTATGGAGATCTTAACATAACAGTGCCCTTCAAAAAAGCTCTACAAAATCTGTGTGACATGGTAGGATGGTCATTTTCTCCTATATGAAAATTAACAACTGTGGCTAGTTGAACTTTGCTGCTGCTCCATCATTGAAGATCTCTTGACAGAAACTTTAAAACAGAATGAACTGGTGCTGCAAAAGGGTCTGTTTTTTAACAGTTTTCCTAAACAACAAACTTCTTCCATTTGCTTTTGTAAAGTTTAAGAGTAGATGCTTTATGAGATGATAATATAATATGCTTAACTGGGGAGGAGAGGGATAGAAACCTGGCAATTAGGGGAACTGCCACAGCCAAGCTGTCAACTTTAGGGTGTCTAGACTGGGATGAACCATTCCCAGACAGGGATGAACCATTCCTGATGGGTATATCAGGAAGTCCAGAACTGGGTCCAGAATCCAGGGTTTGTCTCAAAGATGAGGTTGAAGAAAGGAGAACCAGATTTGACAAGGACAGTAGGGAGCAATTAGGATAATGGCCGTCTCCAACAAACTCGCTTTCTGTAGAAACTTTGGAATTAGAGGAATCGGGGGAAAAGCCTAAAGAAGTCCTGGGGGTCAATCGTGAACAAGTGCATCCCTTGCTGACTCCCTCATAGAAGGGATCAGGGCAAAGTAGTGGCTGAATTTGGCATTTATGGGTGATGTAGAAAAGGTCACAGCAAGGCTGGCCCCATTTCCAGAAGATCACTTCCATAACCTCCCAACTGAGGGACCACTTGTGCGGCCATAGAATGACTCTGCTCAGCATGACACTGCATTTCCCCAGGATGTGCATTGCTATCAGAAAGTGGCTGAAGGCTATTAGCTTCTCAACAAAGTGGGTACTGATCTTGTTCCCCCTTGTTTATATGCCATACTACAGACATGTTGTTCGTCTAGATTGCGATCATTCCCAGAGGAAGAGAGTGCTGGAATGCTTGCAATGCTAAAAGCACCACTCTCATCTCTAGGCCATTTATATGCAAGTGAGACTTGTGATCTTGCCAGATGCCTTGAACTGTCTTCCCACCCTATCTGGGAAGCATCCATGGTCACAGTGGCCAGAGGTTGAGGAGGAATGAAGGGACGGCCGTGAGGTACTGAAGGTGAGTGAATCTACCATTGGAGATCTTTTCTGCAGGCATTGGTTATCATAATCTTGTGAGACATTGAAAGTTACAAGATTGACCACTGAGCAAACAGCATCCACTAGAGAACCCCCATGTGGAGATGAGCTAGGGGAATTAGTATGATGGATGCAGCCATTTTCTCCAGGACTTGGAGAACAAGTTTTGTGGTGGCTTTTGATTTCTTTATTAGAATTCTGATGAAATGATGGAGGCTGTCTACACTGTCTTATAGAAGTCTTGCTATTTGTGTGGTAGTGTTTATCTTTGCTCCTATGAACAGAAAAGTTTGAAATGGCTCTTGCACAGATTTTTTCATAATTGACTGTAACGCCTAAAGATTAGCATAGCTGAAGGACATAATTCATTGACTGGAGTAAATGATGCCTTGTCGGCCCGGTTATGACACAGTCATCCTGGTATGGAAACACGCAGACTCCTTTATGTCTCAGGGGAGCTGCTACTACTGCCATGCATTTGGTGAACACTCTGGGGGCTGTAGTGAGACCAAAGGTCAGAGCTCAAAACTGGAAGTGACTAGCTCCTAGCTGGAAGTGCAAGAACCTCCTGGACTGCATATCCATTCGAATATGGTAGTACGTGTCCTGAAGGTCTACAGAGCACATCCAGTTGTTTTTTTCCAGAAATGGAAGTATTGACTGCAGTGTCACCATCCCGAACTTGGTCTTCTTTACTGATTTGTTCAGATTTCTGAGATCCAAAATGGGCCTCCAGTCCCCTGTTCTCTTCAGAACTAAAACGAATCTTGAGTAGGATCTGAATCCTTTCTGGTCTGCGAGGACTTCTTGGATAACTCTTTTTTCTTAGCAACTTTTGAATTTCTACACTTGCTTGTTCCTTTTGATTGTGTAGAACATCTGGAACCACTTTGTTTTGGGGATAGGAAGGGTGAAGGGAATGATGTATCCTCTGCATGTTATGTCCTGCACCCATTTGTCATTTGTTATCTTTAGCCAGGTTTCTGGGTGTAAGGACAATCACCCCCCCCCCCCGACTGCCTCCAGAGGCAAGCAATTGGGCAGTCCTTCAGGAGTGCTGGAAAGGTCTCCCAAACAAAGATTCTCTGGAGCCTTTGTTTTGCAGACCTCCTCTGCCACGAGAGTGGCTTCTTCCATTATTGTCCCCCCCTAACTCTGGAGGAACTTTCACCTTGTGTGTCTTAAATATCTCCACGGCACACAACAACACCAGAAAGTCAATGTATCAAACGGATACTCTCCGTCACTGCCAAAACAGAAATAAATTATGTTGGATTACTTGTGTGCCTTATTCGAGTTTGTGCCAGCAAGCATTTCTGTTTTGGCAGTGACGGAGAGTATCCGTTTGATACGTTGACCTTGTGTGTCTTGGTAAGACCTCTGAGATTTTCTGAACCACATTTTTCCATTACCTTTTTGACCCTTGGGAAAGGGTCTAGTAGGACTGGAAAAATGCACTCCAATGACAGACAAGGTCTTTCTCTCTTGTTCACACCTGGTGAGCATTTCCTTCACTTTTGGCCCAGAAAAGAGAGGAGCCATCAAAGGGGGGCATTAATGAAGGAAAACTTGAAGGGCTCTGCAAAATTACAATGATGCATCCAGGCCTGCCTCCTAAGAGAGAGATACTGGTGCCTACTGCCCTACTAGTTCCATCTTCTGCATAAGAAATGAGTCTCATGGACATGTTAACAACTGAATTCAAGGTAGTAAGCTGAGCATTGACTTTCTCTGCCACTGCATCAGCTACAGTCCCTTGGAGGGAGTCTGCTAATTCTTTAACCAGGTCCCACTGCAGTCTAGTGAAATGAGTGAGATAATTCAGAGACTGCAAAGCAAAGGTCGCTGATGAGAGGACATGCTTCCCATACCTATCCATATAGTCCTCGAGTCCTTATTAAGAGGATGGATAGAGGAACTTGTCTCAGAGAGTTCACTTCATAGTGACTGCCACCATGACCATGGCATCAACCCCTACAGCCTTTGTTAGAAAACTTTTTTCTTTTGGGGCAGTGATGTATTTATTTGGCCTCCTAGGAGTAGGGTTTATGGTGACTGGGGTCTCCCAAGCCTTCTGCGAGATTAATTCAACAAGTTCGTCAAAAGGAAGAGTAACCCAAGAAGTTGATGAGTGAGACACAAAGGCCTTCAGGAAGACTGACTCCCTCAGCCGAAGGGGTGGAGGACTGCCAATCACCTCTCTGTTTTACTATTTCTAGGATGTCTCCAAAAGAGACGTCTTCAGGAGGTCATCGTGGAGACCCTTCTGCTTCATTGAGGTCGGTGTCAGATGTGATAGACTCTTCTGGTGAGTCAAGATACTTCCTCTTGCACGTCCTCTTCTGAGGGAACTCTTCAGTGGAATACTCAGGTGAGGTTTCAGAAGAGGGGGCAATACCCTGAGGTACATCCTAAGGCCAAACATCTCTGTAGACATGTGGAGAGGGCCATGAGAAGACAAAGACACCCCAATTGAAGAGAGAGGAAGAACCAAAATAGATTGTGTTCCAGACTGTGAAGTAGTCAATGCCCTCCTCATTGCCACAAAGGCAGTCTCTCCCCAAGCCAAAGAACTCCCAAGATCTGACGAACATGTTGTCAGAGCAGAAGGTCTCTCTGGAGCAGAGGAGAGTAGCGCCAAAGCAGAGGTAGGAGCCAAACTCACCCGTGCCGAGGCCCCCAGAGGCATAGTCAGATCTGAATAGATCCGAAAAGTCTCCATGGATCTGACAGGGGAGTGTCAGTTACTAGAGATCTCATGCACTGTAGGCATAGAAACACTCAGGGCAGATATCAGATCCGAGTAAAGTATGTGTCCAGGACCCAACACCAACACAACCTGGACATCAGAGTCCATCAGCTCCACAGCAGGGGGATGGATCAGAGGAGGAACTGTAACAGAAGAGGGGGGTTTGAGTCTGACCCGATTCTATTGGGCTCAGATCCAATATAAGTTTGGCCAAAGCAGGTGTCTTCAAATGTCTCTCTATGACCCTATCCACACCTTCATCAGATAAACTCCTGTTAGATCTAGTGGACAGGGTAGGTGACCTTCATGTAGCTAGTAGTGGAGAAGGGAGTCGAGAAGAAATCTTCTCAATAGAAGGAGATCGGCTCCTATGTCTATGTTCAATGGAAGTAGTCGGCGCCAATGAAATTCCCCACTCCAAGGGAGTTTTGGAACTGGGAGGAGATGTCTGCGTCACTAGAGCCTTGTGATCCATCAGTTTTGGAGCCTTCTGCCTCAGCTCTTATAACCTCCGATGAAGGTCTTTTAGTAGGTTTTTCGGGAGAAATAACCTCTGAGAAAGGCGATTTCAAAAATCTTTTCAAAATGAATTTATTTTTATGTTCCATTAATCCCCACTGGCTGAAGTTGTGGCAAATGGAGCAAGACTCCTGCAGATGAAGAGGCCCCAAACAATACACACAAAGTGTGTGAATCACTGAGGGGCATCTTCTTACTGCATTTTTCACACTTTTTGAAGCCTAAAGGCTTGCTTTCCTGTTTCTGGGACATGATTAGGAAAGAAGAGAGAGAGAAAGACAAGAATACAAACAGTCATTTCAAGTAAAGAGCAAGTCCTCTAACTTAAATTCACACACACACACACACACACACACACACATACACGCACACACACTCACACGCACACACTCACACATGCACACACTCACACATGCACACACACACATGCTAACACAATTTTTTTTTTTGAAAGTGGAAAGAAGAAGATAAAATATATAAGATAAGGAACATCCTCTAACTAAAACAGACATTCCTAGATGCCCTCTAACTTAAACGGATGTCTAATAAGAGATACAGCTGGGTAAAGAAGTAAAATAGAGAAGTAATTTAAGAGGTATTTAAGAATTAAAGGAGAAAGATAATTTTCTCCTAAAATAAAGTAGTCAAAAAACTATGTACTTAGCCCAGAGCTAGTATAGCTGATGAACCTCTTTGCTGCATGGCAAAAGAGATCTGAGGTAACTGAGGGGATGCATTATGGGTAAAGAATGAGGCCCACGAGCTGAGCTGGAGAAATAGCCAAGATGGATCTGACCCACACGTGAGAATAAAGGGGAGATTGACATCACATCATCTGTTAAATGTACTATAGTCTACCATTCTGGTCCCCAATCACCAGTCCAAACCATGCAGTCATTGCTAAATTTTACTCTTCGCTCAATAGATTTTCCACTGGAAATTATACAAAAAAAAAAAGGGAAAACTTCTGCTAAAATTTATAACAAATTCTTGCAAAAACAGATATCACAAAGTTTCCAGCTATTCAAAAGAACTAGCCATAAAGATATGACTTTATCTTTTTCATCAGGAAGCTTAAACTAGCCGCCAAAAGTGAACCTCCATATGGAGAGGGATGCTCCTGGACATAAACTCATCTCAAGGAAACCCCCCCCCTTTTTTTTTGAAGGGGACCTTCATATGTTGCATTTAAGTTAATATTTGAGAACTTACATAGACATAATTATTCCTTCATTACATATTAATATTTTAAATCATAACATTACAAGGGCTAATAAAATGCACAAGAGCAGATAATGTAGCTTTGAGGGAAGTACAGCTATCGCCTTTAAAACATTTAGTTTTGCCATCCATTAAGGAATTTAATCATGTTGTACTGAACTTGATAACGAAGCCAAGGGGGGTGCTATTTTACCTATTTCTTCTCAAATTAATGTTCTGTATCAGTGTTAGGGATGACAAAGATGACATTATTCTGGTAAGCATGCAGATTAAGAATTACATGTTTACAGTAGGCTCGGTATTTGCTCCATTTACAGACTATGACTTATTTCCAGAGAAATTTTGTAATGGCCGATATATTATTTTAGCTGGTGACTTTAATCTTTCATTTTCTGAACATGCAAGAATAAGGAACATGAACCATTCGAAATACTTTTTGGAAGTACCCTTCACTTAAAGGTTATGCTCTCCTAGATTTGAGATTTAAAAGGTCTACCATGATGGACTACGTTTTGGTTTCCTTTTGCTTTACTCACACCGTTAGGGACATTGTAATACTACCCACAGGCTTATCTGATCATGCTGCTTTTTTAAGGATAATTTAATTTCACAATCAGTTATAAGAACTTTTTACATTAACAATGAGATATTTGAGATATAACCAAATGAGATTAAGAAAGCCATTGAAGAGGTCTGGGATAACAACTCTCAAGCAGACATTCCTTACACAATAAACTAGGCTTCTTTCAAATCCTTAACTGCTCATATTTTGATTCTGCTGACAATAAAAGAAAAAGATGAGGCAAAAATTAGATAGTGTCGTGGATCAGTTAATAAAATGGTATCAGTTGGTAGGAAGTAACTATAACAAATACACTCCACTGAGAACAAATATTAGATCTCCTCAGAATGATCCTGTAGAGGACTTAAATGAGTCAGATTCCTTCAACTGTATTTTAGGGCAAATATGTTCATTACCTTCTTTAAAGACTTATTTAATACCAATTAAATATGTAATTATTTTCATCAAATTAAAATGCTATTTCATATTAAAACTGACCCTCAAGACATTCTTAATTATCTTTGTGGACTATTACTAGGGTATTTATATGACCTTGTTTCCTTTGGATCAAAACAAAATAACTGTCTCCCAATGTCTAGCCAAATTTTGTTTTACTTCGAATGACCCTAAAGAATGTTTTGTTATTTATTAATAAAGCTCCTGGCCCAGAATTAAATTATAATGGAATTCTACAAAGGCCTTCTTTGTGCATTTAATTACCACCAAAGTGTTAAAATGTTGACACTTCTGGAATATCTGGCAATTTGTCTAAACTTTTCTGAATCATTGCTTCTGAAGCTAAAGTAATTTTATTAAGAAAGTCTGATAAAGGCAGTATAGACTTTTACACCTTTCCAACTATTATCCTACTGCACCTTTAAATACCAGCTATAAAACAATACCCACAATGGTTAACAAAATACTTCTGATCAAGGTTGCCAATACTGCACACTAACCATGCTCGCTTAGCTCCCAGAAGGAAAATGACGTCTGCCAGCCAAATGTTATAAGGGATAATCAATTATCACGATAAGTATCTCACTCCTTAAACCTAAAGTAGGCCTTTGAGTTTATAAACCACACTTTTCTGCTTCAAGAACTTAAGAAACTTTGTCTTCCTTCCTCAATATATAATATAATATAATATAATATGGGTAATTTTGTACCAATTCAAATAGTTAACTTAAATCGATTTGCTGGCATCAGAAAGTCTTCTACAACATGTTGTCGTCTGAGAAGCCTGTCCCCCTTTCCACTCATACTTTTCTTGAGATCCATATATGCTAATCACTAAATTCTTATTCTGTCTGTTAATGGATTATAGATCACATTCACAGCCCATACAAATTTTTTACCATTTCCAATTTCCTCATAGTAGGTTTAATTAAAAAGAAAGTTTCCTTCAGTTTTATCAGAGATTTTTTAAAGTTACAATGTCAGCTTCAGCAAGTCTTAAAACTAGCATTAACACAAAAAGGAATAATGGATGATATCAATTCCCATGTGTACATAAACTAACATTTCTAGAATGTATCTTTTCCATGGATGTACTTCACAATATTTTGCAGCAAATGTCTAACAACTGTATGAAGATGCAGAAAAGTACAGTCGTGTACAGAAATTTGCCATAACAGTAGATGTTCGAATGAACAATGCTGCAGTAGCCCTAGCTATATGGGTTACACATTGCATAGAGTATAAAAGCAATATTGTATTTAAGATATAACCCATATAGCTAAGGCTACTGCAGCACTGATTGATATGCAAAATATCACTGCATCTAAAGGTTATAGTACCAAACACTTCTTTGCAGGAATGGCTATTATTTTTTAAAATAAAGATTTACCCTTACTGTTACTCTTTCTCTAAAACAAATTATCTCCCCCTGAAACTGGTTGGTTGAGCAAAATCAGGATGATCTGCTCTATAGTCTTCTGATGGGGAAGTTCTCCTAGAATTCCATGGTAAATGATGAACCTTCCCCCATCCAGATTTGACTATTACAGTAAAAACTCTGACATTACTGCATTTCTCCAGCTTATGGTTAATTATACTTATTTATATGCATTTGCCTGGAACACTGAATTTTTTGACCCAGTGCTAGGAATACTGAATAATTTATGGTAAGGCCAATTTTCTACATGGGATAACTTAAATAAAAACTTTGCTGAACTGCATGCTAAGATTATACAATGTTAGTAAATCCAAAAATGTCCGAAAGAAAGGACCGAAAACCAAAGCAGTGATTGAAAACTGGTAATTTATTTCACCACAACAGAACAAAAAATAACATCATGTTATTTTTTGTTCTGTTGTGGTGAAATAAATTACCAGTTTTCAATCACTGCTTTGGTTTTCGGACCTTTCTGTCAGACATTTTTGGATTTACTAGTCTAAGATTATACAATATTTAACCAAGAAATATTATTATATATTTTTAAACTTCAGTTTTCCTGGTCACAAATACAACTTTCCTCTTGTTTACCTACTCAATTAGATGGATATAAAAAACTTGAGCCAGCTTAAACACCCTTCTTATCCTAAAATAACGTATTATAATTTAAAGAAATTCATAGACATGTGACAGTATACATTTAAATGTGGTCAACTGAAGACTGAAAAATATTTACATTTTTATCTGTATTGATTGAGAATTTGCATTATACAAGGATAAAATAACCACATCTAAGCTGCTATTGTGAGTGACAAAAATTGAACTAGTGACAACTGACAAGTTTATTCCTGTACAGAATTGTGAACTTCACCAAAATTAGATCTATCCAGTTTTGAAGTCCACTTGACATCTTTTAGGAATAAAGTAATCCAACACAAACTTTAACAACATATCTTCTTCCCAGTAGAAAAGGATATGCCAAGGTTCACAAACTATGCTGGCATAGCTGTGGTAACAATGGGTCTTGTATTTTTGTGTGGTGGTTTTGCCTAAGGGTCTACCCTACTCTGCTGGTTTGGCTGTGGTAATAGTGAACCTTGCTGCCATGTGTGTTTGAGAGCTTTTCACTTGTTCTATTTGATCACTGCTTACAGTATTAGCTGTCATTTCACTGTTTGAATCATATTCCAGTCAGACTGATGAGTTGTATTTAATGAGCATGGTTACAAGAAGAATAATGCTTTACATATGGAACCAATAGTTAACTATTGGCCAACATCTGTCTTAAATAATCGGTGGTCTCCCTTGAATCAGTCAGCAGTTATGAAGTTATGGAATTATAAGGCTTATTGATATTACAGCTCTAGAACAGTATATTTTCTTTCTTTTTTTTTTGTCTGTGGCATGGAATAGGGGGTGAGGAGGGGTAGTGGTTGACTTTAACAGATATGTCTCCATGACTGACAGAGTTGCTTTACATGAAATCTGTAAAGGTATGTAAATATTCGCAACATATATATTTACAAATCAATAAAAATGGCTGTAAGAAAAGAAAGAATGGAAATATTTTACAAAGAGTTTAAAGGGGGTGAAAAAACTGAAATACAAAAATATGCTTAAAATATTATCTTTATTCTCAGTTTCCTAAAGACTCTGCAAGGAGAATCTGTCCCTTACATTTAAATTATTAACTGGCCCCTTTTTGGACGGGGTAGCTATATCACAAACTTATTAAATGCTAAATAAGGCACACTGATAATAAAATGAGGTATTAATCATTTGAATAAAAGAGGCACACTATGGAATACACTACCACTGTACATCAAACAGCATTAAAAGCACAACAGTTATTACAGAGAACTGTGACACCCATATGAATGGCAAAAAACAGCATGGAACAATGCTCTATACATCAAGCTTAAGGTTTTAAATTATCCCTGCAAATGCCAGGGGTAAGACTTTAAAAAGAAGTTATATACTCAACCATAACGTTACATCTGTGTTGTCCATTTTCATTCTTCCTCAACTGATGGGTTTGGATCCGGTCCTCGGATGCGACTCAGCCACTGCAAAACCTCCTGGCAACCAAAATGTCTCAAGCATGTCCCTTATCCATAATGCTCCAATCCCAAGTACCTCAGATCCTGTTTGCTGATTTACTATCTGGAGCTCAGTATAAAAGACAATAATGTCCACAAACCACTTAATCTTCCAAGAGTTTAGAAAGGATGGGTGTTGGTGGGTGGGGAGTTGAGTAAGAATGAAAACTGACAACACAGATGGAACATTACGGTGAGTACATAATTTCTTTATCACATGTGGACAATTTTCATTATATCCTCAACTGATAGGACAGAGTCTCCAACTACCTGAACACCCGGGTGGACTCAAGGAAGGATATTCCTGAGCACAGTTGAACCAAATAATGCTCTACACTTGGAGACCAAATCCAATTTGTAATGAGTAACAAAGGTATGGGGAGTGGCCCAAATTGCTGCAGCACAAATATCATCCATGGTCATTCTAGATTGAAAAACTGAGGAAGTTGCCATGGATCTAGTTGAATGGACCTGTAACAGTTTTGATAAGGTAATGCCCAATTTACTATAAATAAATGCAATACAATCACTCAGCCATCTAGCTAAAGTTACTTTGGCAACTGGTTTTCCTGATTGCACTTCTCCAAAAGAGACTAACAATTGGTCAGATTTTCTGATGTCTTTTGTTCTACTTACATAAAACTGTAATTGTCTATGAACATCTAAAAATGTAACATGTATTTGACCTTGTTAGCAAACCTGGGAAAAAGTACTGGCAAATTAATGGACTGATTGATATTAGACTTTGATACCACCCTTAGGAAGAAAGGATGCGTTAGTTCATGAGGTATCTCTATCCTTGTGAAAAATCAAGTGTGGAGGTTTTGAGGACAATGCTTGAATTTCAGAAATTCATCTGGGAGAAGTAATGGCTACCAGAAAAAAATTGTCTTCCAAGAAAGGTATTTAAGGTCACACACAGCTGCTGGTTTGAATGGGGAACAAGTAAGTAACAGAAGTTAGCCTGCAGTAACAAATTAAGGTCCCATGGGGGAGTAGGGTCTTTAAAAGGAAGTCTTGGAGGAAGAGTCCCTCAGAAAAATGATTTGCAGAGCTTATGAGAAGCAACCAAGAACCCTTAAATCCAACGTGAAAATGTGATATAGCTTGAAAATGTGATATAGCCGTTAACCAAACCTCAACTGTTGAGGAACTAGTGCCTTCTTTAAAAAGTGTAACAAAAAATTCCAGGATGTTATGTATGGGAGTGGAAAAAGGATCAACATTATTTTGGTGAGCCCAGTAAATAAACCTTTTCCATTTACTGGAGTAGAGTTTTCGTGTAGAGGCTTTATGGGAAGATGGAAGTATATGTGGGACAGGTAAAGAGAGCATAGATTGTTTGGCTATTAATGGAATTTGAGAATCCAGGCAACCAGCCTGATGTCTGATAAGTCTGGATGACTCATGCTTGTCAGATGAGACAAAAGGTCTGCAGTCAGATCCAGATTCCAACGTTGGTGAAGTAAATGAGGCCAAAGGAAGGGGAACCAAATCTGTTGAGGCTAGTAAGGTGCAATGAGGATGACGTTGCTCTTCAACATGGCAGCTTTTTGTAGGAATTAAAGGAATTGGAGGATAAGTGACTGGGGGGCCAATTGTGAAGGTGACCATCCCTCAGTGATTCCTGCTGTGGGGGGGGGGGTTAGGGCAAAGTAGCTGCTGCATTTGTTGTTTAAGGGAGAGGCAAAAAGATCACAGCAAGGCTGGCCCCACTGACAGAAAATTGATTCTGCTACTTTCTTGTTGACAGACCACTTGTGAGGTAGAAGAATGCACCCACTCAGTTTGTCTGCTATCATGATGGACTTCTCTGGAATGTGCATTGCTATGAGAAAGTGGTTGAATGAGATCACCCACTGACACACACTGAGTGCTTTTTCGACACAAGGGATAAGATCTGGTTCTTCCTTGTTTGATGATATACCAAACTACTGACATATTGTCCATTAGAGTTGTAATCATTCCCAGAAGGAGAAATGCTAAAAGCACTGCTCTCATCTCTAGGACATTGATATGCAAGTTGACCACTTCGGGGGACCTAGTGTCTTGAACTGTTTTCCCCAGAAAATGCCCCACCCCTACCCTAACTGGGAAGCATCTGTGGTCAGTATGGCCCGGGGCTCAGAGAGAATGAATGGACAACTTTGTAGAACCTGGTCCAATTGAATCCACCATCCAAGATCCCTCTTGCATGCGTGGATGATTCGTATTGGGGTTTACATAGGTTGGTAAAGTATCAACCATTATTTTGCTAGCATCCACTGAAGGATCCTCATGTAAAATCTGGCTAAAAGTACTAGTGCTACAGCCACTGGCATTGATCCTAGAGCTTGCAGGAACAAGCAGGCTGAAATCCTGCTAATGCAGATTATTTTTCTGACCTGTAACCTTATAGTCTAAACCCTTCAAAAAGGTTAGTGATGCTATCATTGACTTTGTGTTGAACAGTGCTCTTATAAACTCCACATTTTGGGTTGGTTCTAGTTAAGACTTCTCGTACTTTATGGTTATCCCCAGATGAAAACATGCCTAGAGAACCTGATCTCTTGTCCTTGTTAACCGATGCCTGGTCAGGGCAGTAATGAGCCAATTGTCTAGATATGGAAACACCCAGAACCCTTGCAGTCTTAAGTGAGCTGCTACTACTGCTATACATTTGCTCCCTGGGGGCTGTGGTGAGAACAAGGGGTAGAACTCTGAACTGGTAATGACTAGCTCGCAGCCTGTAGTATAAATACCTTCTGGATTGCTTGTTCATCTTTATGTGATAGTACGCATCCTGAAGGTCTATCTAGCACATCCAGTAGCCTTGCCCAAAAAAGGGAGAATGGACTGAACAGTGACCACCCAGAACTTGCTGCATTGAACAGACTTGTTCAAGTTGCTGAGATCCAAAACTGGTCTCCAGTCCCCTACTTTCTTTGGCACTAAAAAGAACCTTGAGTAAGTTCCGGATTCTAGCTGGTCTGGTGGGACTTCCTGGATGAATCTTTTTTCTAGAAGCTTTTGTACCTGCAATACTGTTTGTTCCCTCTGATTGGGTGGAACATCTGGGATTTTTCTTGAAATTGGAGGAGAAAGGGAAAATGATATTATATAATTTCTGGAAATAATCCTCTGGACCCAAGTATCTGTTGTTATTTCTAGCCAGACTCTCTGGTGCAGGGATAGTCAACCCCCAATTACTTCCAGAGGAGGGCAATTGGACCGCCTTATAGGAGCACTGGAAGGGTTGGTTAAAGAATGAATCTGTAGACCCCTGGTTTTGCGGGCCACCTCTGCCACAGATGCAGCATCTACCATTAGAGTTTCCCCCTCTACCCCTGGGGGAACTTCCTCCATGTATGTCCTGGAAAGGTCCCTGGGACTTTTTGAACCACATCTTTTGATTACCTTGTTGATTCCTGGAAAATTATACTTGAGGTGTTGAAAAATGTACACATAGGGTAGACAGGGTCTTTCTGTCCTTCTCACACCTGGATAATGTGCCTTTTACTTTCGGGCCAAACAAAGATGTGCCATCAAAAGGAGCATTGACTTGAAGGGCTCCGCAAAATCACATAAGTGCATCCAGGCATGCCTCCTGATAGAAATGCCTGAATCCGCTGCCCTTGAGGTTCCTTTGGCTACATGCAAAATGAGCCTCATGGCCAAACTGGAACTAGATTGCAGGGTAGCCAACTGAGAAGTAACAGACAGTTGTACTTCTTCAGAAACAGATGCTGAGAGGGTATTTGAAAGTTCTTTAATCAAATTCCTTCTGAAATGTGCCAAATAATTCAGTGACCTTAAGGCAAAAGTTGCTGAACTACAGACACACTTCCCAAACTTGTCCATTATCTGAGACTCCTTGTTTAGGGGATGAACAGTGGAACTCTACTCAGCAAGTTCATTTTTAGTGGCCACCTCCACGACCATGGCATCAACAGGAACTCCTTTTACGAAAAACTACTTGTCCTCCAGTGGCACCATAATTTTGTCAGGTCTCTGAGGTCTTGGTTCAATTGTGTCGGGATCCTTCCACGCCCGTTGAGATATCAATTCAATGAGCACGTCTGTGGGTGGTGTCACCCAGGAGGTAAATGGGCCAGTACCGATAGCCTCCAAGAATACAGACTTCTCGGACAAAGGGTTGCTGGACTTCCAGTTTCCTCTCTGTTTTAAGATTTTAATGATGCTCCAAATGAGACATCTTCAGGATGTGACCATGGGGACCCTTCACCCTCATCAAAGTCTATATCTTCTGTGATAAACTCCTCTGGGGAGTCTGCTTCCTCTTGCAAGTCTTCTTCTCAGGAACCTCCTCAGTGGAATGCTCTGGGGAGATATCAGAAGAAGTTGGGATATCCATTTGGGAAGCCTGGGATTTCAGTACTGGCTATCCCTGTGGAGAGGAGGATTGAGACTCTGAGCACAGAGACATCAAGGCTGTAGACTGAGGATCCAAGAGGGTAGGAACCATCTGTGTAGCTGAGACAGACAATGCTCTTTCCATAGCCTCAAGGACAGATCTCCCCAGAGAGGGACAGGACCTTGGATCCAAAAAGGCAAGCTTCTGGACTGTTATCCCTTCCTGCTCAAAGGACAATCCCCGTGAGGCAGAAGCCAGAGCTCAGCTAACCCTTCCCAAGGTGCAGAGATGGCTACGACAACTTTAGAACTGACTTCAATACCTCAGATCCAATAGGGAAGCCTTGGCTCTCCATATCCAACTGAACTGAAGTGCTCAGAGTGAACTTTGGATCCAAGGATAGAGGTATCCTTGGATCCAAGTCAAATGGAGATAGACTGCTTGGATACAAGAACTTTGAGACAGTGGAATGAGTTAGAGAGGCTGTGACAGAAGATCGGGCCTCCTAAACCGAAAGGGTAGGAGCCGAAGGGGTACTAATCAGAGTCTGTGCCAAGAGAATTCTTCTCACCACTCTCTCCACATCTTCTTCAGTTAAGCTCTTGGAAGAATGAGTGGAAAATCCTGAAGGAGATCTAGGAATCTCCAAAAAGGAGAGAGGAACCCTGGAGGGAAACGTTAGAGTCAGATAAGAGGACTGGATCTGAATCCATCAGCTGAGGATAGAATGAAAATTTACTTGACATCTTACATGAATATGAAGCAGAATTCAAATTTGGTGTTATGTGACAGGCAAATCCCAGCCACTACCACCAACCATTCCATTCAAAGGACTATACCGTCTTTCTTAATTTCAAATCAAAGGTTGCTGAGCCTTCTTAAATTTTATGAATCCCAGTTTGAGAGCATTTCGCATACAGTGATTTATGCATTCAACTGAAAGACTTGTTATAGTGAACTCTTGGTTAATGCAAACTCATCCCATACTCCAACAAATTTTGTTATAAAAGGATTTTTCTGTAATATTTGTTTCCTTTCAAAAAATTACAAAGCAGTGTAATATGAATTAGTTTGGATCAGCTGGTTGGATGTTGAATAATTTTCACTTGGAAGATGTATTTTAAATATTTAATTATATTGTTGAGATCAGCTGAGTTTGGGAGGTTGTATTAGGATTGTATGCCATGCATATATAATTCCTTCTTTTGTCCTGGCCTATCCTTCTGTTAACTTTTAGTTCTGCGGATCCTGTTTTGGCATCCTGCAAACTACTACAGCAGCAGAAAGGAGAAAGAGAGACTTTGATTGACCATAAGTACCTCTGTTTGCCTTTTTTTTGCCTATATTTGCTTTCCACACTTTAAACTAACCGTTTTTAGCTTACTGCATTTACTGATACTGTATTTTGCTATTTAAGATTGCTTACTGCACTTTTTAGTCATTTTTAAGTTATTTCCACTGTATTTACTGTTGTAGGCTACACATTCAAGTGTGCTAGCCTTTTCCCTGCCTTAAAAGTGTGTTTATTGCTGTTTAACTTGTTTTTCTGACTGCTTTTCCAAAAAAAAAAAATCCTATGTTTGCTCATTTGCCGCCATTTTCTCTAGCTAGAATAGCCCAGATTTCAGATTTGCTGATTCCAGGACTGTATTTTGAGTTTCTGAGTTGTCCAGATATTGCTGTGGTACAGGGAAGTCTTTCTGCTTATCAGTGGGAGTGGTAAGCACTGAGCAGCCTATCTATCGCTAGAGGAGTGGTTTCCAGCTCTGAAATTGCACCTTATTGGGCATTTGGGCTGCTTTCTACCCCTTTTAACTTTCTGCCTTAAAAACCCGTGTTTGCACGACACACAGCGCCACTAAGCTAGGGTAAACTATTACTGGAGCCAGATAGTGTACTCTTCAAATTTTCCCTTAGATCTTGCTAGCTTTCACATTTTTACACTCAAACTGGATAATTTAAGACCAGCACTTGCTCAGAACTAATTGTAGCATTTACTGTAGCATATATACTGCTACCAGCACTAAACTCTCCACAAAGGAAAGTAAAAAAACAGCTCCAGTACTTAATATATTGAGCATCTAACCAGGCATGTCTAAACGTTAGTTCCCTCTGCTTTCTCCTGTCAGCCTGGTGAACTTGGGCATCCTGCGGCAATGCAGCAACTGCCTCATGTACACAGACATCCCCATCCTCTTACCAGTAAACACTATTGTGAGAGATGCACATATATAGCCAAACTGGAAGCCAAGCACTCTCCAGCCAAGACTGAATTAGCCAGTCAAGAGGAGAAGGTTAAAACCTGAACCACACCACATTCAACACATAGCCCTCCAGAACATACACCACCACAGCCCTCACATAGTAACACAAAACACACACCTACTTTCACTGAGGCTCTCACTAACAATTTGCCCAAACAACAGAGACCTCCGAGGCAGAAATGCAAACAACCACCACATCCCAAAACAAACAATAAAACACATAGCTTACATAAACAGTGTGCCACTCAACCAAAGCCTCTAAGGCAAAACAACTTACCCAATACACTAGTCATAGGTGACTTAACAGTAAGGCACACTGATGTACCACTCACTAGGCTGAATAAGGAGAAAGTTACGGTCAGCTGCTGTCAGGATCCACCACATAATGCACACACTTAGGTCACTTCAC
The DNA here is from genome assembly GCF_019279795.1 of Protopterus annectens. Lineage (NCBI taxonomy): Eukaryota > Metazoa > Chordata > Ceratodontiformes > Protopteridae > Protopterus > Protopterus annectens. Next base: position 827,721,523 of record NC_056743.1, on the reverse strand, counting down.
AACAGGTACAAATATGACTCTGTCATTGTCCATGTTGGTATGAACAACCTGAGATGTACCTCCCTGGACTACATGAAAAGAGACGTAGAGGAGCTCTTGGATCTTGCAGCCCAGGCAGGTATGACCCTAACTCTGAGTAGCATCCTACCGTCATCCAGAATTATACCACAGTACAAACAGAAAATGATCGACTTTAACAACTGGCTAAGTTTCTGGTGTAATTCTAAGGGGATCCAGTATCTGTCTGCCTGGGATGACATGATCGACAGATCTCAATGCTTTGCTAGAGATGGCCTGCACCTGTCACCCTTGGGATTCCGGATATTGGCCAAGGCTGTTGCTACCCAAATAGTTCCTTTTTTAGGCAATGCTCTGAAGACAAAATTACTCCCGTAACAGTTACAAGCAAACAAAATCTGAGGGTTATGCTACTCAATGCTAGAAGCCTAAATCTCAAAATGCATTCGCTCGAAGCACTCCTTAAAATGGAGAACATCGACATCTGTGCAGTGACCGAGACTTGGTTCAAGGCTCCAGGGAGCACCCCAGCACTGCCAGGCTATAATTCATACCACACCTTTAAGACCCCTAATCCAGACCAAAGCACTAAAGGCAGAGGTGTCTCCATATTCATAAAAGATACGCATACCTCCAGACAAGTAGCTTAACATAACACATGAGACACTTCAGGTACAGCTAACACTGGGTAAAGCTGCAATCCAGGTTGTAGCCTACTACAGATCCCCCACCATGTCGCAAGACTCCCACTCCACATTCCTAAATACACTGGAAAATATTAGGGTACAACCCAATAGCCTTATACTGGCAGACTTTAACTACCCCCCCCCCATTAACTGGGAAAATAACTCATGTACCAACACACTTGTTCAAAGTTTTCTGGAATTCATTAATTCCAACGCCCTGGACCAACTCATTCTTACCCCACCAGGGGTAAAAACATCCTTCACCTGATCATTACCAACAAGGGCGACCGTTGCTCTACAACTGAAATCAATTACTCCCTGGTCAGATCTGAACACAAGCTTATCACAATGGACATCCACATCCCACCCACACCTCCACTAAAGGAAACCACCATAAAAAACTTCTCCAAAACCAATTTTGGGCTTCTAAAAACAGATATGGCAAACTTCACAATGCCCATGCAAATGGAAAACAGGTGTATGACTGCTGAATCATACACCAATGCACTGTATGAGCACATACACAAGTGCATGGAACGGGCCATACCAAAGAAAACCAAGACACTCTCCTCCAAAAAAATGGAAGCCAATCTGGTGGTCCCCTACCATAGACGGAAAAAAACTGTTGCAGAAAACAGTGAAATCCTAAGACTAGAAAAACTCCCTTGTTAGCCTTAGCGAAAAACTAAGATTCCTCATCAAATCATCTAAAGCTAGCTATGAAAACAAAACTGCTGCAGATTCTAAAGACAACCACAAGACATTCTATAGCTATGTCAAGAATCTACATGGCAAGATTCAGATCTGCTCTGAGTTACAGCACAATGGCAATACATATACAGAACCAACTGATATTGCCAACATATTGGCAGACAGGTTCAGTGAGAAATTTACCCCCCTTTCACTCTTAAAGGGCCCATCACAATACCTGAGGAATGCCAAGCCCCTATCATCACGGCTACACAGGTAAAAATCACACTGTCCAAAGTCAAGAATACAGCTTCCATGGGACCTGACAATATCCCGGGCTGTGTTCTACATGAACTACAAAAATAAACTGGCACCACACCTGAGTACCATGCTCAATCAGAGCCTCATTTCAGGCTTTGTTCCTACACTGCTACGGTCACCCCACTCCACAAATGGGGAGCGACTACAGACCCTGGTAACTAATGTCCCATTATCCTGACAAATCTAATATGTACGGCTATGGAGCACATCATCATGGACCTTGTTAAAAGGGACACAGGGAATCTCCAAACTCTGGACCCCACACAGTTTTTTGAGTCTGTCACCAGAGCTGTGGATGAGGGCAAGGTAGTTTACACAGCCTACCTAAATCTTGCCAAGGCCCTCTACACCATCCCACACTCAGGAATCATAGACAGACTCCCTAAACTAGGCATAAACTCTTATGTCATAAGATGGGTTGCCAACTGGCTCACTAATAGAACCCACACTGTAAAATGAGCGTTCTCTAAATCTAACTGCCGTCCAGTTACAAGTGGCATTCCACAGGGATCGTTCCTAGGTCCTGTCTTGTTTGGCATCTACTTTTCAGAAGTCCAAGCAACACAAAGGGACTCTGGTTGACCAAGTTCACAGATGACTGCAAACTGGGAGCCATTACTGATTCTTCAGCTGATGTAGACATCCTACAACAAGGCATCACTGAGACCAGTGACTGGTGCCAGAACCATGGCCTTAAGCTCAATGCCAAAATGTGCACTGTCATTCCCTTTGGGAAAAATTTGGTGCTCATGAACTACCACATAGGTGGTAGTACACTAAACATTGTAGGTGTAATAAGAGACCTGGGGACACAGGTTGACAGCAACCTCTCCTTTGATAACCACGTTGCCACTGTGGTCAGAAAGTCCTTCTGTGTAGCACATCTCATTACAAAGGGTTTCTAATCCAGGAAGAAAGAGGTCATAATCCCTCTTTACTCGTCCCTCATTAGACCTATTACAGAATATAACGTCCCATTTGGTATGTACCTCACTAGACACCTACAACAACTGGAAAGGCCACAAAAATACCTAAGAGGATCTTAGGCCTTAGACGTATGCCCTATATGGACAGACACAAAAAACACCAGCTATACTTTGTCTCATATTGCCTACTTACAGGCGATCTGTGCTTGACCTACAGAGCCATGTCTGACCCAGAGCTGTAAGATATGCTACACCTAAAGAAATCCCAATCCCACTGCGCCACACACTCCAGGGACCTAAACCTCACTACCACAATAAACAGAACATGCAGTAGGGGCAAGTTCCTAACCCAGAGATTCCCCATACTGTGGAACAAACTTCCCATTCATGTCAAGCAGAGCACTTCACTGGCCCTTTTCAAGAGAAATCTTGATGAATGGATGGGCAATAGGAACTTCACCCCAGGGATCACTTCAATGGCCTTGCTCGACAGAGTCTATATTAAATTATCGAATGGAACGAATGTCGAACGGCCGAAATATCGAAAGTGCTGTTCAAATTACTTGGTTTTGTAGGGGGCTGCACCTCCCACACCCCCCGCTAATTATATATACCAACTCCGAGATCCCACTACAGTGAGGAAAGGGCAAAATTCCTGATCTTCACTGCACCCCAATCCCACAAACCAGAACTCCATGAACGGCACTTTTGATATTTCGGCCGTACGACATTCATTCCATTCGATAATTTAATATAGACCCGCTTGACAGGGATAATGGGAACTAACTTTGGGCAGCATGATGCCAGGGAATCTTCTTGGGCTAGGCTTATATAGGCTCCAGGGTCATTAGCTTAGTACACACCTATGAACTTGCTCAAAACTGAGGGTTCAGAACCTTTTAGTACAGCGTTAGCTGGTTAATTTAAGCTGGCTGAAGATGTAGGGATGATACTTTTATGATCCTGGCTGGTAATTATGATACAGGATGAATATACAGTGCTTAAACCTCTTGTGGCTATAGATTTAGTGATTAGACTCCAAATCTGACTTCAAACCAGTGACAAGTGGAGTGGCACAGGGTTCAGTCCTGGGACATCTCCTGTTTGGTATCTACTTCTCTGAAGTACAGGCTAACAGAGAAGGCCTCTGGCTAATGAAGTTTTCAGATGACTGCAAACTAGGAGCCATAGTAGAGTCCCCAAATGATGTGGACATCCTACAGAAGGGCCTCAATGAGACAGATGCCTGGTGTCAGAGGCATGGCCTCAAGCTCAATGCCAAAAAGTGCATTGTCACCCCCTTTGGTAAAAACTCTGTACCCATGAACTAACACATTAACGGCAGTCTACTTAATGCCGAATGTATGATAAGAGACCTTGGGACCCAGGTGGATAGTAGTCTCTCCTTTGCTACTTGCATCACACCAGTAGTCAGGAAATCCTTCTATGTGGCACACCTCATCACAAAAGGGTTCTCATCCAGGAAAAAAGAGGTCATTGTTCCCCTCTGCTCGGCACTCATTAGACCCATTATACAGTACAACGCCCCTTTTGGAATGTACCTCACAAGACATTTGCAGCAGCTGGAAAGGCCACCGAAGTACCTCACAAAGAGGATTACTGGCCTCAAACTGATGCTCTACATTGACCATCTCAAAAAACTCCAGCTTTAGTCTGTAACATAAAGCTATGTTAAACCCAGAGCTGTTGCATATGCTACACCTAAAGAAATCCCAGTCCCTCCGAGCTACATGCTCTAGGGACCTAAACCTTGTCACCATAATAAACAGGACATGCTGGAGGGATAGATTCCTGTCCCAGAGACTTCATATACTCTGGAACACGCTACCCATCTATGTCAAGCAAAGTTCCTCATTACCACTCTTTAAGAAAAATCTTGATGAGTGGATGGGAAATAGGAAATACACCCCGGGGATCACTTCTGTGGCTCTGCTTGACAGGAGCCTAGGAAATTAACTTTCTTGGGTGGCATACACCAGGAACCTTGTTGGTTAGGCTTACTTAGGCCCTTGGGCCGACAGCCAAGTACCTACCTATGAACCTATGTGACAAAAAATAAACAACTGAATTGATATTTTTAGTAGTTGGAGATTTTGTAGGAGCAACATCTAGGCTTATTTTAAGAGTGACCATGTTGGAATGCTATACAGTCCATGGAGGTTTAATTTATGATGTAGTACTTGGTTCAACAGCTTTAAGTTCAATCATGTCTTTGTCAAAAGTGGCAGAGATATTTCCAGAGTTTGGTACTTTGCTTTGCTATAAAAACATTTTAGTGTGGCCAACGTTGTAACTTTTTAACTGTTAAATGATTTCAAATGCTCTGATTTTGATTTTAGAGACGCTCTTGCTGCTTGACGAGTGATTAGAGGACTTGAAAAAGCTTTGGACTAACATTTGAAGAAAATGCAGTGCAAGTTTATCACTTCTTTGCCAGTTTTAGAAAATGTGATAACATCCTAAATCGGAATTGCCTAGACACAGTAAGGCCTTGCTGAGTTGATTATGATGGCTGCAAAAAAAAAAAAAAAAAAAAAAAAAAAAAACAGTTACTAGAAAAAGGAAATCAAAGTCTACACCAACTTTACTAGAAGTAACAAAGACAGTAACAGAGATAAAAAAACTGGAACTGGGATCTTTGGAAAAGGCTGTCCCTTCCAAAATTCCTCTCTTCAGAGGAATGACTCGTAAATACACTTCACCCCATGCACAGGTGCACACATTGCATAGCATAGGCCATTGAAAAAATACTGTCCATCACCCTAAGGATTTTCACAGTGCACAGACCATACATGAAGTAAAAAAATCATTACTGCCACGCCAGCATTTTCTCAATGTGTATTTGTGGGTTTGGTACCGTTTTGTGTGTTGTTTTTTTTGATCTTTGGAAAAGGGTGAGAGCAAATTGCATAGGAAAAAATGGGAAATGTGAAATCAATACATGCAGAGGAGGAACAAGGTTTAAAAGAAGGCAGGAATTCAATAAGCTGTGTAATAATGGTTGACTGACAATGACTGGATATATTAAAAGTGATGTATAATGTTTGCAGCTACAGTTGTGTCAGCATGGTTTGTAATGTATAATAAATGCAATGAAATCAACCACAGGACTGGCAAATCCAACAATAAGGCACAGACCAGAAATAGAAAAATACGATTTAATCCAGTAAAACACCTTGACTGAGCGCTTTCTCCAGTAAACACTGGCTTCATCAGAGTCAATGATAAAACACACCCAGTTGTCTTAAATAAGACTATACCTCAATTGATTAATTAAATTAAATTAAATTAAATTGTCTGTCAATTAACAATTCTTAAAACAGATAATAAACAAGTTACTTACTTATAATAATCTTTTCTTTAAAAATATATATGACAAACAAATAATAAAGTTACATTACCTAACCAATTACATAAAAAATGTGTATATATATACTCTACTTAAATATTGTACAAAAAACCAAGCCTACACATCATTTAGTTGTATAAATATTAATAGTAAATAAACTTATTATACATAATTCTAAATACTGAATTGAAAAAATACTGAATTAAAAAAAATTTTTATTAACCTGTATTAATGTTAAATGTATTAGTGTATATGGTATTTGTAACAAGTGATGAATATATGTAATTTTTATACATGAATGTGTAATCTATTAATGTGTGCATACCAATGGTCATAATAATGTTGTTAATATATTAATACTATAAATTGATATAACTCCTGTCGTCTTTTCAAATAAATTGTGCTCTGTGCTTCAATACAGGCTTTAAAGAAATACACTCATTAAGCCCTGGAAACTTCGTGGCGTTCAACCTTATCTGCCATTCCGTTTCACGTAGCGCTACATAGTTTTTAATGTCACAATTAACATTTAGTTTCATCCTGTCGATTATAAAAAATAAAAATTTTTTAAATCCATGACAATTTTTAGAGTGTAAATATAAGGCATTGTGTTCATCCTTCCTTCTTATAGAACTACAATGCTCCCTTATTCTTTCTTTTAGACTTCTTGTCGTCATGCCCACATAGAATGCCTCACAAGACATACAAGATGCTATGTATACACAATTTCTAGTGGTGCAATTACAGACTCCAGGGCATGCAATGGTACGCTTATAGCCCACTACACTCAGGTAAGTCCCTTCAGCAATATACCTACATGATTTACATCTGCCACATTTAGTCATCTTAGATCTTCCATATCCACTATTGTTCTTTTCTAATATATCTTTCAAGTTGTTACCTCTAGCATATGTAATGGCAGGACTTGTACCTAAAATTGCTTTGATGTCCTTATTCAAAAAGTAATCCCAAAGACTCCTAAAATTGGAGCTCAATTCACATGCCTTTTCATTATATTTAAGTATGAATTAACTGGATTTGCCAGTCCTGTGGTTGACTTCATTGCATTTATTTTTTCTTGTGAGTTCCTGGGTTGGAGCCTACTGTCTTTTCGAAGGTTGTAATGTATAATGTTTGCAACCAAGATTGTGTCGCTATGGTTTATTTTCATTTATATAAATAGGAGATTGCCTACGTCATACATGATAATTTAACAAATATGTCTCTTATTTAAAAAAAATGAAGCAATTAAGACTCACATGTAGCTCTTACAAGTTGAAATAAATATAAAAAGCCAACAAATAACTTCAAACTCAAGATATGGGGGTTAGTTTGAATTAATTTATTAGCAGTTTATGAAATAAATTAAAGACCTTGGCAAGTTTGGAAACAAAATAAAACTATTCAAAGGCACTGAAAAGAACCAAGCATAATCTATTATGATAATATACATCCTTCACGGTATATGCTCTTAAATTACCTTTTTTTCCCTTTTTTTACTATTTATACATATGTGCTTAATTTTACAATATTAACAATTGAAAAACAATAAATCTGTTATTTTTTAACATTCACAATGGTTTTGTTAAGTCCACTTCATGTCTAATATGGAACCCTGAGGACTGTTCTCTCCAGTTAAATTAAAAAATAAACAGTTTGCATATATAAAGGCGGGTATTTAGAGGAACTACTGTTACACTATCCACATTAAAGATGCTATTTTTTGTTTCCTTGACTAACAAACATATTTCTATTTGTTTTTTCAGTGTACATTGTATCTACTTTATCATCAGAACTTCCCATCAGATACAAGTTTCTGGTTTACTTGCACAGTTTTCTAGTGTTACATATTATTTATCCAATATCTTATTTTTTGCAAACAATACAACAGCAAGAACTCTGATCTTCTTAAGAAGAAAATAATAAAAAACAAATCTTCCAAATCATCCTTAAAAAATGCATTGTCCTAGTGGCATAGCCACTATAGGACAAAGCAGGGAATGCAAAATGAATACATAACCTGTACAAAAGGTATGTTCTTAAAACATTATTACATCCAGACTACTGAAAATTAATCTTTGGTGCAAAAGTCACTGATACTGTCTCTGTGACATCAAACATGTTCTACAGAACTGGGGCAAGGAATGCACAGACACATCTCGGATCCAACATATTTCTGTCAGTGGACAATATCAGACACAGCTTTTTTTGTTCAAAAATAACGTCTTGTACCAAGAAATCAGTTATCTGAAATACCCCATAAAACAAGATTTTTTGATCCACTATGTTTGACCATGACTCTCGTAATATACTGACCACTGCAATTAAGTCATTTAAAAGTAAGTAAGAAACATGCTATATGGCACCTCCTGCCAGTGCTGTGGGAGAAGGATGAAACTATTCTTTGTAGGCAGCACCTCAATTTAGTGAGCAAGTTAGCAGCAAGAGCAAATGCACAGACCCTTCATTCCCACTTAGAGCTTACCAAATACCAACATGTGTAAAGAAAATCCAGCCAGTTTCATATAATTTAATGTGGCTGACGAAATTGCTGAGTTAACCCAGGCCACTTAGCCTGGTTACGTGGTTATGAGATACTTAAGAAGAAAAAAAGACGACGGATGTAATCAAGTTCCCAAAAACCGCAGATGAGCAAACAGCTGAATGTGATGTAAAAAGCACACCTGGCTGCTTCCGATCTTTGTGCTGTGTGAAGTAGCATGTGCTTCTCCAAAGTCTGCTTCACTATTACAGTTACACTTCTCCCTTTCAGCAAATGTAAGTTTAAAGTGTAAAGGAGACAGCAGGATCATAATGGAGACTCTGTTGGCCTTTTTCTGCGGCTACGGATACATTTCTCTTCATCCTGTACAAAAAGCAAGAATGTGCTGCAATATTAGTTTCTTTTCTGTTCATTGAAATCAGTATTCAGACAATAACAGATACTTCAAAGGAAGTCTTCTAACATGTTAAAAATGTAGTAGTGAGGCTTAGTCGCTTGTCCACATACAGCAACTTCTACATTCTAGCCACTTATATTACAGAAACTTCCTTCCTACACACGTCACTATTTGCATGTTCATTAACCACACAGGACAGTCTTGTACACCCTCTCTTATTCCTAGCCTAAGAACAAAAAGGAATACAAGAGATTTTTCCATGGCATTTGCTTTTTCATGGAATACACATGTAGGGAACACCACAAAGGAATAACCACTGAGGTCCACCACGTAGCAATGACTTCGTCTAAGATATATATATATATATATATATATATATATATATATATATATATATATATATATATATATATATATATATATATATATATATATCTCTGTTCCATCTGACAGTCTGTAGTCTTATCACATACGTACCTTTTGGCCCATTTATGCCCTTTTCAGATACTCTTTATCTATAGCAGCTACTGAATGAGAAATACATAATTAACTGTACTATGTAAGCCTTTGATAAATCATGGAACCATGAAGCAACCACTTTGCCTTCATTCAGGGCCTTTCTAATGTGATTTATTAGAGGCAGCAAAGCAGTATCTGTTCTACTCTGACTGACTGTAATATTCTACACACAGCTCAGCATTGCTATGAAGTAAACAACTCAAAGCGTGTTTAGATACACTCTTTTTTAAAATATCTTAGTTGAAAGTAATGCTACTTATCTGAAACTGGCAGACTATATTCGATAACAGCTTTCCATGAGGCTGACTGACATTTCCTTTGTTTTGCTACACAAAATTCAGCAAGACACCTATTAAAGAGAATGTTAACTGGGTATGCCTAGTCACCACTCGTAGTTTCAGCATTTTAGATAAAATGCTGTCACGTCTGTGCACAACAGGATTTAATATGACATAGTACGTTAAGAACATACATTTATTATAAATAAGAAGTTCAGCTTCAATGACAAATTTGTAAATACACTACAGAAATGGACTGATGCTACAGCAGGTAGGGTATGGATTATCATGACAGAAAAAGATCTATGTAATATTAATAGCGTTCTGAAAAGCAGTTTATAATGAAGTCCACTTGTATTATCTAAAAGCAGACTTTTTTCCCTTGACATCCATTAGGCAGATCTTAAACCCTCGACTAGAAATATTTTAGACAATTTGATGTTAACTTTTGAATAGTATGAAAACCTGGCATTCCAAGCAGGCACTGCATTTTTGTTTCTCTCTCTTGTAAATTTGATGTGTAGTTTGTTTTTATGTTAATACAATGTACTCTCCAAATCTGATCAAGAAAACACAAATCTTCATTCACAGCTAATGTGATTAAAGGTAGGGAGTTGTTCTTTTAAGTGTTCTCAGCAGGCTATGCTCTCTCTGATTTACACTGTGTACTAGTAAAACAGGGAACTCCTTTGTTGGCAGGGTTACAGCATCTTAACTGTTTCTCAGTTTGCAAGTTCTAGACAGGTGTAAATACTTAAAAGTCTGATAAATTTACAATTTCTGGCAACAGTTACAACCAGGTTGGGGCAAAATGGCCATCTTTCCAATAGTTGATGTTTATTAGGTAATAGTCCAGCTAGTGAGCTGTTGGCCCAGATGACATACCAGTGGAAGCATGAAGGTGCTTAGTATAAATGGCAGTGGAGTTTTTAACCAGATTGTTTAATGAAATCTTGGAAAGTCAGAGGATGCCTGAGGAGTGGAGAAAATGTGTTTTGGTACCTATCTTTAAGAATAAGGGTGATGTGCAGAGCTGTAGTAACTACAGAGGTATAAAACTGATCAGTCACAGCTTGAAGTTATGGGAAAGAGTAGTGGAAGCTAGGTTAAGAAGGGAGGTGATTAGTGATCAGCAGTATAGTTTCATGTTGAGAAAGAGCACTACAGATGCAACATTTGCTCTGAGAGTGTTGATGCAGAAATATAGAGATGGTCAGAAGGAGTTGCATTGTGTCTTTGTGGACTTACAGAAAGCATATGCCAGGATGCCTAGACAGGAGTTGTGGTATTGCATGAGAAAGTCAGGAGTGGCAGAGAAGTATGTAAGAGCGGTACAGGATATATACGAGGGTAGTGTGACAGTGGTGAGGTCTGCAGTGGGTGTGACGGATGCGTTTTAGGTGGAGGTGGGATTACATCAAGGATCAGCTCTGAGCCATTTCTTATTTGCAGTGGTGATGGACAGGTTGACAGATGAGATCAGACAGGAGGCCCTGTGGACTATGACATAGTGATCTGTAGTGAGAGTAGGGACCAGGTTGAGGAGACCCTGGAGAGGTGGAGATATGTTCTAGAGAGGAGAGGAATGAAGGTCAGCAGGACTAAGACAGAATATATATGTGTGAATGAGAGGGAGGATAGAGGAATGGTGAGTATGCAAGGAGTAGAGCTAGCAAAGGTGGATGAGTTTAAGTACTTGGGATCAACAGTTCAGAGTAATGGTGAGTGTGGAAGAGAGGTGAAGAAGAGAGTACAGGTAGGGTGGAATGGGTGGAGAAGAGTGTCAAGTGTGATTTGTGACAGATGGGTACCAGTAAGAGTGAAAGGTAAGGTCTACAAGAGGGTAGTGAGACCAGCTATGTTATATGGGTTGAAGATGGTGGCATTGACAAAAAGTCGAGAGTCAGAGCTGGATGTGGCAGAGTTAAAGATGTTAAGATTTTCACTGGGTGTGACAAAGATGGATAGGATTAGGAATCAGTATATTAGAGGGTCTTCTCAGGTTGGGCAAAGCCAGACAGAAGAGATTGTGTTGGTTTGGACATGCGCTGAGGAGGGATGATGGGTATATTGGGAAAAGGATGCTAAGGATGGAGCTGCCAGGTAAGAGGAAGAGAGGAAGGCCTAAGATTAGGTTTATGGATGTGGTGAGAGAGGACATGCAGGTGGTTGGTGTGACAGAGCAAGATGCAGAGGACAGGAAGAAATGGAAACAGATGATCCGCTGTGGCGACCCCTAACAGGAATAGCCGAAAGAGAAGAAGAAGAGGTCCAGCTATTGAAATATTACTAATTACTACAGTTAAATCCAGCTTATTACTGAGTCTTATCTTGCTGTTTTACTAAGTCTCACAGCAACATTTATGAGCTGTGCAAAAAAAAAATTATACCTTGCCAGATAAATGTATTTTGAGTTTGCCTCACCAGTTATTACAGTTCCAAGTTAGTTGTCACTAGTGTTTTGTAGCATTCCTTCAAGGATAGTGTTGGCATATTTTAGTAATATATGATGATCTAGGAGTTATATGTACTTGGGTGCATTCTTTTGGCATACTATCAAAAGCATTTCTTATTCACTACTAGGTTGTGGCAGTTGTTTGGAATCAAGACTACAGTTTAGTGGCAGCAACAGCTGTTGCACCTAAGTGATATCTGCCATTTATGTAGACTGCAGAACAGAGATACAATTTCAAAATTTAGTATTACTGCTCTTACAGATGGTTAAGTTGAACAGGAGGGCTGACATATTCTTTTCATTCAACTGTTTGGTTTTGGTACACATACTCTTACTCTTTACATGTATGGTAAACTCTCAGTTAACTGGCACCCATGGAGATTGGTAGCCACTGGATAACTGTAGTTTCTTGTTGCTTGAGAGTTACTATTAAAAATAGGCCTGACTAATACTGGACCCTATACTATTTGTTTGGTGTGACTTGTTCTTAGGTTGGGGAGAGAGGGAATTTATTCCTATCTTCCTTTTTAAAACTCTAAAAACATAAGGTATGTTTCTGTTGGGGAGGAAACAAAGTGCAACACATGAATATTGTACAGTATTTCTTTGATGTTTTTTTCTGGTTGTTTGAGTTCCGGTTAACTGAGGGTTTACTGTACCAGTTTAATATCATGTTGTTTGTCAGAAATTGTTTCCACATTGCACAGGGCCAGGATTACCTTTACCAAATTTCATCATGTTATTGGGAGCAGTAAATGCTTGCTAGCTCTAATATGTTCTCAATGAAGTTTTTTTTTTTTTTTTTTAATCATTGAATGCAGGTGGTAATTCAGTTAAATATAATTTAATGCAGTATATCTCATCCTCTTTCCCCAGACTACTAAATGTTTTAAAGGGATGAAATGCTGCATTTACTTTAAAATCTTAAGACTACTAAGGCTATGTATTAAAAATGGTGGAAAAAGTTACTACCTGTACTGTGCTTTGATTGACAAGTTACTCTTCTAGTACAGGAGCTTGTCATAAATATAGAAGTATGAGAAGTGCCATTAACAGTCAGTTGCATTGCTAGTAAGGACTAGTATGGCATTGTCGGTGGCTTGAGTATTCAAATGATGCACAGGAAATAATATCTTCTGCATGTGCAGAAGCTCCTGCAGATAAAGTCATGTATTAGCCTGCTGTAAAAATAAAAAAGTGAGCACCACAGGTAGTATGGACAATGCAGTATTAGATTTTGGGCAGACTGAGACAGAGCATCTGAAATTATTGAATTTGCATGTGTTGATCCTTGGTTATGCTAATTAAGCAAATCAGGGTAGATATAATAGCAAACTGCATATAGACTACTAATGTACACAAACATCACAATTCACTAACATGTACAACACAGGGACAGGCTCTTGGGATGTATACAAACAGCAATCACACAGTCCAACTTTTATTGTGTTTGGAATTGGCACAGGTGGGATGCAAGTGGCTGAATGGAGCCAGAGCCATGGTGGAATGACAACAGCAGAATAATGTTTGGGTCTTTCGGCTTTTCCCGGTTAGGGGTCGCCACAGTGGAACTCTGGTCCGCTAATGATTGGTAGTGGATTTTTACGTACCGGGTTACCAGCCCTGACGCATAACCTTCAACGAAGGCATGCCCCATTCACGTATGCCTCCACACAGAAGACGCTCTAGCTGAGAATCGAACGGAACAACGTCTTGCTAGAGGCTACAACGCTACTGCAGCACCACCACCGCAGTACAACAGCAGAATAATATTAACCAGAAAAAAAAAAAAAACAGACAAGATGCTGTTATAATTAGAAGCTGACAAAAGTCTGATGGGGCTTCTGTGCAGGTGATTATTTAGAATCAGAAAGCGTTTTCACAATGTCTATTCCTCTGTTGGATGGGGACTTCTGGCAGAGATCTTTATTTAGAATCAGAAATGCACAGTATCCTTCCAGGGACTGGGAATGGGACTTCTGGGGGAAGGATGACTACTCAGAACACAGTGTGTTCCACATTGTCCCTTTCAGTTCTGGTCAAGGGACTGTGACTTCTGAAAGAGGCGGTTATTTAAAATAAGAATGCAGTTTCCCAATATTTCTGTACTTGCTGGGGTGAGACCTCAGGGAGGAATGGTTATTTAGAATGAGGATGATTTCATAATGACCCTTCCTGTTCTGGTCAGGGGTTGGGAATCTCTGGAAGGGATTGTTATTTAGAATAACTTTTTTTCACCATGTCCATTCCTTTACTGGTCAAAGATGTGGAATTCTGGAATAGCTGTTTATTCAGAATCAGAATGCATCTGAAGAGTACCTTTTACTGTATTAATTAGGGATGTGACCTCTGAGAGGAACTATTATTCAGAATTGTGTTTTCATAGTGACCTTTCCTGTACTGGTCAAGACACAAGAACTTGATTATTTAGAATCAAAATGTGTTTTCACAGATGCTCTTCACATACTGGTCAGCAATGGGGAATTCTGGGAAAGACAGCTAGTTATAATATAAAAATGCATTGTGATTCTATATCTTTCCCAGAACTCCCCACATCTGACAGTATGGGAAGAGAATCTGTGTAAACACATTTTTTTCTACATAACCATCTTTCCATTCCTAAAGGGACATTGTGAAAACACATTCTGGTTCTAAATAACCATTCCTCTCATAAGTCACCCTTCACTGACCAGCACTTAAGATTCTGACTTTTGGGAGCGATGGTTATTTAGAATCAGAATGTGTTTTCACAGATTTGCTTCCCATACTGGTCAGCTATGGGGAATTTGGGGAAAAACAGTAAGTTAGAATCCAAATGCGTTTTCATATTATAACTTTAAATGTTGGTCATAATTAACTGTACTATGTAAGCCTTTGATAAATCATGGAACCATGAAGCAACCACTTTGCCTTCATTCAGGGCCTTTCTAATGTGATTTATTAGAGGCAGCAAAGCAGTATCTGTTCTACTCTGACTGACTGTAATATTCTACACACAGCTCAGCATTGCTATGAAGTAAACAACTTTAAATGTTGGTCAGTGGAGGATGACTTTTGGGAGGGATGGTTATTTAGAATCAGAATGTGTTTTCACAGTATCCCTTATATATAGTATTCACAGTATCCCTTACATATAGTATGTATAAGGCGGCTATTTCTCAGAATATTCTATTTTCTCTGAGGTATGGTGATCTTGAAGTTGACATATATAAGCTTAGGGGTGTATGGGGGTTGTGGTAATTTAGAATAAGAATGTGTTTTCAAAGTGCCCCTTCCTATGTAATGGTAACACAATGGAGACATCCGGAAACAATGATTCTTGTTTTAACAGATCACAATCATGCCTTAATAATATTCATGGGAAACTCCATTCTGTGAGCTCTTACTGCTGGATCCACCTGAACTGAACTGGACCCAGGATCATCCTCTGCTGTACTTACCTAGTCACTTTCCTTATTCGTAACAGTGCCTCCTCACCACCATCATCTTTTCCTACCTTTTAACCATGCAGCAATCCAGTTTGTTAGTCATGATGCAGCTTCCTTGGGCATGAATCAAATGCCTTGTTGAAGTCCAGGCAGAATATATCCACAAGTACTCCCCAGCAGCCCAGTCATAAAACTGAATAAGGTTTGTCTGACAGATCATTCTAGCCAATAGCTCATGCTGATTGTTATCCTGCAGACTGATGCAATCTATGGAGGCAATCAGCCTTTCCTTCAGAGCTCTCCCAGTAGCTTTCTTGTCACAGCTTTATGCTAAGGCATGGAGTTCTCTGGATTCTTACTACTCCCACCTTCCCCTTTTACAATGACACTACAGTTTATACCTTCCAATCCTTGGGCACTTCTGCAGTGGCTAGTTATATGCCAAAAACCTTGGAGGGAAAACCTGCTAGCAAACTGACCGGATTCTTGAGGGCCACAGGAGATAATTGTGCTTTATTCTCCCTTAAAGAGGCCAGTTCACCCTCAGACATCCTGCTTCTCCATCCTGGTATCTGGCCACTCCTCTCTACTTTGTCCTGCCTCCCTCCCAGCATGGTATTCCCACATGCTTTCTTTTATAAAGACTGAAGTGACATTTTTATTCAGTATCTTTCCTTTATACTAGACAGCTGTGATTTCCTTCCCATCTTTGCTCAGCCTGACTATGTCTCTCTCTCTCTCTGTTCCTTCTTTCGTCTCATACATAAACCTTTGTTCATTCTGCTCAGCCTAGCCACATCTGCTCCTCCCTTTCTTCTTTCTGTTATAAACAAAGGCATTATGTTACTCCTCTTTAACTATTTCGCTGACTCCCTTAAAGCTTGTGTTTTTCTCTTCCCTGCTCTTGCCGCCCTTAATGCTCTTCTATTGTGCCTTTTCCACCTTCCCACCCCTTGCCTCTAACCCTTTATATTCCCTGTCTTTTACCATAACTGTTAACCTCATTTTTTTCAGTAGCCATTTTACCTTTCCATTTTGCATCTTCTTCAAACCCTTATCAAAAGCCTTGAGTACTATATCACAATGTCCAAAACTTATTTACTCCTTCAATTTGCACCAGTCCCCAATCTTCTGCCGGAGTTCAATATAATCTACTTCTGTATAGTTGTACACAATCTTTATTCTTGTGTTCTTCCCCGTCCCATGACACACTCATCCACTGGCTATCTCCTACCCTGTAACCTATTTAGTCTTTGACTGGTTCAGAAAAAATCCCGTCTGTCTGTAAAGAAGCTTTTGTCTTTTTTCTCTCAAAAAATTAGCTCCTCCTGTACACCCTTCAGAACTTATTTTATTTATTTTGTATTTGTTTACCAGGAAAGTCCCCTTTTCAGCAGAGGCCTAAAAAGCACCATGCAATTACAATGGTTCACAAAAAATAAAACAAAGAACATTACAGAGTTTATACAGAGTACATAAACAGCACAGCTGTCACATTCTTTCCAAGGTTTGGCAACCATTATTGTAATTATTATTATTATTCATAAGTTCATAGGTGTGTACTAGGCTAATGGCCCTGGAGTAAGCCTAGCCATAGAATTACCCTGGCATCATGCCACCCAACCTTAGTTCCCAGTGCCTCTGTCGATTAGAGCCACTGGAGTTATCCTCAGGATGAATTTTCTATTTCTCATCCACTCATCAAGCTTATTATACCTTGGTCTCCTATCTCTGCTACAGCTAAAGTGATAGAAAAAGCTATTTATTATTATCCTGACAAAGTTCCTACATAGCTCCATTCAAGGTAGAAGCACATGGACTGTCTTCATCTCCCTTATGACTACTATACTTACCTTCATGACAACACCTGCTTAGCAGAGTATTACTTGATGAGCTAACTAAAGTTCTTGACCTAGTCAGTTATAATTTCCTGGCAGTCTCACTAACCTCCACCCATATTGCTTTTTAAGCTATCCAAAGTTTCGCATCTTAACTTCTGAAAGATCATTTGGAATCAAGCTTGGGTCTTCTCTTTCTTTTTTTTTTTTTTTTTTTTTTGGGGGGGGGGGGTCCAAAGGATCAATCAAATGGCTCCTCTTCCTGCATCCAATTGAGCCATTTGTTCCTCCATTGCGGTGAGAGTCCACCAACATATTTATTCCCGAGTGGAGGTGAGAGTCAGGTGTTAGGGAGTGGGCTGCAGACCAGCCTGATGATCCTGTAAACTGTTCTATCCTCCCATTCCCCTCTGCATCTTGCTTGCATCACCATAGTTGTGCACAGGAGATGCACGCGTATTACCCAATCTTCTGGATAAGCAGTTCACCTCTGTTCAGTGAGGGAATGCTAGACTCCTCCTTGCTGGTGACAAAGCTGTACTCCCCCAAGTACTATCAATGCAGCAAGCTGCCTTCTGCCCACAGACAGGTAAGCTGGCATAGACTGCTTACTTCACTCCACTCCTGCCCTGTCCCCCCAACTCCCATGCCACTAGATAAATATTGGTCATCTGGGGTGCCATCAGGGCTTTATCCCTCTGCACCATGGGGCAAGCCTCCCTTTCTTCTTCATCCACCAGCCTCTCCTTTCTTTTTCATCCACCGTATTCCAAGGCTCAGTCCCAAGTCTACCTCTTTCTACTTTACTCATAAAAACTCTCTCTTCTTAGTTTCAACTTACCAGCCTCGTTGGGAATACTACTGAACTAATTATTTTCAGATTTATTACTTCTCATCTTACAAACAAATTAAAATCGGATCCCAAAAACACCATCAAACACACCTCATTTGGCTTGGTAACAAGTAACAAATTTTCAGATGTTAGAAAGTAATGGAGTATTCTCTGGCAATGCAACCAGGTTAAAATCACTACTACCTACAGAAGTATTTCTGTTCTGTCTAGACAAATCATAATGTGGCTGTGCCTTTTCTTTTAAATATTTGGCCATCTTATTTGACCTTTATTTTCCCAGCATGCTCATTCATGGCTCCCTATTAAAATGTTGCCACTCGTAACAAACAATGAGTGCCAACACTTCAAAAAACAGAACTGCAGAGGACAGAATATCAAACATTGTTCTTCTCCTTTAAACTTTTTTTGCAGGGGTTAAGTCCCCCTGCACCCCAGTGTGGGGGCAAGATACCCATACACCCTAAGCTTATATATACTAACTCCAAGATCACCATACCTCAGAGAAAACAGAATATTTTGAGAAACAGCCATTTCATACTTACTATATATAAGTCTGCTTTTTCGGCCATTCAGGTTCCATATTATGGGACTTGCCAAAGTGGGTTCTGACATTTCAAATGGTTACCTACGCTCACATTTCCTTAAACAAACAAAAGTCTCTCTTCCACTGATGCAAACTCTCCAGATTCTTTTCTAAAGAAATAAGATTAGCTACAGATAAAGGTTATTCTATATGCTTAGTGAGATGTTTGCCTCTCTGTCTTACCTAACAACTTTAACTAAAATCTCCAGGACCTTTAGATCTTTACAATCAGCAAATTTATCTTCCTTCCGCCAATGAACATATTGTTATATTACCTTGCTATGGTTAAATGGTGCCGTATAATGAAAATATTGATCTTCTTCATGCACTTCTTTATAAAATTCTGAAATTTAACCTCTCAACACAGCTTTCCTCAAAGATGATCCTAAATATTTTAACCTACTCTCTTAGGTCACAGTCAGACGGGGTGCTTGTTCTTCACAAAGTAGCAAATTCGCTCACTTCATCTGACTGTATCTTCTGAGTGCCAGACCCTAAACTCTTAAATGTCCTTCCCTCAAACATCAGGCACAGTGAGTCTTATCACACAACTTAGATCTAGACTTGTCCTGTACCTGAAGGAAAGGGATGCTCACTGCCACACTTTCTGTCCTCCATTACCTAAATATAACTATAACTGAAACCTGCTTACCCAAACTGCACTTAACCTTGCAAATTACTTTGCCTTAAATACAGACCTGTCACCACTTATAATTCTGTTCTGTACTACTTTTCCTAATTTCCTTAGCAAATGACTTTAACCAGTTCTTTCTTACAAATTTATTGATTTTCACTGCATTTTACATTGTCTATTTCAATAAATAACTGCTTAGCAGTTTCTCTAACTCACTTTAATAAGTTTTCCGGATACCTTCTGCCAACAATCCTTAACTCTATTTACAAAAGTCAGATGGAACTCAACACCACTGGATGGATAAATTATATAGCAAATATTCCTATTAATCCTTCTAAGTATTCTATATCTCTATTTTTTTAATTCTGTATCCTTGTAAGTATTCTAGATCTCTATTTTTTTTTATTCTGTATTAGATGTAATTTTAGTTTCAATGTACTCGTGGTTACATTATCAGAAATCCCAGAAAGTTAAGAGGGTGAAGTATGAATACACACTGAAATGATGCCAACCGTTTCAAAGACCCCATTCTCATTCCATTCAACAGTAGAATGTTCTTCATTTTCCTGCATTTCATCTTCTTTTACGACATCTAGACCTTCCTCTTCATACTCAGTAAGGTAGTCTGATTCATCTGCTGAAAGAAAGAAAATATTGCTGTATGTAGTGTTTGAGTTAATAAATCAAACGGCTATATCAATCAAGTGAAATAAAGCAAAACACAGTAATTTAACTTGAGGAAAGAGGTTTCAAAACTACGCAGTAACAGATTTTAAGTTACTCAGCACTCTCACAGTAATGCATCACCAGTCACTTATCAAGAAGCAAACCAACCACCAAAAGAAAAATACAACAGCACTATATTTAACAACAAACTTCTTGAATGACAGAAAAAAGCAAGCTGAAGATACAAAATTAGTGCTTTAGTTGCAAACTTATTAAAAGAACTTCATCAGAACATAATTATCAGTCAATGAAAAGCTGAATATATAAACTGAACATCCAATCAATTTATAATACTGACAGTGATGTAATTTCCTACCTATTCCTTTTGAGAACACTCCTTATATTTAACTTTTCATTAAGGCCAGGAAATGTATCAGCATTAAGAAAAAGTGGACATCCAAATTCCTTCACTTCCAGCAAAGAATTTACATCACTGATAAAATTTGAGATTTGTTCTAAAACCACAAATTTAAATGCAACAAAAGTGGAACATGTGAGGATGTGCTTAGCCAAGGTGTTCTTTAAATCTTTTGTTTAGATAGCTAAGTAATGCTCCCTAAAGCGATCTACTAAACACCTGGTAGTTTTCCCTACATAATAAGCACAACACATACACCTAAATAAACCACATTGCTGGAAGTGCAATTATAAAAAAACATTCACTTTTAAAGACAAACCATGAAGTGCAATAAATATTTCTTTACAAATATTAATGTATTTGCAAAAATTACAATGCCCACATTTAAACATGCCTATTTTGCTGATAAACGGGGATAAATTCATATTGTTGTCAGTTTCACAAAACTATTTCAAGGTACGTGTTTTTTGAAACAAAACTGTCATGCTGAACCTAATGTATTATAGAGCCCCTGATTGCCTTGTATAATGCACCATTTTGATTATATTTTTAATACTATAACTATCCAATGAAATAGACAAGGGAAATCTCAAATTAATATCAGGTTGAAATACCTTCTTCTTAGTTGAAAAAAACATATTTTAATACAGGAGGATATTTAATGTACCTATTCTTAATAACTTACTGCATAAATTTATCTATCAAATAGAAAGGATAATGCATTTCTATAAACAATTGTTCAAGGTACATGCATTCATTATGAAAAGTGCTGTAATCACTGATTATTTTACTCAGCCTAATGTACTGTCTCTTAATGATGTGGGTGCTGGCTGAAGAAATCCAAATAGTTGTTTCTAAATGTTTTCTTCTTGGAAACTTTTTTAACTAAATAACTTGTTTTCCTTGTCTAATGCAAATTCTACGTCCAAAAATTGGGCGCTCAAGCCAATTACTGAAACAGTAAAATTCAAAAAGCCAACACCTGACTTCATCTCATCCAAAAATAAATGCAACTCTGCTCCATCCCTTGCCAAACAAAACATGTCATCAATAAAGGGCTTATATAATCTAACTTTGGCAAAACCTCTAAGATGAACCACATAATCCATCTCCCATGCAATGAGAACAAGACTGGTGTATGCAGGGGCCAACCTAGCCCCCATCATTATACCTCATTCTGATGATAAATAACATTATTAAAACTGAAAAAAATATTATCTAACACAATTTCTAGTAAATCACAGATGGTATTGATGCAGTTATTATCAGTAAATGTGCATTTACTTAAATAAATTCTAATTAACTCAATGCCTTCTAAGTGTGAGATGTTAGTATAAAGGGATTCTATTTCAAGAACCCTAAAACTTTGCTGTCATACTTTTGTACAACATGATTTGTTTATTTCTAGTTGAACTATTATCTTATTACTACATAATGCTGAATACACTTACAGACAGGTTTAACATCGCTGATAGCTGGTGAAACATGCTGCTAAACTGTAAAGGAATTCCTGCCATTAAGTTTGTTTCACTGGTGCATTAATTTAAGTTTATTGTTTTTTTAACAGGACTGTCCCATTATTCCTATGTCTGGCTTTAAAAGGAAACACAAGATGGTGTTTCTAAAGACTATTTAAAATTTAGCCAGGACAGACTGGAAAATCCTCTGCTCTATTTCCTTAAATGTCATGGGATCTTTAACAACCACCCAAGCTACTACCAACTCAAGAAAAAGAGACCTTGATTTAACATTTCATCTGAATGACAGCACATCAGGAGTGCAACTATTCTCTTATGCCACACTGCAGAGTTAGTGTTAGAAAAATGAACCCAACACCCGGTGGTGTGGGCACAGAACTCACAACCATCTGATATTCATGGTATTGATGGTAGTGAAGGCAGTGTGCTTATCAAGCCATTCATAGCAACTGACAGCAGCTAAAATGTTGGCTTGTTTTGCGTAAGAAAAAATGCTTCTACAGTATTTTGCTAATTAAAAAGATGCAATGAGATGTATTTCACGGAAGCATCTATTCAATGCCAGTTTAACTCTTACTTTTACTATCACTGCTAATTTCACTTAAACATGCTTTTAGCACAAATTTGTCAACTCAACCCAAGCTTTCATTCAAATATTTTTAGTACAAACACAACATTTTGCTACCTTTGATGCAGCCTTATATAATAGCAATATGTTACATTTTGTTATTGCAACTTTTAATAATGTGCAAGTTGAAAAGTGAGCTCATGTTTTATGGGCCTTTTTCTGCTTCCACTATGACTTGTTGAGTTACACTTTACTTTTTACATTTTACTTTTCTACTAAATCAGTGCATGATGGTATTGAACATTTACTCATGGATTGTGTAGGCAATGAATATTCATTAACTGTATGACCACATGTTGTGTTGTGGAAGGCAGTGTTTTCTACAAGTGCATCCAATGGGGTACTAAAAGTAAATTTGTCTGTTTACATTTCACTATTTTCTTATACTGGCCTTTCTTTCATGCCTGTGATAGCAGGGTCCAGACATATTGGGGCTCCTGTCATACTTACTCAGAGAGAGTGACAAAAAAAAAGTTTCTTTAACTGCATACAGTTTCCTCCACATTTTTTCCTCTCACTGCTTGATAATCATCAATCCCTCTCTATTTCTCGCTCATTTATTCATCACCAGAGCAAAGGTCAGCTGAAAGGGGATATCATTCAGGCAGTTTGGAATTTTGGTGATTTGAATCCCTAACCACACTGTATATGTCCTGTATGATACCAGGATTCATCATGCAATGGGTGTTTCCTGAGGGCATTTTACTCACTTCCGATGAAGATGTAACGCCTGAAGGCTGTCCCCCAAAGCCTGTGCTCTCGTGTAATCTCTAATCTCTAAATGGAATCCTATCTCAAAATGAGCACTTTGATGTGTGCCATACCCCAGCCACCCCCAAACAGAAGCACGGGTGGAAAGGCTGCATCACTACTCTTTTCCCCCAAACTTTAGCTCCAACAAGTGCTTGTGCTGCTACTTGACCTCAGGGTGCCTGAGTTTTAGTTGCAGCTTTATCCTTCTATGCCTGTCTTCCGCCATGTTTTGAAAAGCTCACTGCTGGTGCTTTGAAACAGCAGTTACTTTGATTTCAATGTGAAGAATACTAGAAGTAAGCTCCAGTTCTGATCCCTTTTATGAATCCATAGACACCCTACCACAGGAGTTCTGCAAAGGAACTTAAGGGATTCATACCTCTCAAAAGTCCAGATTTTTGCCTTATATTTTTGGTCTGTTCCTCATAAAACTTGTCATTTTCTGGCAAATCACTGGGATGATCTGTGGATTTAAGTCACTAACTAATGACATACATTTGAGTTTCAGATCCTTTAGAAAAATGCATGCTAAGACAAATCCTGTTATTCTAGCAACTTTTAAAGTTTATAACAGCAATATTTAAATCTGTTCATATTTTTGGGTCTTTGTACCCCCCATTATGTCAGGTTTTGTTTAGATTTTGTTTGCACTACGAGGCTGAAAAGTATGATGGGATTCCTGGACTCTAGAATATATCAAGTCTCATAGGGGTGGGGTGTCACTATCCAGTTTCTTAGAGGCTGAAAAGAAAGTATCTGTTAGAGCTCTGAAGACTAGAGGAATTTGGGAGGAATAGTCCATTTCTTTCCCTCACTCTCTGAGGCCAATGCAATGGCAAGAAACTAGAGCTGGGCACTCTATGTTTAAGCTTGTACGTCTTCTTGAATGGGACTGCTGCCCTGGGGACAAGGAACTGATAACAGGATTTCTGGTCTTCTGCACACTGCCCTAGATGTCTTTCCTTGCGAGAATAATGAATACACTATGTGCTCTATCAGTTATGACAAAAAGTGCTTTGACAATCAGCAACTAAGGCAGGATACCTGGTCCAAACTCCATTAGAGCCCCTTCATTACAGTAAGATGTGCTTTGATCTGAAGACATAATGACCTCTGCAGGGGCTTCAGCAGAGGCCTGAGATGGATGTTAGCTTTGAGATCCCTAAGGTGTGGATGTCCACCTGGCTTGGAGAAGGAAGTTTGCTGAGACCTTTATCTGAGACCAGACACTGTGCCTTCTGCAGCTGAATTCCCAGTAGTAATGAATTTCCAACAGTGACCTACACAAAGAACGTTGATCATGTTTATAATGATCCAGTGATAAAGCAGTAGGATTTTCAGCTACACAGCTCATCACCTAGTTTCAATTAGTGCATACTGTAGGTACTGAGGGGTCAGCTATGACAAGGGAGCACATCAAAGTAGCAGAAGGCTTGCTATTTCATGTAGAGATGGGAAGGCATGTATGGTCAAATGAGGTGCTGCAAAAGAGATCCCTTATGGAGGCCAGAAGAATAATCACTCGGGCCTCTAGGAAATAACAATAGCAGTAAGCACAAAAATCCTTGTGTGTGTGTTTGTACTTTAGGTAACACCATTGGGAATGCTCAATTCTATGGAAGAAAGTAAGCTACATATAACAAAACCCAAACTATGCAGTGAGATGGGGGCTGCCATTTTTCTCCCCTCTGACCTTTGCTAAAAGAGAAACAAAAGTTTCCTCTGTGAAGGGGAACATGACAAATAATTATGTCAGAGACAGTATCTGAAGCTAGAAAAAAAAATAAACAGGGTTGTGTTGGGGGAGGGGGGGGTACTGTTAAGGGCTGAAGATTAGCAGACATGGAAAAAGATATATAAAAAGCTTGCTGCCATTTCATTCATCAGTATTCCAAACCTGCTATATACAGTTCACTGCCAGTAAATGAGGGAAAGAGAAACTGCACATTCTTGCACGTAATAAGCAGAAAACAGAAAATAGTTGTAGAAAAACGCATACAACGTAGGGGGAAACTGGAAACAATAGTGAAAACAAAACATACATGCTCCATACAAAAGTCACCCCAAATGAAAAATTAACCAAGGAACCAAGAGCTGTAGGGCAACAGTGTTATAGTCGCTTCTGTATCAAGTTGTCCTCGTCATGTTACCCATCTGATATAACTACTAGCTCTTTTCCCTTGAATGCAAGTTTCAGTGCACATGAAATTTCATAAACAATCTAAGTGTTGAGTTTTCAAAGAATGCATTTACTCACCATCTGCAGAAAGATAGCTTTTAACTGGCTCAATACGAGCCACTATTTCAGCAAGATCTGTAAAACCTGCCGTAGCATACACCTAAAAGAAAAGGAGAACAAAGATTTGTAAGTCAAACATTAAACAAAAACTGAGACAAAGTACAATTAAAGAAACAAACCATTATCCACAAACATAAAATAAGTATTTTAACCTTTTAAATGTGACTTCATGTATGTGGGCCTTGTTGACTGATTAAGCAGTAAGGCACAGGGAAATACCTGCTCAAAATAAGGTAATGTTTACCACGGCTATACCACCTAAGCCATACATCTTAATAAAACTGGCAAGTGCAGTGGAAGGCAGCTCTTTTTTTCACTTAAGGAACTATACAGGATATGCCAACTTCTTCCTCTACTGCAAACTAAGCTAAGTTGTTAAACCCAGCTTTTTGAACCAAAAAAAAGGTTAATCCTCAATCTATAATGTAGCAATTATGGATTCTAAAAATCTTGACTCGTTTCTTAAATTCTACTTCTGTGCTGGAAATGGTATTAATTCTGTGCCTTACCTCCCATGACAAGAACTCAAGAAAATTAAAAATCATATTAAAATTTGACCCTGTAATACTAATATGGGAGAACTGAAAGACCAAAAAAATAAATAAATAAAGATATAATAAATATAAAATTAGTACTCCTGAAGGCAGCTCTGTAATTCTATAAGTATCCACTTAGTTGTGCACTGGAAAAGATTAAGACAGCTGGGGACGTGCAGGTGTCTACCTACTGTTTTACTCAGTTGTTTTTCTTTACTGCTCAAAAAGTACAACTACACTCCTGTGTGCTGCAATGAATAACTGTTGGTGAAGGCACTGAGCTGCATACAGAAAACTATATAAACAGTTTATGGTGCAGCTCAGTGCTTTCACCAATAATTACTCATAGCAGCACGCAGGAGTGCAATTGTGCTTTTTAAGTATTATAGAAAAACAACTGTAGGGGCTATAGCATAACCAGAATAATGCTATAAAGTGCTTTGGTGAAGCACTCTATTATAGTCATATAAACACTGTATTACACCATACCATGCTGCGCCTCAATGCTCTAAATTCTAATGTACTTCTAAAGAATACAAATATTGGAAAAGTGCAGAAAAGCAAGGTGTGCTGAGCTATACCAAATATCATGTTTACAAGCACTGGAATTTATAAAGTAACATACCACCTTCACAGTGCAGTTTTTTTTTCAGCATTTATATGAAAAATGATAAACTGAAGGGCTCAGATAATGGTCTGTTAAACTCTCTTAACATGAAACTTTTACTTGCTGTCAAATACAACCCTACAATGGCTCTATTCCTTTTTTTTTTGTAAATCTGGCAACATAAGAAAACTTGCAACACAACAGCTGTGAGGTTGCATTACAGTACAATTACAGAATGCAGGGATTACATTTCAGCAGCCTACTGCTTATTATTGTATACATGCATGGGCAGTGTGATGCAGCAACTTAACTAAAAACAGATTTAAACAAATGGCACTACAAGTAGAGCAAATACAATAGCAAACTGACTAGTGAAATACCTATATTATGTTCTTCCAGGATACAGTTCTCCAAGGAACAGAAGTTCAGCTCAGAAATGCCATTGTGAAAAGTTCTTAAGCCTGGAAAGAATTTCTGCTCAGAAGTTACATAGCACAGCATACTATATTTAGAACACTTCCTTGGAGTGGGATGCTTCACTTTTTAGGGATTTGCATGACATTCCATGCCTTCAAGGTACACTGCATGTTTCTAACACACTAACTTGTATTTTATTTATAATTATTACTTACATATTTGTGTTAATTAACCAGTTGTATCCAACATAAAGGATTGCAGTTTCAGTGGAGGGCTGAGGAGAAAGTATCCCTGTTACACATTCAATATTTAAATTAAGAAACACTGACACACATAAATAAAAAATAAAACATGGTTATAAAGGGAGCATATGCACACACAGTACAAGAAGAAAGATAATCAAGACTGACCTAATGCAAACAATATTCACCCATTCTAATAATGTTTAATCACTGAAAAAAAAAAGGAAATACAAATCACTACTTTTTTGTAAGAGGTAACCAGCAGGCTGCTGGATATATGCATGACTTACATCCATCTTTTTGGTACTGTCATAAAAGTCCGCAGATCTTCTGTCTTTTAGCATTTTATCAATTATATCTCCCCTGCTCCAGCTGCTGAATATTAGTTTTGCATGTTGATACCCAACATCCTGTGAAAGAAAAAACAGATTACAGGCATTTATATTTTAATTCTTACAGAAATCCACATAAGTAACGGGTACCCAACTGGTGCCTCCCCAACCACAGACGAAGGCCAAAAAGCAACCTCCAGTGAAACTGTAGCAAACAGCTATATTTTGTTACCGTATTTGGGTGTGCAAACGACTACACACATACACACAATTGCATGACTGCATTGTGCAAGTGTCTGCTTAAATGAATACCAGTACTGCACAAGTGCCCATCCAGCCAGCCACCAAACAACACTGTATTGTTTGTAGGGAACAATAAAAAGGTCTTCTACCATAATGACTGTACTCTTAGTAGCTTACAATGAGGGCAGAAGCCCCCTTTTGCCTCACCTTAGCTATGGTTTTGAGAAGCAATACTTCATATAACAAAAAAAATAAAAATAAACTTCTGTAATCATAACTACTGTTTACTTGTTGCAATTAACAGAAAATGTATAAAAACATTCTATTTTTTCCTATTCTAATTATTTGATCTTACCCTTTCACAAAAAAAAAAAAAAAAAAAAAAAAACAAGTAATGAGTATAGATTTCTTCTTTTTGGAAAGAAAGTACAGTTGCATAAGTTAACCTACCATAACAGAAGATATTAAAACTGATCACTCACTGATATACAGCTACATGGGATGTACCTTGCCAATGATATCGGACATTCTGACAATATATTGAAGCTTATGGGTGCCTGCCTTGCACATGGTACATCTTACTAGGTACAGAAGCATGCTGGTATATAAAAGACATACTGAAGTAAGTACACAGTGTAGCAAAAGATCATGTTGTCATGTCAGAAAAAGGAACCACAGTAACAGGGACCCCGCCACGCACAAGGAGAGGTAAAAAACTAAAAACAGCAAAGAAGGGAGGGTGTTAGTACTCTAATAGTGATATATTCAACCCTCTACTACTGTGGAAACTTAATTTACATAAGTGTAGTATAGTCATCATTAATTCACTGTTGCTGTAGCATTAGCCTATATGGCACAACTGTCAACGCTTAGGAAGTAAGGGTGGAGGAAATAGGGCCAGAATCTAGTAAACCCTGAAGAATAGAGCTAGCAAATCCTGTTTTGACTCTGGAAAAGGAATCCATTTTTAGTACTTAGTGAAAATGTGCACCGATCACCAAGTTGCTGCCCCTAGAATAGCTCTAGGGCCACCCCTTTCTAAAAGGCTCCATAAGTTGCCAGAGCTCTAGTTGAGTGGGCCTTGATATTCTGGGGGATGGGAGCTTTTTCTATGACAAGAAAAATATAACTGAACAGCCTGAGACAGATATCTAGTCAAAGGTTTGATTAGAAACTGTCCATCCTTTTTTTCATCTTGCCCTCAAAGGGAAAAAAAAAGTTGGTCAAATTTTCTGAAATCTTTTGTTTTGTCCTGCTAGTAACAGCAGTTGCCTGTGGACATCCAAGGTATTCAGAACTCCCCCTCCCCTCTGTTTTTAGATTCAAGGCATAACATAGGAAGTGAATAGATTGATTCAAAGTTAACTCAGAAATAACTTAAGTCATGCCGGTAGGGTTGGTTCTAAGACTCACCCTGTCTTTATGGGATATCGAAAAGGGCTGAGAAGATAAGGAATTGCAACTCAGATACTCATTTAGCCAAAGTCAGAGAAATAAGCAAATCTGTCTTCCAAGTAAGAAACTTCACAGAAGAACTAGCTGCAGGTACAAATGGAGACTAACTTCTCTAATACAAAGTTAACATCCTAGGAAGGAGTCATCTGCTCACCAGGTGGTCTAATATGTAAAAACCCTTTCATGATCAAACTTGGGACAAGGAAGAAAGGGGGGATCTAATGGCGGACAAGAAGAAATGTCCAAATGATACAATTCGATAGAAGTAATATGAAAAGATACTGGAGAACAAACAGTGCCTCCGCCTGTGTTGGATCTTGGTCTCTATTACATCATCAATGAGAAAATCTTATCCAGCTGGCTACACATGATTTCTTAGTAGCAAGTTTTCAATCCTTCTTTAATAACTGTTGCATGTCCTCTGAAAAGAGGTGCCTAAACAGAATCAAAAAACTATCATCCATACAGTCAGACGTAGGTTGAAAATGTTTGGGTAGATAAGAGATCCTTTGTCCTGTGTGAAGAGGTCCACTCCATGAGGAAGTTTTTCATAAATGTTCCTGGCCAGGTGCATGAAATGGGAGAACCAATATGGTATGGGACAAAAAGGAGTTCCTAGAAGAATAACTAGAGAGTCCTTCTTTATCTTTAGTAAGACTGTGGTTATCAGAATAAAGGAGGGAAGCACGTGAAAGAAAAGGCATCTGTTTTCCAGGCTTGTTTGCAAGGAATAGTGGCACAAAACAGTTATAATCGTCTGTTGTGAACGGAGGCAAACATATCTACTTAGGGAGCTTCTCACTGATGGAAAATCTCCTGGAAGACCCCTGGATATAACATCCACTCATGATAGTTTGGCCTGGATCTGGTCAGTGAGTCTGCTATTGTGTTCTGCTTTGCTGGAATGTAGGTTGCCTGTAGGGAGAGACTGTGTTGAGTTGCCAGCTCCCAGGTAATCATGGGTAGTCATATACAGAGGACAGAATTTCATTTTCTGTGTTTGTTCATGTACCACAACTGTGGGATTGTCTATTATGACAAACAAAGACCCCAGAGGCCACAGATGACTGAGTGTTTTGACTGCTTTTATTAGGAGTATTTAAGGTTTATGTGTTTTTTCTTAAATAAGTCTCCCACATGCCCTAAACTTTGATATTTGAGAAACTGTCCTTCGGGGAAAATCCAAGGCATATTGCTCTGACTGACTGAATAGGAAATTGGGGGAGGGGTTTCTGTTGGACTTGACTAGCCTAGCAGAGGAGTCCTCTTTCAATGAAATCCTGGACTTGATTATAGAAGGATAGAGGATGATGGCTCAGATTTGAGAAACCAGTGAATTTTCCTTATGTGAAGTGTGGCTAAAGGAATAGTGAGGATGGATAAAGTCATGTAACCTAGAATTCTGAGGAAATCCCTTGTAGTAGAAGTGATTGGATGAGCAAGACTTAGCACTTGCTGATGGTAAAAGGAAAGGAGTTTTAACCTGTAAAATGGATCAGGGAAGAATTTATATTTTTAAAGAGTGAAGAGTTTGTAATAGATGTAGTTTGTTGGTAATAAGATTCAGATTTTGGCTATGGAATGTGAGCAAAGGGAATATCTTGCAGTATTGTTAGCTTTGGTTATGTTCAGCAAAGATTTATTACTTGAGCGTAAGACACATTTGGTAGAATAAGGTAGTAGGAGATTTTGAAGGGCAGGGATTTTCTATAGATGATTTAATAGCTGATGAGTCATGGTAAGCTGGGTACGTATAAGGAGATGTGGAAGTTCAAACCAATTTAGTTGATTTAGTGCTAAGCAGTGGTGAGACCTATAGGAAGAGTCTGTGGCAAACTTAGCGATTTTTTGTAGCAGGTGTCTAAGCTTTCCTAAGTCTGACTTCTTTAGGTTTATGAGAATTGGTGAGGTATAAATGAGGCCAGAGATCAGATATGTTCTTGCAATGGTAGCTCTTGTGTTATGAAGTTAGATACTGTTTATTTCTATATAGAGCATCTATTTTAACTTTTTTTTAATGTCTTAGCTATATGGATGCCAAATTTTAAGGCACTGTCCATGATAACACCCAGAAGTTTTGTTTGAGATACAGGAAATATGTTTATATTGTTTTTAGATGAGACATAGAATGATGAAGGGGGATCTGAAGCTCTTGTGGGATGGAAAAGCATG
Organism: Protopterus annectens; assembly: GCF_019279795.1. Lineage (NCBI taxonomy): Eukaryota > Metazoa > Chordata > Ceratodontiformes > Protopteridae > Protopterus > Protopterus annectens. The sequence continues at coordinate 827,689,778 of NC_056743.1, read as the reverse complement.
AGTTTGGTCTTACTGGGGTATAGAATAAGTCGTGTATCAGATAGTCATGATTCTACTGCAATGAAAGTCTGTTGTGTTATTTGTTTTGTTGTAGTATCTGAATGGATGGAGCAGTGCATATTAGTGTGGAATCGTCAACATACTGGACAAGGGTGGCATAACACCCTTGCATAGGACAGCAGTATGAAGATTACTGGTGAATACTGTGAACAGAAGCTGACTTAGGATGTATCCCTGTGGAACTCCTACAGTGACAGGCAGAAGAGGAGATAGGTTTTGATGCCATTTTACAGCTTGCTGTTGCTCTGTTAAGTAGTCCTTGAACGATGCAAATGTGGAATGAGAAAGTTTAAGTTCAGATAGTACATTTTTGAGTTTGTTATAACAGATGGTTTCAAAAATGTTTGACAGATCAAGAAAGATAGAGGAGACTATATCACCATAATTTCTGTGCTGATTAATGGTGTTGGTAAACCGTATTAGGTCAGTAGTAGTACTGTGGCAGATACAAAATCCATTTTGGGTTTTGGATAAAAGGTTGTTGGTTAGGAGACGATCCATAATTTGTCAGTGGACGCATCCTTCCAGAATTTTGGACAGAGGTGATAAGATAGCTATTGGCCTATAGTTGTACAGTTCTGTTGAGTTGCCCCCTTTATGCAGTGGGATAATGTCAGATTTTCCAGATTCTTGGAATCTGGTGTTCAGAAATGGATCGATTTATCAATATAGATACTGGATAGGAGATGGCTTCAGCTGCGATTTTAAGGTATTCATTTGGTAAGTTATCAGCTGCTAGGGTTGTTGGCTTAAGTTTCATTACAAACTTTTTAATAGCGGCTGCTGGTACAAGTTGGAAGGAAAAGGTATTACTATTTGTACTAGATGTAGGAATATCTGTTGGAGTGGTGGGGCAGTTATTGTTTGAAAGAGCTAGTATGGCTCCAGTGAAATATCTATTAAATTACACAGCTATGGTACCTATAGTGTTAGTGGTTGAGGGGGATGGGGTGCAAGGGTTTCCCGGTTGTAGAATTTTCTTTACAGCCAACCAAAACTTTTGTGGGTTATTATGATATTTTGGATGTATTTGCAATGGTTAATTTTGTCTTGATTGACTTGTTTTTGGGGATTTATTTCTCAGTTCTTGGTATGCCTGTTTAGATGCTTGTGATTTGTTTTATTGTCATAGATCCCAGGCCTTATCTCTCATTTTTAACAATAGTATGGTTTCCTTGGTTAGCCATGGGGCAAAATTAGATTTTGTTTTAATGGTTCTAGGAGGAGATAGTGAGTTAGGAAAGTAGAGTTAAAATATTCTAAGGCAGTCTCAAGTGGGAGGTTTTTAAGTGGTATTCAGTTACAGCTTTTAATGGTGGCTATAAAGTTTTGAGGGTTAAAGTTTCTTTTACTTCTAATGAGATGGCACATTATCTGTTTAAAAGGATTTATACGATGCTTGAGTATACAAGTTGGAAAATGATCACTGAGGCTATCAGGGAGACAACCTGTATGTAAGGACAGAGATGGTCTACTTGTTAGTATCCCGTCTAGGATGGAGTGCCTACTTGATATTTGTCAGTTCAAGTACGAATTTGAATGATCTGAGTGAAACCATGGTTAATGTGATTTGTAGGGGTATGGGCGTTGCAAGTAAACTGATCTATATTGAAGTCTCCCATAATAATTGCTTCCTGGGGCACTGATTCTGAAGACCAGTGGAGAACGTGTTCTGAAGTGGAAAGGTTATTTCCTGGTGGTATGTACAGTCCAACTATATTTATGCATTTCATATTACGGATCTTCAGTTTGGTGAAAAGCATGACTACATTACTAAAGTCTGGTGTATTAAGCTGTATGGTGTCTAGTACTAGGTTATTTCTTAATAACATGGCTATTCCTCCCCCTCTTTTGCCTATTCTATCTACTCTATGAATGTTGTATCCAGGAGGTAGCATTTCATTGCTGCTCATCTGGGGTTTTAGCCAGATTTCAGTAATTATAGCAATGTCTGGTAAGTAGAGAGAGAGAGTGGCATGGAGACTGAATTTTATTAACAGCACTTCTGAGGTTTATATTTATTGACAGAAGGTCAGATGATTTCTGAGGAAGGTTTATTATGCTGTAGCACTGGTTGGTGGATTGGTGATGAAGCTGGACTAATTTAGTTTTAGGGCCAGGATTAGGGTGGATTTCTCCACTAAGAATTAGTTGAAATGCTATGTGTATTATGGTCTTTAGGAATTTATCTATAAACTTGTATTTCAGGGAGATGGGGGAAGAAGCTGACTGAGGAAGTACAGTATAGGTGATTTGATCAATATATGCAGTAGTACAGACTGAAGGTGATGCTTTAATGCTAAAGGGTTTTATCTGTGGTAGATAGGGGAGCAGCGTAGTATGGGAGGCTAATGTATCTTTTAGCTGTATATAATATGAAGTTAGATGTGACACTATTGATAGCATTATAAGTGCAGTAATATAGAATGGTACATTTCTGTAGCAAGTGTACCTTTTAGTATTGTGATTAGAGAAAATTAATTACAGTGTAGCAGTTGATGGGAGTGAAGACAATTATTAAGTTTAGTAATCCAATAATTGGGATGTAACATGTATCAGTTATATAGTGTTAGGAAGTCAGTGCAATAGGGTGTGGGGAATGGGCTAACTAGTGTAGTTAGAGTGTGAGTAGGTTTGGAGCCATTAACAGTGAATGTGATGCAGAATTTTTATTTATTTATATACATTTGTTGACCGGGAGTGTCCGACTGGACGTAGGTCCATTTTCAGCAGAGGCCCGGGGAGAAAAGCTCCACAGTTAAAATATACAGACAGTAGTTACATTGGATTCACATAGATAGCAATTAACAATTTGATCAACATAGCAATTAAAAATTACAAACATAGTTACAGATGAAGAACATAGTACATCAGTACACAACTAGAATCTTTATCATCTGTGAAGTACATAACAGACATTAACAATTGTTACAATAAGAAGTTCCTGCTGTATAATACGTAGTTAGGCTTATGAGCATCTGAGCTTGCTATAATCAAGGTAGTTAGTGGGGTGGAAAAAAAGGTAGTGGGTGGATGGGGTGGGTGATATTAGAGGGGGAGTTGCAAGGGCATAGCCAGCATGTTTTAGGTGCGCTTTTAGTAAAGTTTTGAAGTGGGTGCATGATGGTACAGAGGTAATTGTGGGTGGGTGGGAGGGAGTTCTATAATTTGGTTATGGCACAAGAGAATAGTGCTTCTCCAGGAGAGTTATTGGCTTTAGTGACCTGTAAGTGATTTCTGTTGCTGGATCTTAGTGGTCTGGTGGTGCGATAGGGTTGGAGCAGATTCTGGAGGGATGGGACTTTTAGTGGATGGTTTACTAGTTTGTGGGCAAGTGCGAGTTGATACCATTGAAGGAGGTGAGGGAGTTCAAGCCAGCCCAGTTTAGCAAGTGAGAGAGAGTGGTGACTACGGTAGGATGCCCATATGGCAAATTTGGCAATTTTGTTGTAGCAGGTCTCGAGCTTGTTTAGATCGCATTGCTTTAGGTTGGTTTATATTGGAGAGGCATAAAGTAGGGTGGAGATAAGGTGGGAATTTGCTATTGAAATCTTTGCTGCTTTGGTGAGAAGTTGCTTATTTCTGTATAACGCTCCTAGTTTTTTTGTGGACTTTTTTTATGGTCATGGATATGTGAATGTCAAATTTTAGTTTATTGTCTATTTCCAATCCTAGCAATTTGATGTGTTCTGTTGGGTATATAGTGGTGTTGTCTTTTGCTGTGATGTTAAAGTGAGAGCTGTTTTGAGTATGTTTGGTGGGTTGGAAGATGTGTAGTCTAGTTCTGTTTGGGTTGAGTATTAATTGGGCAGCAGATAACCAAGTTTCAACAGGGGAAAAGGCTTCTTGTGTGACTTTTTGCAGTTTGGGTAAGGACTGGGCTGAGCAGATGATGGTTGAGTTATCTGCGTATTGTATGAGTGTGCCATGTTTGGTGGCAGAGGCTAGATTATTGGTGAAAATAGAGGAGTAGGGGTCCAAGGATGGATCCTTGGGGAACCCCTATAGAGACAGTTAGTTGGGGAGATATGTTATTCTGCCATACAACGGATTGTTGGTAGTCAGATAGGTAACTCTGAAACCAGTTGATGACTGACTGAGAGAAGGATAGGTTATTGAGGACAGAGATGAGTTGTTTGTGTGGGACCATATTGAATGCTTTAGATAGGTCTAGGAAAGTAGCAGAGGAGAGATAGCCATTGTTTTGATGCTCAAGGATAATGTTAGTAAAGGACAGTATGGCAGTGGTGGTGCTATAGTTTGGTCAGAAACCATGTTGAGTATTGGAAAGGAGGTCGTTAGTAAGAAGGCAGTCTGAGACCTGAGAGTAAATGCATCTCTCTAGCATTTTGGAGAGTGGAGAGAGAATAGCTACGGGGCGGCAACTGGTTAGTTCTGTGGAGGGGCTGCCTTTGTGGAGGGGAATTATATGTGATACGTTCCATGGTGTGGGAACGTAACTTTCTGACAGAGATCGGTTAATCAAGATGGATACTGGGTAGGCTAGAGCATTAGCTAAAATTTGTAGGTATTCACTTGGGAGGTTGTCTGCTGCTAATTTGGTGGGCTTAAGTTTAGTTAACAGCTTTTTAATGTTGGAGGTAGGAACAGGCGAAAAAGAGAAGACAGTGGGGAGATTACTAATTGAAGCTGTGGGTTGGAGGGGACGGGGGTTCTGTTGTCTAGCTACTGATAGTATGGTTTGTGTGAAGTGTGTGTTGAATGAGGTAGCAATATTTTTGGCGTAGTGAGGGATGTTAAGAGGAGGGCTACTGACTTTACCTGGGTGGAGGATGGAGTTTATGGAGGACCAGAATTGTTTGGGGTTGTTTTGGGAGACGTCTAGGGCAGACTGTTATTATTGGAATTTGTCCTGTTTTATAAGCGTTTTGGCTCTATTGCGTTGTACTAGGAATTTCTGTACCTAGTTTAATACAAATGTAGGTATAGAGGGGGTGTGGTAAATGGGGGTAGGGTATGGGGACCACAGCAGGTCCAGCCTGTCCGAGGTATGCACACTACAAAAACGATCAGAGACACTGCTCCAGATAAGGTCTGTTTGGTTCGTACTTTGTACTTGTTTATGACAAAGGCAGTTAGACCATGACAGTAAAATTAAAACCACACTATTTTAAAGTATATGCTGCTAAATGATGGTGGAGGAGTGGTCTTATAAAGTCTGCAATACATGGGACTATGGTAATCTTAGGTAGGAGCAAGATATTCACAGCTGCCGTCCCTGTCGGTGCACCAGTTTAAACAGGGTAATAGTTTAATTTTCAGATTGACATGGAGATTAAACTACACTAAATACTGAAGGAATTCCTTAACGGCCACAGTTCTTACTGGTCCTGCTCATTAGGTTTCAGATAGTGTCAGCAAATAAAGATGTTTCAGGGTTGTTCTTAGTTCAGAGTTAGGAGTCAAGTAAGACTGAAAATAAACAGTGGTAGATTAAGACATTGTTAGAAAGGCTACAGGACACCTGTATGCTTGATACAGATAACTAAACAGCTACTATATATACACTATGAGTATCTGGTAGGTACAGTTATTTAACTGAACATCTTTTTCTCAGCATATTAGACATGTACATCAAGGCAAAATGGGTACACATATATTAAAAAAAATCACGTTATATTTTCATGCATTATACATATTTGTTTTCTGTTGTATACAATTATTGTTCACTACAACATTACATATATCTCAAAGTCCTGCCTTCCCTGATAAATTATACCTCCTCCTAAACATTATTTGAAGGTACTGTTCCTACAAATTCCATTTATTTATATGTAGTTTGCTCAATCCCTTTTCTAAAGATCCCACCTCCAATTCTTTTATCTCTTTTACAACATTCACTACTTCAGCTATAGTTGGTTTAGAATTTGATCTCCCATTTTTTAGTAATTACTTTTTTGGCAGTCAATAGCATTAAATTTAGTAAGGCCTTACTATGAATAGAAAACCAACAGGCACCGCAGTGGTATATTAGAAATAAATTTCAATTCAGATGAGGGATCCAAACGCGTTAGTAAGTTTAACAGTAGAAAATATTACAAAACACTCCACAAAACAAAACATTAAATGCTTAACAACATCACCAGGTTTTTCGTCCCTGTTTGGGACTTTTTCAAATCATTAAAATAAAACACACTTCCTGTTTAATATGTATCATCCTATTAATTCAATACTGTTACCTCAATAATTAGATGATAACCAAACATTCAATTTATCCATAAGGAGCTGCTCTACAAAATCCTACTTAAAGCTACATCCAGTCTTCATGTCAATACTAAATTAACTATTAACAATTTTTATTTACATGCCCTTATCAGAGCTGTACCCTAAAAATAATGTTCATGAAAAGAAAATATCCAGAGAACCTAATAGAAGTAATAAATGAAAACACGTCCATGCAAAAATTTTAAACTTCTAGAATTTGTTGCATACTTGGCTGCTATATAAAAATCTCCTTTCACTGTTTCTTTGCATTCTGCTTTCCATTTTCAATTTAGTCTTTTGCAACCTTTATTTTAAACTGGTTACTAATTATCCCTTTTTTACTAGGCTGGAAATTTAGTCCTCTAGTGTCTATGGAAGAGAGACAGAAAAAGTTGTCTGATAGCCTGTATTAAGTTTCCTCTTTCTTCTAATTTTTTAAACACCTCAGCTCAGGAGATTCCAAAACACACAGGTTTTACTAGGGGAGCATTTACAATCTGTGCCTTGGCATCTCCAGGAAACATCTGGAGTCTGACCAAGGCATTTCTGTATATCACTGACCCTGTGGTTGCAGCTCTGGATACAGCACCACTGCATTAATTGCACATTTTATAAAGTATCTGTTAACCCAGGAGGCAGAAATTATGATAGCTGACAGACTGGTTTTAATGTCAGAAGCAAGAAGGTTAGTATTGGACTTCTGCATGTCAGAAAAAAAAATAAAGTAAATATTTTATCAGGCTATCTGGCAGCTTTTAGCTCATAAAGCCAATGTGTAAGAGGCATACACCTTCTTCCTATACCTGTCAAATACCCTGCTTTCTTTTTTTTTGGGGTCAGGGTTTGACAAAGCAAAGGATTTTGAACTGGAGTCCCTATCCAAAGATATCACAGATGAGACAGTAATTGGATTTCGGAACAAAAACTTATGAGTATGGCAACTTATAAAGTGTGTCTGGCTTGAAGATGACAAATCAGCATTAAAAGCATCCTTCTTCTGGCAGCTAGTATAGATTACGTTTCACAAGTTTGCCTTTTGTCTCCGCTATTTTGGTTTATTTGCTTCAAGAATTCTTTATTCTTAGATATGTTGTCAGGGACAGAGTTTTAGTTAATCTGGGGGCACAGTAACCTCAGATTTGGATTCACATGATAGGAGAATACAACTATGAAACACAGTTAAGACCTTCATGTTCAGAATCTTTGATGACTACTTCCTCAGAGGAAGAAGGAGATTTCTCCCTTTTTCCCTGGGTAAACACTGGAGTGGAAGACTGAAAGGACTAGACTGACTTAAAACCCAGGGCAAAGTGTGCCATATTTTTACTAGTCTTCCTACTGCTCCAGTGGCATAACAGGATAAAGCCCTGACTATGGTCCAGCCAGCCCAGTTTCAAATAGTGGCTCAGGTGGCTGACAGTGCTGCAATGACACTCTCTCTAAGGGGACGCATAGCCCAAAGGTGAGTTGACCTTAGATGCAATAAAAGAGTGTGGGGTGAGGAAATGGAAGGGGGTAGGGCATAAAGCAAAAAAAAATGTACACAGTATAAAGCACTGATTAAAGTAAAGTTTTTAATAAATTCACTAATTTCCATTCAGATTGCAGATACAATTGTTTCCAGTCAGAATGTTACAGATGACAAGTATTAGAGTTCAACAATGGTGTGACAGTTATATTTAGTTTTATAGCCAATGAGACAGAGAAACAGTGTGTTTTATGAAGTGTTTTGGGGAGTTGTTGTTTAACCAGGGGTATTACATGAGCACAGCCAAGATATGAGTAGATGTGCTTTGAGTATGTTTTCAAGTGGAATGGATTAGTACTATTAGTTATATCAGTAGCGAGTTTATTCCATTTTGGCTATGTAGCTTGAGTAAAAGGATTCCCCAGCAGAATTATTGACTTTAATTGTAGTCAGGAGGGTTTTAAGTTTTGAACGCAGATCTCAGTCAGGGAAGTATGGGAGTAGGAAATTTTGGAGGGAAGGAATCTTATCAGAGCGGTTTAGAACTGTATGGGCTGCAGAGAGTTGGTTATAGAGTAAAAGTTGTGGAAGTTCTAGCCAGGTAAATATCTTAAGTGCTGTGCAGTGGTGTGATCTATATGCGGAATTTGTGGCAAATAGGGCAATTTTGTTATAGCATGCTTGCAGTTTGGATAAGTCAGTTTGCTTTAGGTTGGTGAGAATTGGTGATGCATAGAGCAGAGTTGAGATGAGGTGGGTTTCAGCAATAGTTGCTTTTGCATTTTTAGTGAGGTACTGTTTGTTTTTTGTAAAGGGTACCTAGTTTTTTGTGTAATTTTTTTATTGTTTGTGCAATATGAATATGAAATCTTAAGTTACTATCTCTGACTACTCCCAGAAGTTTGGTGTGGGTTACAGGTGAGATGACAGTGTTGTTGGAGGATATAATATTGAAGTTAGGGGGTGACATAGTATGCTTTGTAGGTTGGAATATCATAAGTTGAGTTTTGTTAAGATTTAGGATTAGTTGGGACTTAGAGAGCCATGACTCCATCTTTGAAAAAGTGTCTTGTGTTATTATTTGTAGTTGTTGAGGAGATGAAGCTGCGCATATCAGAGTGGAATCATCAGTGTACTGTATGACAGAGGCATACAGAGTTGCAGTATGTAGTTTGTTAGTAAATACTGAGAATAGTAGAGGACCCAGGGCAGATCCTTGAGGTACCCCCAATGAAACAGGCAGAAAAGAGGAGAGGTCTTGCTGCCACTGCACAGATTGTTGATGGTTAATCAGGTAGTCTTGGAACCATGCAACGGTAGCAGAACTTAGATTTAGTTCAGTTAGTGCATTAATCAGTTTGTTGTCCTTCTTTGTATGTTACATTTTGTATTCCACATATCAAAGTCATACATTTCATCTGTATACCTCCTAGTTTTAGTTTATGCAATGTTGTATGGGACAACCATAAACTGTTCCCATACCATAATTTATCCCTTATTAAGCTAACATAGTTTTCATTATCTTCACCTTTGGTGATTTAATGAATTTCTTTATACATCCTATAACTTTACTCATTCGCAATATTTTAAGCATGATAATTAAAGCTGAACAAATTTTTAACACAAATTCTCAAGTCCTTAAAAAGACTAGCTTTAAAACGTATCTCTTTCCAATACGATAACTATTACAGCTCAATGTAGTGCAGGAGCTCATCGGTTTAGTTTTTCATTGTTAATTACCACATTAGTTGCCTCTGGCTGGTAATTCAACTTAGTCACACACACCTAGAGTTGATGTTAGTGTTCCCTACATGCAACGTATTTCCCAATTTTTATGTCATTATCATAATGGATGCACCAGAAAACATCTGATGGCATAAGCATGAATGAAGTAAACAGACTGAAAATATGTGGATCTTGTGAGACACCTTGATCACAGCCCATTTTCTTGCAAGAACAGATTCTGTATTCTACATGCCACATCCACTTATTTAGTCTTTACTAATCCCCCTAAGCAATGCATTGGACATACCCATTTAGACCACTTTGCTCAGTACTGACCTGTGGTCTATCCTATCAAAGACTGATAAAAATCAGTATAAATCATCTCATTTGTATCATGTGTTCTACTTTCCCACTTACCAGGTCCATGGCAAGCACTCTTATCCGTCTCCTACAAAGTGAGCAAATGGTGTGGCAGCTATGTTATTTAACTCACGTTCAAGAGCGAGCAGCTGGTTGGACTGGGTTACAGAAATTTGAGTCTCTGTATGCAAGTTACTAGAATTATAATGGTTTTGACATTCTCTTCTTTAATTGTTAAACCAAAAATTCTTTCAAAGCTTTTAAGGATTTACACATTTCTTGTACAGAGGTGTTAAAATCAGTCTTAATAATATCCATCCTTCGGTTGAGATGTTAAACTAAGGTCTCATTTGCCTGAGCTGGTGAAAGCTCAACTGGATGAAAAAAAATCCTACAGCAATTATCAAAATGAGTACGGGTTATTTTATTTTTATGTATTATGTGCAATATTTACACATTTCTTACATTATACATCATATTATATATACTTTCTCATAACATACACCTTATGTTCTTCACAGATTACCCTTCAGCAACAGACATATTTTCATTTCTAAAATTATTTCATCATTCATTTTTTGTAAAACAGAAACTCTTCACATCTTCCTTTTACAAATACCAACTATTTCTATCTTAGTTCCTTCTTTATATTTCCCAAATAATACCATGATTATGCCCATGTTCTCTTAATTCTTTCCAGACTTCTTTCCAGACATATATATATATATATATATATATATATATATATATATATATATATATATATATATATATATATATGGGTCCACTTTGTAATTTCCAAATATTGAAATACTGAATATCAGTATTTCGAAATTACAAAGCCGAAAACCCAAGCACAACTCACAATTCTGAAAACACACAATTACAAAATTCAAAATGTCGAAACTATGCTACACATACAGTAAACACAAAACTCCCCCCCACAATCAAATAAATGTATCTACACTATAGATAAGCAGGGGGGCAAACCCCTCTGTACCCCCCTACTTATATATTCTAACTCCGAGATCGAACAAACAGAAACACAAATGAGACTCACACACACATCTTACAGTCCTTCACACACACACACACACACACACACACACACACATCACAGTCACCAACACACACTTACACACACTAAAGCCCCTAACCAACACATTTACACACACAAACTTACCTAAATTCGACCCATACATCCACACGCTGCACCAGCGGAAGCGGAAATTCAACATCTACATGCTTTGGGATTTTGAATTTCGCACTCCTGCCAGTTTCAGAACTTTGAGTTTTCGGCTTTGTAATTTCGTAATACTGAAATTTGGGATTTCAGTATTTTGAAATAACAAAGTGGACCTAAATATATATATATATATATATATATATATATATATATATATATATATATATATATCTTTTTGAAAACATTCTAAAAACGTTAATTTATTTTACAGTCCAAAAAAATGCGTCACTTCTTCAACTTTACAGGCATTATGCATCCTTTCTTCTAATACCTTATATTTTGTATTTTATTTTTGCAGGCAGTTTAGCCAACACAAGTTAACATAAAAAATAGCCCTTATAAAACATTATAAATCTCCTTTATCTTTCTTTAATTGCATCTTTCTCATGGAAAAAATATAATTTTTGTACCAACTTTTCCTATCTGCCTTGACATTATTTAATTATATTTTCAATATCTTTATATTCTTTTCATATTCTTTGCCTTCCATATTATCACTTTCATTTTCTTTTCTTGTATTTTATTTCTTTCCATACAAAATCATGTTTTTAAACAATAACATTTCTATTATTATACTTCTTTTTCTGTACACTTTTTAATACGCAAAATAAGTGCAAACTCAATAAAACAGCATGATTTAAACTAAGCCCCTCCATGATTTTATTATTATATACGATTTCTCTTTCCAATGGATTCAATCTTAAACCCCATAAAAAGAAAAACAATCTAATAATTATTTTTCCACACAATGTAGCAACATATACATGCCATCTAAATGAGATAATTTTCCCAGTGCACACACATTTAACATGTATGTATTTTTTCTTAAGGATAACCAGAACAACTTCCACCTTATCTTCCAAATCTCACACATAATACACTAATTTCATTTCTTGTAAAATACATTCCCCCAAATTGTTTTAAGTTTATTTTAGATATAAACTTAATTTCCCCTCCAATACTTCTATTTTTACAGCTTTGTCTTTCATCCGTACTTGCCTAAATCAACATTAATGGCAGTTCTACTCCAATTATTTTTCTATACTGGTTCTTCTAAGTCATTTCCAGAAGTTCTTATGAATGCATTCCCCACCATCACAAATGACCACTTATTCACTAGACATCTTTCCAGCTTAACATTTTCTCCTAACCAGCCATTCAGCATTACTGATACCCATGTTAGTTCATAAACTGACTTAATAACTGGCAATCTTTTCTGTATGATACTCTTTCAAAATATTCCACATTTCTTTAAGATTTATACTGTCAAATGTTTTTGCCATATCACAGGCAACCATTCTTCCTTCACTTTTTCAGTCGCCCATATTGTCTACCTCTTTTATTACCACAAGCATCTCACATACATTTATTTGTTTATTCACTTCAGTTACTGCTTCATCCAAAACATCCTTCATCCTTTTTTGAAAATTGTTCATAAAGATTTTCCAGTATGTATTCTCCAGTATTACTAGCCTCCATTTTCTATGAATTTGTGTCCATTTTCCATGTAAACTTTATGACCCCTTTTAAAATGTCTTCATTTTTTATTCTTCCTTTCATCCATCATGCATTTATTGTTCCAAAAGCCCCCTCCTCCATCTTTCATCTCCTTATAAAAGTCATACCCTAAACCATCTGGTTAAGGTGCACACTCTTCCTTCCACTCATTTATCCCTTCTTTTAATTACTTTCTTGAAATTTCTTTTACTATTTCTTGTTTTTTTCTAACTTTCCATAGTCCTCTTTCCACCTGATAAATCTCATCTGTCCTACATATTCCTCCACAATACTAACAATCTTATCCTGCTTATATTTTAATCCTCCATCTTTGTTTTCCCATGACCTCCATTTTCCTCTTATTATACTTCACTTTACCTAAAAATTTATACTTTTTTTCTCCCAAGAAAATATAAGCAATATTGTTGAACATTCTCCGTATTACATTCATGCAATTTTCTTTCTTCATAATTTCTATTTCCAACAACTTTTCAGTTTTCCTTCTGTCTCTCATATTCTTTGTCTTTTCTTCTCCCAATTTTGATTATATTTATATTTTTCTTTATACATCAACGATATGCTATATTTTGGTAAAATAGTTTCATTGTTAGAGGTTCCTTCCATAATTCTCTTTGTTGGAAATATAGCATATTCAACTTATTTCCTGTTACTTTTATCCTCTTTCCTTCCTTTATTTCATCTCTTCATAACTGCCCATACTGCTCTACGATTAAAAAAAAAGTTTCTTTACTTCCTTCTTAATTTTCTAACATTTCTTCGGAACATATTATATAATCTACTTCAGTCCTTAAATTACATCTCTTGTATGTAAATGTTTTCCTTTCTTAATCTTAATCTGACAGTTTCTTATTACTTTACTACATATTACTCTGCCTTTTTCTTTTCTTAAATTACAACTGAAGTCACCTAATAAAAATGTAATACCTTATCCGTAATTATCTTCAAACCTATTTTTTTCTTTCCCCACACCTATACTTGCATGTAACACAATTAACCTCACTGGTTTAATTTTTTTTCCTTAAGTCAGATACCAACATCCTAATCACATCCATTATTTTTACTTCATTTTTTAACTAGCAGGGCAGTCCTAGAACAAGTTTTGTTTACTGTCAATACTACTTTTTCCCCACATCAATTCAAACTTTTCTCTTCTACTTTTCTCTACATACCTTTTACCTTGCAAACAAATTAAGTTTTTAAATCATTCAAACATTACCATTCTTCTCACATCATTCTTTATGCTATTTACATTTAACAACACCACATCAACATTAACATTTATTTCTAATTTTTATTTTTCTTCGCCTTATCCTGCCCCTATAGCCTTCATCACTGGAATTTCTGACTCACCACTGATTTTCCCTACATCATAGTTATTTTCCATGAAAAGCTCTCTTCGCTCTTTTTTCACTTATATTTTCTCATCTACATTAAAATTTCCTTCTTGCAGAAACCATGTTTTTTTTTTCGGTTTCCACAAGCCTGCTTTCCACTATATGCTCAATTTATTGTGCTTTATCTAACAGTTCTTCACCTTACTCTCTTACTTCTGAATGTTCCCTTTCACTCTGTTCACTATCCCCCATTCACTTATTATTAGAGGACAACCAAATCAAAAATGGTTATCACCCCATTTCCTACAATTTGGTTTACAGCTTTTCTATGAAAGACCATATCCTCTCCATTGACGACACTGCCACATAGATACATGCCGCACTTTGAACTCTTCATTTAAACATACCCATGCCTGCCCATATTTTTCTTTCAACCAAAACTATTTTTATCTCATGCACTTTATGATATATGCTTGAAAAAATTTTTTCAATTCATTTTCATCTACGTCTATACTTCTAAACGGTACCAACATTTTTTTTCTTTCAACATGCATATTAAAGTTCTGGTATAAAACAAATTCATTGCAAGGACTTGTAAAATATTTTTCCACATTTATTTATAAATTGTTCTGCCACCAAAACAAAATTTCAAACTTCACTTCACAAACTTATCCAGTCCCTAAATGTATTAGGGCTCTAATGTCTGTTATTTTAAATCCCAGTAGTGAAATATCATATTTTTCCTTTTTTTTTACTTTAAGTTTTACCACTGGTCTTTTTCTCACTGCTGACTTCTGTTCACATTCTCCTGCTGAATAATTTCTACTTTGCTTGGTCTCTGCTGCTGTTTGTTTACTGCAGCTACTGCTCTCTCTCTCTCTACACAAACATACACACACATATGTATATAAATATATATATAAATATATATATAAATATATTATATATATATATATATATATATATATATATATATATATATACATATATAATATATAAATATATATGTATATATACATATATATAAATATATATGTATATATACATATATATAAATATATATATATATATATATATATATATGTATATATATATATATATATAATATATATATATATATATATATATATATATATATATATATATATATATATATATATACATATATATATATAAATATATATATATATATATATATATATATATATATATATATATATATATATATATATATATATCAGTTTTTTAAATGCAATCTTCATTCTTTTCTTCTAACCGTTCCTTTTCCACAGTGCTTGTAGCCGTCATACAGCCCCATACCCTTAAAGCCAGACATTCTACCATAGCATATGATCGCTCTCTATCTACTCCATTCTTTTTCTCCACTGTTGCAGCTCCATTACTCTCCTCTTCTTCTACAAACACTCTCTTGACTGCCACATTCTACTGCACTGCCTCACCTTCTCATGACTCCTTCACCATCACTGACATTAATACTGGTGTTGCCAAGCCTCCTAAATCCACAACAACTCCTGTGTCATCATTCTCTACAAAAAACAGCTTTTTCTTCTAATACAAGATCCTCACTGTAACAACTTCACTGCATTCCACCTCAAAGTGAATTCAAGCTTCATCAACTGTAGCCTTCTGATGCCTCATGGCTTGAAAGAGAGGGGTAAGTTCCCTGGTACCCTGGCCAAATTACACCTGGTCAGTATGAATACCACTTCAGGTTTCCCACTGAAAAGAGAACACTGGCCTAGTGAGAGGCCTAGTGAGACTAACCCAGTCAACAAAGAGAATAAATAAACATCAGCAAATAGCACTTCTGATTAATATTTATAATTTTAATATCTTCAGCAATGCACTTTTGTCTTACTGAAACAGTCACAGGTACTTCAACAAAAGTATAGGTGAGTGTGGGCATCTTTCTTTTGCTCCATTCTTTATACTTCCAGTTTGTGACATGAAACTTCCTATTTTACACATCTATTTGTTAGCATATGTTGTCTTTATTAAACTTATATTTTTTTTTGGAAAACTACAACTTTCTAATACTTAATATTCCCAATGTAACAACTCAGTCTATTTCTAAATTTGGAATTGCAATTTCTTTTTTATTACAGTCTGCACAGTCTATTAGTCTGGCAGTTAATGCACTGGATTAAGCTGTTCATAGGTAGGTACTAGGCTGTTCATAGGTAGGTACTAGGCTATCGGCCCAAGGGCCTAAGTAAGCCTAGCCAAAAAGATTCCCTGGCTTATGCCACCCAAGAAAGTTAATTTCCTGTGCCCCTGACAAGCAGAGCCACAGAAGTGATCCCCAGGGTGTATTTCCTATTTCCTAGCCACTCATCAAGATTTTTCTTGAAGAGTGCTAATGAGGAACTTTGCTTGACATAGATGGGTAGTTTGTTCCAGAGTATAGGAAATCACTGGGACAGGAATCTATCCATCCAGCATGTCTTGTTTATTGTGGTGACAAGGTTTAGGTCGTATGACTGTGAACAAGTCACTTAACCAGTGCCCGAAGGCTGCCCTTGAAAAGGGTCACTTGTGTCCAGAGGGCTTACCTAGTAATATATGCAAATGTCAACACCATCTTAATACTGTCCTGAATTTATATAAAATAAATCTAGTTTTATTTCTCATTTATTAATACTTATATACAAGTTTTCAAATTTGTATGCACCGATATAAAAATTATGTCATTTACTTTGAAGACAGAAACTTGTCAATAAGAAGAAAACTTAGTTGGAATTTTATCTCGTTTTACTATAGGTGTAGTAAATGCAAGATGGAGGTATTTGATTAGTACCTTAGATACTGACAAATGCTTTTATAAAATTTAGATCAAATGTGGGAATATTTTTATACTTGAAGAACTGTGATTTCAATTCTTGAGGCTTAATTTACTTCTAATCCATATGTTTATTAATTTATGTTATATTAACTGACTTAAGTGTTATACTTATCCTTTTTTCAGACAACTTCATATATTCTTTACCATTCATAACATTCTCTAATAGATTTTCATCTGAGTGTCACAAGGTATTTAAATCTTCAAAACATTTTTGAACTCAAAGAGAATATATTCTATTCCCAATACCTGTTTACAATTTTGTGAACTTTTAATAATATTTCTTTGGTTCATTTCTGACACATTTTTGTTCTATTTTTGCCAAATTATCCATACGTTTAAGTGTCACAGAATAAAAGAAAAGTTTAACCTTCTCTAATACTATTGCAATTTTGTGATTAAGAACTTGCTGACATTTTTATGTAATTCACTGACATATCCATAAACATCTTCTTCCCTTCTTGCACTCTTTTAGTATTTTATGTCTTTTCAAAAAGCATACCATCGCCTTTCTACACACACAAACGTGTGTATGTATGTATATATATATATATATATATATATATATATATAAAGAGAGAGATTTTTATATATATGTGTATGTCTATATATATTGTGTGTGTGTGTGTTTACATGTGTATGTACATTTATTTACACAAACATACACATTTTTAATGTAGCCCATCTTTATATTGGTATAATCTTTATTACTTGAACATCACCACACCTTTAGGCCACCTAACCTGGACTGAAACACTAAAGGCAGAGGCGTGTCCATATTCATTAAGGATATCCACACCTCCAGGCTAGATGCTCAGCATAATGCATCCGAGATTATCCAAGTGCAACTAACTCTGGGCAAGACCGCAATCCAAATTGTAGATTGCTACAGACCACCCACCATGCCCCAGGATTCCCACTCCTCAGTTCCTGATACACTGGAAAATATTAGGGTACAACCTAACACCCTAATAATGGGTGATTTCAACTACCCCACCATTAACTGGGAAAACTACTCCTGTACCAATTCTTGTGCTCAATATTTTCTGGAATTCATAAATTCCAACGCCTTGGATCAACTTATCCACACCCCCACCAGGGGAAGTAATATCCTAGACCTGGTCATTATCAACATAGGCAACCGGTGTTCCACACCAGAGGTCAGTTCCTCGTTGCTCAGATCCGACCACAAGCTAATCACCCTAGACATCCACATCCCACCCCAACTCCCCCATTAGGGAAATCACTGTAAAAAGTTTCTCCAAAGCCAACTTCACGCTTCTTAAAACAGAAGTGGCAAACTTCACAACACCCATGCTGACGGGCAATAGAGGTACGACTGCTGAATCCTATACAAATGCACTTTATAAGCACTTAGATGAGTGCATGGATCATGCAATCCCTAACAGAACCAAGATGCTATCCTCCAAAAAAAGGAAGCCAATCTGGTGGTCCCCTGCCATAAACAAACTCTACAACAGAAGAAAGAAACTGTTGCAAAAAAAGAGTAAAATCCCATGATGGAGGTCAGCCTCAGTAAGAAGCTGAGATCCCCTCATAAAATCCTCCAAAGCTAGTTACGAAAACAAAACTGCCACTGATTCTAAAGACAACCACAAAGCATTTTACAGCCAAGTCAAGAATCTTAATGGCAACACTCAGATCTGCTCTGAGTTACAGCACAATGGCACTAAATATACAGAACCAATTGATATTGCCAAAATCCTGGCAGATAGGTTCAGTGCTAACTTTAACCCGCTCTCAGTGCTAACTTTAACCCGCTCTCACCCCCTAAAGGGCCCATCTCTATACCGCAAGAATGCAAAGTTCCTGTAATCACAGTTGCACAAGTAGAAAACACACTCTCCAAAGCCAAGAACACAGCGACCATGGGACCTGACAACATCCCAGGCTGCTTTCTACATGAACTACAGAATGAACTGGCACCCCACCTAAGTACCATGTTCAATCATAGCTTCACCTCAGGCCTTGTGCCCACTGAATGGCGCACAGCAATGGTTATCCCACTCCACAAAGGGGGAGCCACCATGGACCCTGGGAGCTACCGCCCCATCAGCCTGACAAGCCTGGTCTGAAGGGCTATGGAACGTATCATCATGGAACTTATAAACAATGACATTGGTAATCTCCAAACTTTGGACCCTACCCAGTTCAGGTTTGTAAAAGGCAGATCATATCTCCTAAACCTGATAGACTTCTTTGAAGCGGTCACCAAAGCCGTAGATGAGGGTAAGGTGGTTCACACAGCCTATCTAGATCTTGCCAAGGCTTTCGACTTTTCCCCCACTCTGGAATTATAGATAAACTCACTAAACTAGGTAAAGAGTGTGGCTCCCTGGGATTTGTTTTTTTTTTTAGGTGGAGCATGTCCATCAATTCTGGGTTGGACATGGCCACAATTGTATGTCAGGCAGAGATCACCTCTGAGTAAGCGGTATGCAACCAAGTACTGCTGGAGTTTCTTGAGTCGGGCTGCAAAAGGCATCTGTTTGAGGCCAGTAATCCTCTTGGTGAGGTACTTTTGTGGTCTTTCCAGCTGTTGCAGGTGTCTTGTAAGGTACATCCCAAATGGGGCGTTGTATTCTATGATGGGTCTAATGAGTGATGAGTAGAGAGGCACAATAACCTCTGTTGTTCTAAAAGGGTTTGCATCTAGGAAGCCACAGTACTCCCAGTTTAAGCAAGTGGAAAGAAAAAAAATTCATCCTCTTTCCTAGCATAATTCAGTGAGGACCAAGAATAACAAAATCAGTTGTAACATGGCAACCTCCTTCAAGCCATTGCGGAAGTATTGAAAATACAAAAAAATGCAAATCAATTCAAGTGATGCAGGGACATTAGTATTGAGGAGAACATTAAAATATGGTTAAAAAAATCCTGCTGGCAAACAAGTAAAAATGTTCTAGTACACTGTTCCAGGTAAAAGCGAGTTCTGTTATTGCACGACTCATATTAAGACATTAAATAAATAATATATAATTTACTGACTAAATGGAGAATTAACAAATTAAATGTCATTTGCAAAGTTTGGAATGAATACTTGACTCATCAAAATAATACCTACAGTGCTTTTGAATATGGATTAAATGGTCTACACTTGTTCTACACGTCTAGCTCAAGTAATGATAAAAAGGCTCTGCATTAAATTAAAGCTAATATCTTACATAAATCTCATCAAATTTCCCAAAATCCATGGTTTTGAATCTGTCAATTGGTGGTCTAATATATTCACAGTATGAGCTGGTTTTCACAATTTCTAGCTGTCGAACACAAGACACGTATGCAAGACGGGACTGTATTTCAGCCATATCAGGAACCTAAAATAAAACAAAAAGCAAAGAAAATCAGTACAATTATTATGTAACAGGAGGCACTTACAGGGAAATTGCATTAGCCATTTACAGGTAGAATTAAAGACCATCTGCAGTTCTAAACTATAACACAAGCAACAAATGAGTAACAGAATGATTACCGTACTAATAAATAAATTATATGTTTACCAATAATAGCTCCATAACTGTAAAATATTAAGCAGTTTTCAAGACATTAAAGCCATTTTAGAATGCCCTTTTTTGTTAGAGACAGCATTTTGTTTTTTTATTCCCAAGCTGCCCTGGGTTCATTTATTGTCTGCTGGGTCTACCAGGCTTGCCTAAGCCTGCTGGTGTACTGCACCACCTCAAGGTCAATTCAGCCAATGCTTCTGCCTCCTCCTGCAGTACATCTTCCAACGCCTCTCCAGCATCCACTGGAGATCAACTGCATGTTGCATATTACATGTGTGCTCACCCCCCCCACTCCACCCAGGACACTCAAGCAGCTAACCAAACCTGGGTCGTCAGGGACACAGCCAGGACTTTCTCTCTCTCCACTGCATTGTGCTGGCTTACAGCCTGTAAATTTGACAGTGTTGAATAATGTTAAATATGCAGAATGCAAGCAGGGACAGCATATGTTCTGATTTTCAGCAAAAAAAGATCTTGAGAAAGGAAAACATTAATGATAAAACATCCTGTAGCTTTTTTTAACTTGTAGTAGGTATAGTCAAGATATTAAAGGATGTGTTGTTCAGACTCGTACATAAACAAGTCTATGCTAATAGCATATCTTTCAAAGGTATACTTACACCAAACATTTCTTCTAGAGAAAAAAAGACAATGACATTCAGCTTCTGAGCATGCTTAAAGGGCTTTTGCAAAGATACACTCCTACTACCTCAAAATTCTAAAGCTCCAAATATTTTACATCACTTTCTGCCCTATCTTAATAAAAAGTTTTGACACCAACTTTGGCACAGCCGTTTGTTACTTACGTTTCACCATCACATAGTTTATACATTTATGTATGCCTTCTTGCATGCACTGGGCAAATGCTGTGTATCCAAGGGCTGCTTCAGATAGAATCTGCATTAGCCACCTGGCATACTCGCAATAAATGAAAGCATAGATTTTGATTTGTGTTTAAAATCACACCATTCCTTGAATGGTCAAAATGTTCAGGAACTGCCAAACTCAATGAAAAGTGTATAAAAACAAGTGATACCAGTCTACAATCCACTACTACTACTACTTTAATAAAAAACCTGACATTGGCATAAATATCTGAGCGTCAAGTTTAACCATCACAAGAATTTATGCCTTATAGCATGCAACAGGCAAATGCAGGGGCTGGCTCTCACAAAATTGTGTTATCCAGGCATCATATTAACAAAGCACATATATAAGACTCTCAGTTTGTTTTTAACATCAAACTGTGCCTTGAAGTTACAGGGTTTAGGAAACAGCCACAATCGGAATCAATTGCACAAAACAGAGCTACCAGTCCAAGAGCTACTTATTTTCTGCCTTAAGAGAAGGGCATTTAGGAATAAACTGTTTTAAATACGGAGATAACCATTAGTAATATGACAAAATAAATAATGAAAAAAACTGCACCTTCCAAAGGAGACTGTTCGTCACAAGAAAAATTAATGGAAAAATAACATGTCCGGCCTCACCACAGAAATAAAATAGCAAAAACGAGTCCAGATATATAATAAAACTTTAATGTCAGGCAAGCGCTTTCACGTATGGAATATACGCTTCTTCAGATCATAAAAACAAATGAAACTGAGTAAGTTTATATATGGTAGCAGCATTTCATAATTGAATTAAATTAAGTTAAATTGAGTTAATCAAACAATCAAACAATATACAATCAATCATTACCTAACTATTCAATCACTAGTGCAAAAAATCCTTCTCCAAGTAGCCACACTGTCCCAAAACCAATAAAGGAAATATATATATATATATATATATATATATGCATATATGCAAAGACCTGATGTTATTCACAATATTATAGAATATATATATATTCTCCTAACCATGCAAAGATACTTCAAGCACTCTCATCATATCAAAAAAAAACACATTTCTCAAATAAATAAATAAATAAGGAGATGAATAAATGAATAGTGAAATATATCTAAACATTTGAATAAATAAATAACTTAGTTATTATGTCAATATAAAAAGCAATATAAAGTCAACATGAATCAACATAGGATGACAGAAGATGTATATAGGGCTAAGCACATTCATTTGTAGTCAAAAACCAGAGCTCATATAAATAAGTATTGATAGCTATAATGTAAAGTTATTATAAGTCCCCAGCTCATTTAATATGTAGGAATATACTATGCAAAAAGCATAGTACATCAATTATCAAAACCTCATAAAAACTAGAATAGAACTATTATTAATAGGAACTGGGGCGTACTGACCATTGATGATAGGACAGCTAAAATAGTTGGACATACCCCTGGGTTCACTTATAGGAACAATAGAAGTTTGAAAATTATATTATGTACGAACTCAATAATTAATGACTCCTTGTATATTAGGACATCAGAGAAATTAGGCACATATCCGTGCAGGAAATGTAATTATTGTAAATATATTTCAACTGAGCAGGGTTTTACACATCCTATATTGGATTGTTCTTTTAAACCAAGATTTTATGCTTCTTGTGAGACGTCTGGGCTGATCTATTTAGCAACCTGTCAGCGATGTCCCGCATTTTAAATAGGACTGACGAAAAGAAAGCTTTAACAGAGAATATACAATCATCTTTATGATATTAGATGCAAAAATGAACTTAATGCACTAGCAAAACACATTTCCATGAATAGTGACCAGACTTTTGTATTTAGGGTTTTACAGATTGTTAGTTTTGGTAATAGAGGTGGAGACTATATGAATTATCTGGAACAAAGGGAGCTTGAATGGATTTTCAAGCTAAGAGGCCATTATCCACCAGGACTAAATGCATATGTATCCATTAGGTCTTTTCTAGCTACACGTAGATAATGATGCTTAGAGGTAATGTTAATTATCAATATTTTTTTGACATATTTATAGGTTGTTTTTGTTTTATTTTTGGCACCTATATAATACATATATATATATATATGTATGCATATGTATACATTTTTTACACTCTACATATTTTATATATATTTATGAGGTTTTGATAATTGATGTACTATGCTTTTTGCATAGTATATTCCTACATATTAAATGAGCTGGGGACTTATAATAACTTTACATTATAGCTATCAATACTTATTTATATGAGCTTTGGTTTTTGACTACAAATGAATGTGCTTAGCCCTATATACATCTTCTGTCATCCTATGTTGATTCATGTTGACTTTATATTGCTTTTTATATTGACATAATAACTAAGTTATTTATTTATTCAAATGTTTAGATATATTTCACTATTCATTTATTCATCTCCTTATTTATTATTTATTTGAGAAATGTGTTTTTTTGATATGATGAGAGTGCTTGAAGTATCTTTGCATGGTTAGGAGAATATATGTATATTCTATAATATTGTGAATAACATCAGGTCTTTGCATATATGCATATATATATATTTCTTTATTGGTTTTGGGACATTTGGGAGTTGTTTTACATACATTGATTTGTGTGTGGCTACTTGGAGAAGGATTTTTTGCACTAGTGATTGAATAGTTAGGTAATGATTGATTGTATATTGTTTGATTGTCTGATTAACTCAATTTAACTTAATTTAATTCAATTATGAAATGCTGCTACCATATATAAACTTGCTCAGTTTCATTTGTTTTTATGATCTGAAGAAGTGTATATTCCATACGCGAAAGCGCTTGTCTGACATTAAAGTTTTATTATATATCTGGACTCGTTTTTGCTATTTTATTTCTGTGGTGAGGCTGGACGTGTTATTTTTCCATTAATATGACAAAATATTACAAATACGGAGATAACCATTAGTAATATGACTAAACTATTACAAATACGGAGATAACCATTAGTAATATGACTAAACTATTACAAATACGGAGATAACCATTAGTAATATGACTAAACTATTACAAATACGGAGATAACCATTAGTAATATGACTAAACTATTACAAATACGGAGATAACCATTAGTAATATGACTAAACTATTACAAATACGGAGATAACCATTAGTAATATGACTAAAATATTACAAATACGGAGATAACCATTAGTAATATGACTAAACTATTACAAATACAGAGATAACCATTAGTAATATGACTAAAATATTACAAATACGGACATAACCATTAGTAATATGACTAAACTATTACAAATACGGAAACAACCATTAGTAATATGACTAAAATATTACAAGTATCTAGATAACCATTAGTAATATGACTAAAATATTAGAAATACGGAGATAACCATTAGTAATATGACTAAACTATTACAAATACGGAGATAACCATTAGTAATATGACTAAACTATTACAAATACGGAGATAACCATTAGTAATATGACTAAACTATTACAAATACGGAGATAACCATTACTAATATGACTAAACTATTACAAATACGGACATAACCATTAGTAATATGACTAAAATATTACAAGTATGGAGATAACCATTAGTAATATGACTAAACTATTACAAATACGGTGATAACCATTAGTAATATGACTAAACTATTACAAATACGGACATAACCATTAGTAATATGACTAAACTATTACAAATACGGAGATAACCATTAGTAATATGACTAAACTATTACAAATACAGAGATAACCATTAGTACTATGACTAAAATATTACAAATACGGATCTAACCATTAGTAATATGACTAAACTATTACAAATTCGGAGATAACCATTAGTAATATGAATAAAATATTACAAATACGGAGATAACCATTAGTAATATGACTAAACTATTACAAATACGGAGATAACCATTAGTAATATGACTAAAATATTACAAATACGGAGATAACCATTAGTAATATGACTAAACTATTACAAATACGGATATAACCATTAGTAAGATGACTAAACTATTACATATACGGAGATAACCATTAGTAATATGACTAAACTATTACAAATACAGACATAACCATTAGTAATATGACTAAAATATTACCCTTAAGGAATATAAATCAGCATCAGTAAGACGATCTGCGAGGTGTCAGATGTGCAATAGCAAATAAAGATGATACTGTCTAATGAGGTTTTATGTTTGCTGTCATTCACAGCACTCTTTCAGGGACTAGTTGCACATATAAGCTGTGGCATTGGAGAAGACTTATTAGCTGGTACCATTATCAGTTCTACGGTATTACAGAACTGCTATGCAAATCAATGTAATTAGTTACAACACAAGAGGAACTGCAGACAGTTAAGCATGAAATCAATGTCTGCAGGTAACTGTTTAAGAAGTTAAATGTGAACACCTGCTTTCTAAGGTCCCTACAACGTGGACAGACATGCATAGAGGATCAATCAACAGAATAGCAGTCTAAGATGGAGCTACTTAACTGCCAGGGACAAAAAACTGATAAGGTCCATTTTATCTTTATGCTCTCCAAGAGTAAATTCAGCTTCTTGTGCTGGTATGTGTTTTTATGTAATTTATTTTTTTCTTTTGTTGACAGGGCTAGTCTCACTAGACTAGCAGCCACTTTTCAGGGGGAGACCTGAGGAGGTAATCACACTACTAGGGGAAATTTGGCCAAAGCATCAATGAACTTCCCCCACTCTTTTTTATAACTGCCATCAGATCTTCTACATCCACCTGTGCTACCACCAATTCAAGCAGATGGGGCCTTGGTTTAATTTTTCATCTGATAATGTTAAATACTAACCAAGGGTTATTATGGATTTGCAAAGAACAAACTGCTGCGGTGTAATAGTGTTTCATTTCTGTTTTTTTTTCTCTTTTATACCCAAGTAAACACCAACACTTATTTTTTGTGCGTCATTTGTTTGCTGTGTTGTAGGAGTAGCAGTATTGTTTCCCTACTAACTACATGAACTGTTCTTTGGCTGCTTCAGAATGTGTGCTTTCAGTAAGGGCATTATTTTGGTCTGATTTTGACTCCTGAATCTTGGGTTGCTTCCAGTGTTATTTTATACTGAGCATACATGCTAGTAGATTAAACTTGGGCAGCATTAAGGATGTGGACTGGAACATTTGTAGCACGCTGGTTTCCATTCTAAATTCACATACTTGTCATTGGAATCTGAGTCATTACTTGCGTACAATAGCCTAAACAAAAAGGAAGAATAAGCAGGTGAATTTTAGGCTTAAAATTATGTCAGCAAAAAAGAAGCACAACAGTCACACACTGCTTCTTTGTATGTTTATTTTACTTCAGTACCGCTATGACATCCACTCAGGAATCTGTGAAGAGATTTGCTTTTTGTAATTACACCAACTGAGTTTTAAAGAAACTGGTCTGTAATTTCTGTTACAAATAAAAAAAAATGTATTTCATCTCCATCCCTTTGTGTACTACACACACACACACACACACACATTTTATATATATATATATATATATATATATATATATATATATATATATATATATACACACACACACATATACACACACACACACACACACACACACACACACACACACACAATTATGTAGACTTTTGCCAAAGAGAGCTTTCACTTGCATACAAATGGTCGAGATAAAAAAGTACATTTGAATGCAGGCACATCTGACTAAAAAGACATGTCATCGAAAACCTTGCACACACTATATATATATATATATATATATATATATATATATATGCATATATATATATATATATATATATATATATATATATATATATATATATATATATATATACCATAAATAGCTTTTCTGTAGGGGGGTAAGTCTCCCACACCCCCTTAATTATAAAATCTTAACCCATTAATTATATATGCCAACTCCGTGGTCATACAACAGTGGAGGAAAAAAAAAACACCATAAACAGTGAATCAGTGTTGGCACACAAACGCAAACTTCTACAATTCTGGGGCTATAACATGATCATGGGTATTACCAATCCAATCAAAAATAACAGAAAAAACATTTATAGACTTTTACACTTTTCGATGAAATGGCTATTCAGTCAAATGTGTCTCAGTGTTTTTTTCATCCATTTGTACTTCAGTCAAGGCTACCTTCAAAAAGATAAACCAGACACACACACACACACACACACACACACACACACACACACACACACACACACACACACACACACACACACACACACACACACACACACACACACACACCTGTTTTATTGACAGACAGATTTTGGTAAACAGGTGTGGGATATCAGACAATTCTCAGAGTTAGGGATTATGACCTTTCCCAGATATTCTGCAACCTTGGAGTTAATGCATACAATTAGCAGGAGGGGGGCAATCCCCACATTGGGGTGCAGACTGGCTTCTCCCCCTGCAAAAAACAATGTTTGTGGGTTTTCTTATGTTTTTGTTTTTTTAATGATGAATGCTCTAAGGTTATTTTTCAGTCCATGTGTAGGTAGTAGCATTTCAATATCTGTGTTTTTGACTTTTTCATCAACATTGTGAATGTCGACCTTTGGGTTGTTTCTTTTAAATTGACTCATATATTTATGCATACACACAAATACAAAACAAGGGAGGGAGAATCATTATTACACTTTGGACGTTTTTTTGTTTAGAAAAATGAGATGTGGTTAACTTTCGGAGGTGCCTTTGGTATTAAAATTTGATCTTAGAATTGTGTGATTTGTTTACACAGTTTCTGGATTTCAAATTATTTGAATAAAGTAAAACAGACAATGACTTTTAATATTGCTGGTTTGCATGAATTTAACACTACAGCATATAAAGGTGAATATGCAAAACAATATTCATACATGGATAAGGGGTTTGTGGATATTAACACTTGAATTTACAGCAGCAACTGTCAAAAAACGTACAGAGGAAAAACGGGCAACAGCACTTCTTTGCAGGGATCAGCTATGCCACCTTCTGGAATACTAAGCTGGAAATTTCATACAGAAAAAATATTCATTATACACACAGAAATGGAACAGGGACAGGATAAATGAAACCAATGGCATATATTGTTAGCTGAATGCATTACATGTGTCAAGCTTAAGTGCACAAATGTTATGCGAGGGGCCCAAAAGTTACGGAAAATCTAAGAAAGCTAGTAGAGAACTCCAGTCCCATGAGTGAGACGAGTTCAGGTACAGCAACAACTCTCAAGTACATAGAAATTATTAAGCATTAGCCCAGCTCTGTACATGGATCAGGTGCAATGTATGAAAACAAGTTAATTTCAGAAATCTTCCCTAATAGGGAAAAGCAGCATATCAAAAATATAACATGCAACGTAGATGACATTTAGTTGCCTTGGATAATACCAAACCTTAAAGCCCTCATGAGAACCACAAGTAAAACATGGAAAGAAACCACAAACTATCAAAATCTACCCACCTGAGAACCACGTAAATGGGGCATACAAGCTTTATATATTCTGGAAAGTAATTAACGTACACCTTACATCATTAAATAAAATTTTAAGATACTTTCTTCACTGAATGTTCCCTTTATTGCAGGGGTTCAAAAGACTAATCACCATCCCTCACTCATCCATCCCTATTCACCCACATACACTGCTGATACTACAGACACACACAATCACATCACCTCACAAATAAACCAGCATACATAAACTTGTGTACTACACTACTTCAGGCAGTAACCTCCAAGTCCATTACAAAAAGAATAGAAAAATTAAAATACCAAACCCATCATAAACCAATATGCTACCCAGTGCTTCATGCTGCAAGCACTTTCCACACAACTGGTTAAACCAATACCATGTATCTCTAACCTTTTCTTATATTCAGGAACAGTACTCACTTTAAGCACTCTCACGCAATCCCCATGCAAAAACCTGAGGACTTTGGATCCATCTTACTGTTCTGTCCTATCATAAATATATTCAAAAATATAATCCGTAAACAAGTAACACTGCATCTGAACAAATCTGGGTTACTAATGGAAATCAACATGGCTTTTAAGCAGGACATATATCATTAAAGGCCTCCTACACAGTAACAGCACCGATCAATACAGCCATGAAAAAGGGATGGCTCTCAGGTGCCATCTTCAATTACCTCACTCATGCACGGCTTATTACTAAAGAAAATGGGAAAAAATAAGGCTCAATACCAACACATTAAACTGCAGATGACATCATCCTACATACAGCTAGGCATTCAACCAAAGTATTCAAATACAGTTACAGAATGACTTTAACACAACATATAATTGTTTCACCTTAAACATCTTCAAAACTACATCCATGATATTTGGGGTAAATCTATTACAAATACTTAAATGCCAACCCATTAGCCAAAATAACACTATACAATAAGTAAATCCAACCACTTAATCAATAAAAATTTATCAATTTGTGATCCATCATTGTCATTCAAACAATGACCACCACCAGTACTGTTGGCCAACAGGGTACTGGCGGAAATTGGGCTACTGTTGGCCGAAGGATGAGAAGAGGGAGAAGGCATGCCCGAAGGCAGGTAAAGGCTAGGACTGTGATAGTGAGGGTTGAAACTTTGAGTGTTGGCAGTATGACTGGTATAGGGAGAGAGCTAGCTGATATGATGGACCGAAGGAAGGTTGGTATATTGTGTGTGCAAGAGACCAGATGGAAGGGGAGCAAGGCTAGGTGTATCGGGGGCGGTTTCAAATTGTTTTATCATGGTGTGGATGGGAGGAGAAATGGCGTAGGCATTATCCTGAAGGAAGAGTATGCTGAGTGTTTTGGAGGTGAAAAGAGTGTTGGACAGAGTAATGTTTATTACGCTGGAAATTGATGGTGTAATGATGAATGTTGTTAATGCATATGCTCCACAAGTTGGGTGTGCAATGGATGAGAAAGAAAATTTTTAGAGTAAGTTGGATGAAGTGGTGATGACTGTACCCAAGGGTGAGAGACTGGTGATTGGAGCAGATTGCAATGGGCATGTTGGTGAAGGGAACAGAGGAGATGAGGAAGTAATGGGTAGGTATGGTGTTAAGCAAAGGAATGCAGAAAGTGAGATGGTAGTGGATTTTGCAAAAAGGATGGACATGGCTGTGATGAATACGTATTTTAACAAGAGGGAGAAGCATAGGGTGACATACAAGAGTGGAGGAAGATGCACACAGGTGGATTATATCTTATGTGGAAGGGCCAGTCTGAAGGAGATTGGAGACTGTAAAGTGGTGGCAGGGGAAAGTGTAGTTAGGCAGCATAGGATGACACTGGTGATCAAGAAGAGGAGGATGAGTGTGAGGGCAGCACCAAGGATCAAATGGTGGAAATTGAAAAAGGGTAATTGTGAGGTGATGTTCAGGGAAGAGTTAAGACAGGCACTGGGTGGCAGTGAAGAGTTACCGAATAGCTTGGTAACTACAGCAGAACTAGTAAGAGAGATGGCTAGAAAGGTGCTTGGTGTGACATCTGGAAAGAGGAAGGAGGACAAGGAGACCTGGTGGTGGAATGAAGAAGTACAGGAGAGTATACAGAGAAAGAGGTTGGCGAAGAAGAAGTGGGATTGTCAAAGAGATGAAGAAAGTAGACAAGAGTATAAGGAGATGAGGTGCATGGCAAAGAGAGAGGTGGCGAAGGCTAAGGATAAGGTGTATGAAGAGTTGGATAAAAGGTTGGACACTAAGGAGGGAGAAAAGGACCTGTACCGATTGGCTAGACAGAGGGACTGAGCTAGTAAAGATATGCAGCAGGTAAAGGTGATAAAGGGTAATGAGGGAAATGTACTCACAAGCGAGGAGAGTGTGTTGAGCAGATGGAAAGAGTACTTTGAGGGGCTGATGAATGAAGAGAATGAGAGGGAAAGAAGGTTGGATGATGTGCGGATAGTGAATCATGAAATGCAGTGGATTAGCAAGGAGGAAGTAAGGGTAGCTATGAAGAGGATGAAGAATGGAAAGGCTGTTAGTCCAGATGACATACCTGTGGGAGCATGGAGGTGTTTAGGTGAAATGGCAGTGGAGTTTTTAACTAGATTGTTTAATGAAATCTTGGAAAGTGAGAGGATGCCTGAGGAATGGAGAAAAAGTGTTTTGGTACCGATTTTTAAGAATAAGGGTGATGTGCAGAGCTGTAGTAACTACAGAGGGATTAAACTGATCAGTCACAGCATGAAGTTATGGGAAAGAGTAGTGGAAGCTAGGTTAAGAAGGGAGGTGATGATTAGTGATCAGCAGTATGGTTTCTTTCCAGGAAAGAGCACCACAGATGCAATGTTTGCTCTGAGAGTGTTGATGGAGAAATACAGAGAAGGTCAGAAGGAGTTGCATTGTGTCTTTGTGGTTTAGAGAAAGCATATGACAGGGTGCCTAGAGAGGAGTTGTGCTATTGTATGAGGAAGTCGGGAGTGCCAGAGAAGTATGTAAGAGTGGTACAGGATATGTACGAGGGTAGTGTGACAGCAGTGAGGTCTGCGGTGGGAGTGACGGATGCATTTAAGGTAGAGGTGGGATTACATCAAGGATCAGCTCTGAGCCCTTTCTTATTTACAAAGGTGATGGATAGGTTGAAAGACGAGATCAGACAGGAGGTCCCGTGGACTATGATGTTTGCAGATGACATTGTGATCTGTAGTGAGAGTAGGGAACAGGTGGAGGAGACCCTGGAGAGGTGGGGATATGCTCTAGAGAGAAGAGGAATGAAGGTCAGCAGGACTAAGACAGAATATATGTGTGTGTGAATGAGAGGGAGGATAGAGGAATGGTGAGGATGCAGGGAGTAGAGGTGGCGAAGGTGGATGAGTTTAAGTACTTGGGATCAACAGTTCAGAGTCATGGTGAGTGTGGAAGAGAGGTGAAGAAGAGAGTACAGGCAGGATGGAGTGGGTGGAGAAGAGTGTCAGGAGTGATTTGTGACAGACGAGTATCAGTAAGAGTGAAAGGGAAGGCCTACAAGACGGTAGTGAGACCAGCTATGTTACATGGGTTGGAGACAGTGGCATTGACAAAAAGGCAGGAGTCAGAGCTTGATGTGGCAGAGATGAAGATGTTAAGATTTGCACTGGGTGTGACGAGGATGGACAGGATTAGGAATAAGTATATTAGAGGTTCAGCCCAGGTTGGAAGGTTTGGAGACAAAGCCAGAGAGGCAAGATTATGTTGGTTTGGACATGTGCTGAGGAGGGATGCAGAGTATATTGGGAAAAAGATACTAAGGCTGAAGCTGCCAGGTAACAGGAAAAGAGGGAGGCCTAAAATAAGGTTTATGGATGTGGTGAGAGAGGACATGCAGGTGGTTGGTGTGACAGAGCAAGATGCAGAGGACAGGAAGAAATGGAAACAGTTTATCTGCTGTAGCTACCCCTAACAGGAGCAGCCGAAAGAAGAAGAAGATTGTCATTCAAGCAACAAACAAGCACCACCACAAAAAAAGCCATAAAGAGCTAAAGCATTTTATTCCATATCCAAACAACAAAACAGCCTAAGCATGATGAGCCTGGCAATAAAAATACTAATCCCACAGCCTAACCTTACTTATATCCCTCAGCTTATTCCAAGACACTTATAACTTACAAATAACAAGCAGTAAATACAGACTCATTCATTTGGCACCAAGGAATGAATATCACTGCATTACTGTATAATAAAAAAAAAACTACATTTCTACCTAACTTTCAAATGTATGTATGAACACCACTTCCCCTCATTCAAAAGTGAATGATAAATCAAAAGTTGACCATACAGTCTCAGAACTTTTGCTATATCTTCACTTATTCATACCATAAGGGAAAAGTGTTTCTCCAAAATTGTTCTAGGTAACTGGAATCAACTTCCACCTAGCACAACAAAAATAACTAATAAAAAACAGAGAAAAAAATAATAGAAAATCTTAAGGAAAAATACAGCTTGCAAAGCTGCAGGAAAGCAGCTACTGGCTCCTATAGATACTACCAACTTCCATCTGTGCAGACTCTCTACCCAATCTTTTAGGGTAAATTTCCTAATACTGCAAACTTAAGTATAACTTCTGTCAATTCATACATACAAACCTTCCCCCTATTATTTTCTCCCAAATCTATTGACCCCATACATCTTGCCCCCTGCATTCCCTCATTCATCAACCAACTCTCACCCTTAATTTACCAATAATCTTACTGTTTTATTAACCTTTGCTGTCCACTTCTACTACAGCCACTTGAACTTCAACCACCAGTCAGACATCTGAACCTGACAGCACCCTTTACCAAGGCAGACAACAATCTTTAAGCATGCATATGATTAGCTATCATTGTTGATTACAAGTCGCTGTACATATTGTAGTTAGTGGTTTATGTTAGTATACTTGATGTTTATCACTTTTGTATCAAGTTGCTTAACATAGCGGGCATGCTAATCAGAACATCTTACTCTCTACTATTCTTGTCTTGTCACTTAACACACAATGCTAGGCATTTGTCACAAGTTTTTTTTTTTGTGGTATTATTTTTCTGAATTAATACTGTACCAATCATCTGGGTCATATGCAAAAAGGGTCCAAGGCCAGCTTACACACCAGCGTAACAAAGTTAAATAAGTAAATGCAAAGTACACATATGTGTATAAAAATGGAAGGCTAACTTTGGATGGAGACATCCACAGAAAATGTGCAGCCATGATGTGTTGACCTTAAACAGGGCAGACATCCCATGGGGAAAATCAAGCCACAACAGTCAAGAAGATGAGGGCACTGTAATGAAGGGACATTAACAACAGTAAAAGTTAGTAGGCAGCTAGAGATCTTGGGCAGAAGAAATGTGTGTTGGGGATAAAACCTGATGAATACAGGGTGTTAGGACCAAGACAGATTCATAATCAGTGTGTCAGGAAAAGTTAAAATAATTATGATTCAAAAAATTAGATGATGTAATACAGGAATTTTCTTAATTATGATATTATCCATTCTGCAAATGGCAAAGTTAGGACTTCAGAGAAAAATTAAACATGTCTTCAGCAAAGGACTGAAGAATGATTTAAACATAACCATTAGTAATATGACTAAACTATTACAAATACGGACAGGTCACAGAATGTGGGATCAGTGAAACTCTTAATAAAGGTAATGAATCGCGTCTATATTACATAAACTTTTAAAAGTTCGAAAATCATATTGTCGACACCATCTGATCAAACTTTCAAAAGTTCGAAAATATAATAAAAAAAATAAACCAAAGAAAAAAACTACCTGAACGGTTTAAGCATGAGGGCAAGCCCCCCTGCACCCCCACACCCGCCGCTCTTTAAATATACCAAGATCGCACTACAGTGCAGAAAAGGGAAATCTTCCCATTCTGCACAGTATGGAGATCTCAGTTGAAACGTTCAAACTTTTAAAAGTTCGATCATATGGTATCAACCATATAACGTTCAAACTTTTATGAGTTTGACAACGTGATATAGACCCGATGAATCACATACCCGTCTTCTACAGCAAAACAATAAGAAATTTTTAATTTAGAGAAAAACATTTCAGTGAGCATCTCACTGTACCTGTTCTCAATGAAGGAGAAGGACTGTAATGAAACCACAAAAGAGAGCATCTCCCCTTCATATGTTACATGCTGCATTTGCCAGATATGACAGCAGAAAAGGCTAAGGCAGCACATCTCAGGGTTGCAGTTTCATATTACCTCTAAATCGCATTTAATGCATAACACAGACAAAGATACGTGGGAAAGGATGAGCCATAAGTGTAAAGACACACACAAAAGAAGTAAAAGGAATTGGTTAAAGAAACCAGAGATTATGCAAGGAACAAAAACAGCACCCACGTCAATGGAATGCTCAGCTTAAGTACTGAAATAATTGTTGCTTAATATATGATACCAATCAGGCCAGCTCCATGGCTTTCATGCAGCAATGGATGGGTCACATGCAGATTCTCTGCTACTGCTACTGTGGAACAAACAAGTGGACTGCATGCGGGTAAAAGATCCTTCTAGCTCAGTCCTGGGGGGGAGGGGTTAAAAAATCACAAACCATTCAATCAGCATCATTTGCAAATGCTGGATATTTTAGTGCACAAGTAATATGATGCTGGCCTGTTAGTCTAATGGCAAGAAAATTTACTTCTGCCAGTAGTGATTTATCTTCTGCTAACAGCCCTGGTCAAGAAGGAACAGCTTGGGGGTGTAAACAATACTGGACAGGTATTAGGCAAACACTAAGAGGAGAATGCTAGATGTGGATTAAAAAACAAAAAAAAGATGGAAACCAATAGTATGCAATTCTTTACAACAACAGTTTTACTTTTGTGTAAATACATTTTTAACTTGAGCAAATAACTAAACCTTTTACAGGCATACTATGAGCCACAAGGATGCAAGTTTATGCAAAAAGACGGCCTACTTCAAGTTAATAAAATTTTACTTCAGAGTAGAACTATTTCCCATACCCAACTCCTCAAAACAGTAGATACTGTAGTCTGAGTGGACTAGAAAACAATGAGAATTTAACTCATCAAACTGTTAAATATTTAGCAGTTCAACAGAACATGCTGCCAGTCTTCATCTGGAGGAGGGAATGTTTCCTACATCTCAAGTGCCTACATACAAAACCTCTAAAAAGACAGAACTACAACTCCTCCATGTTCTTTAAAAGTTTGCAACTCCACCAGCTCTCAGGCACCTTGATAGTCAGCAAGCATTCAAAGCCATAATAAGTGATCATCTAAGATCATCCTGGCTATGCAGTTGTATAACACCAGGACAAACAAGACACTACTCCAATCATCCTCCTCTTCTTTACCTCAAGCCTTTGTCCCTTTCTAAACTCTTACACATCACCCTAGCATCACCTTCTTTGCCCTGCTGTACCTTCACTCCAACTCTTTTATCCCCACTAAATCGTATTTCCAAATGTAACCATGGCTCTACTTCATCTGTCCACAACTGTTCCCGTCCTTTCTTCTGTATTTTCCTGACCACATATAATCTGATTAAACATTTCTAATCTCTATCTTGTAAACTTTTTTCTCTCTAAATTATATATAAACTGCTCTAGTAATCACCTATTACTATATGTTGTACATTACATCAATTATAAATGTAAATAGGTTTGTAAATCCTATAGTTACTGGAGTGTTTCTCTATGTTCAGCCGTTATATGTATTCAGGTATATACAGAGTTTACATCTATACTCAATTTATAAGTGTATTCAATGTTTTATTTCTATACTGGAGCTTTTTCTCCCTGGCCTCCACTGAAAAGGGACTTTAGTGTCCAGCCAGACTTCTCCAGTAAATAAATTTAAAATAAATTAATCCAATATTCTGAATTATTATAATTACACATGGGATGTACGAGGGATATAAGGCCGCCTTCCCCCTTGCAAAAACATATTTGCACTGCACAACTTGTTTTATGTTGCACAAAATTTCTTTCTTCTTCTTTCGGCTTTTCCCGGTTAGGGTCGCCACAGCAGATCATCTGTCCACTCATGATTGGCAGTGGAGTTTTACGGTGTCGAGTTGCCAGCCCAGCGCCCAACCTTCCACAGAAGACACTACACATGCACGCACTCAAACCTAGGGCCAGTTTAGAGAGTCCAATTCATCTACAGCATGTCTTTGGGATGTGGGAGGAAACCGGAGCACCCGGAGGAAACCCACGCGACCACAGAGAGGACATGCAGACTCCGCACAGAAGGCACCCCAGCCGAGAATTGAACTGGAGAACTTCTTGCTGTGAGGCGGCAATGCTAACCGCTGCACAGCCGCGGCCGCCCTGTTGCACAAACTTTCTTTATGATACTCAATTCCTATTAGTACTGCTACAATATGCTTTTGATGAGTTGGGTATAAGCAGTTGCAATATAGAGAAACAATTTTCACTAACTTCAAGCAGACTCAGAAAAGTATGTGTGTGTATCCAGTTTAGAATAGTCAATTTAACTAGCATGTGTTTAGGAGGTAATAAGAAGGCATAAAAATCCATACAATGAAAAAAATAAAACGTGAAAACTCCTCACAGACTGT
This sequence comes from Protopterus annectens, assembly GCF_019279795.1. Taxonomy (NCBI): domain Eukaryota; kingdom Metazoa; phylum Chordata; order Ceratodontiformes; family Protopteridae; genus Protopterus; species Protopterus annectens. Next base: position 827,652,550 of record NC_056743.1, on the reverse strand, counting down.
AACTAGTGGACAAAACTCAACTAGATCCTGAATCTGTGTGGCAGACATCTTACCATGGAGCTAACACTGGCAAAGTATCTCTGTGGGTAAGAGGACACTGAGGCATGACAGCAGCTGCAGGAGATTGAGTAGATATGTCAGAGGTGGTAGAAAGAGATGCAGTGATGGAATGCGTCTAGATGCAGATGAAATTGGAAAAGGAGATATAAAGACTAGAGATAAATGACAAAAAAAAACTGCTTAACTAGCAGTGGTGGCCCAGAAGAAGTGACAGCAATCTGGTCTTTTTTTTTTTTCAGTCTGAAGTTTTTGTCACAAAAGAGGAAACAGAAGGGGAAGGGAAACAGACAAAGGAAGCTAAGACCTACATTTTGGTTCAAATTTGTTGTACTAGGAAAGATAAAAGTAGTTGGTAGGTAGACACAAACTGACAGAACAAATAATGGAAACTGGGGTGGGGGGCAACTGGAAGCAGTGTGAAACAAAAAAGTAAGAGAAATGTATGGTCTTTCAAACGAGGCTCAAAAGTAGTACTGCAGTCTATAGTGCCACAGTGAAAAATCCAATCAATCTTTTATCAGCAAAAATTCGCTGAACACAAAATGGCATGCTTTACAGAATCAGGTGAAGAGATTCATGTTTAATATGCAGTTTGCTCTTCTAGAAAATGAAGCTTCAATATCAAAGATGGGTAAAGCCAAATTCTCAGAAATATAAACAAAATTAACATACGTCAGCATTAAACCTATTAACAGTGTAAAAAAATGAAAGGCGACAGCTTGGTTGTACTCTGTGTAATAAGGCTACAGTGATTGTGTTTCTGGTACAGAACAGCAGCTAAATTAACCCACACTAGCTCTGCAGAATTCTAAAAGGTCCATATTGTAGGTGCTAGAGATGTACAAAAAATTATATCGGTATATACCTACTTACAGCAGACAACTTATAAAAGGAATTTACAAAGAAAACCAAAGGAAAAAAACAACCATTTATGGAAAGAAGCTTCCAGGTTATGAGTGTCAATGATAAGAGGCTACAATATTTAGGCTTTTTAGGCTTCAACTGTGACAAGCTTCGAGTTCTATCTGCAAGGCAGGACATGGCCTGGTTTGAGATAATGGTTAAAAGTTCTACTGAAAAACATAACAATGATGTATAAATCATGGTAGATTCAATGCTGTAGTTTCAATCTTAAACCATAGCTTCTAATAGCAGAAGAAATGTCAGTGTGCCATTACAGGAACATGATGGTACTAAAGGAATCAGCCTGCCTGATCTGGTTAGGGCAGGAGAAAGGCAATCAATGCATTACAATAAATTGTTCATAAAAGGTCATGGATGGAAAGAACCCAATATTAATGAGACAGACATGTATTTGTTTCCAAACTGATGGAAATTGGGCTAAAGAGAATGAAAAACATTCAGGTGAAATGACCTTCAGACAGACAAATGAAAACGATCCACTCTTCAAGGTATTTATCAGCAGTGGGTACAGCTGTCGAAAGAAGACTAGCACCAAAGGCAACAAAGCCGTTACATGCCCCCCACAAACAAATCCCTATGAAAATATACTTTAATCAATGGTCTTTCCTCCACCACTATTAGCTGGAACTCACTAATACATTTTCGGTCTAAAAATAACATCTTTTGTATAAATCAATCTGACTTGCAAAAAAGAAAGTATATCTTTTCAGTATAGAAAAAGGTCATCATTTTACTCAACCATGATGAGAAGGAATTTCAATCTGCCCTCTTATATGCCATATTTTGATCTATGCCACTTACTATCATTAACATGCATGAGGTGGATTTATACTTTTGTGGGTTACATGAGTGTATCAGTGACTGATGAATTTCAGAATACGTTAACCAGCTGCACTTCTGAGTTGGAGTTTTATAACATTTGTCTGCTGCTGACTATATCTGAGAAGAGTAAATACAAACAATGCTCAGGGTCTGCCTCATTTTGAACTACTAACTGTTCAACTGTGGGTCACTGCTGAATTATTAGGCTACTGTCCTATTGGGTATATAGTGAAGACACAATGACTCAAGATTATAGGGCAGGGAAGTAATTTAGCCCATTCTATTAAAGGCAGCAGCATATTTCAATTCATAGTTGCAATAGCAGGATTTTGGTTCACATTTTTAAGAATGGTACAGATAGAAAGAAAAGTGGCTACACTGTACTTGTACGTTGCAACTATATGTTTTTGTTTGTTCTGTATCATATAAACAGACAACTGATGAAGCATGGAATAAAATGCAGTTATGAACGGGTCTATATTATAACATCGACGGTGCAAAATGTCGAATGTTATAATATCGACACCACTACATCGAAGGCTGAAAATAGCGAAGTCACAGAACATCAAATTCTTACCTAGGGCAAGATTTTGGTGGGCCGTTCCATCGCTTTGTTATTTCCTCCACTGTGGTGCGATAGTTAAGGACCTTAGGGTGAGGATGCGGGTTAAGGTAAGTGGATAGGTAGGAATGTGTGTATGGTTTAGTGTAGGGTTTTAAGTGCATGTGTGTGTATTAATTAGTTTGTTTGTGTACAGATCCTTAGGGTAAGTGTTACGAACCTTAGGGTTAGGATGTGCGTTAAGGTTAGTGGAAAGACAGGAATGTATGTATGGTTTAGTGTGGGGTTAGAAGTAGGGTTTTGTTAAGTGTATGTGTGTGAATTATTTATTTTGGTGTGCTTGTGTTGTATGTATGTTTCTCGGAACAGCAAATTTTTTCCCTGGGAAAAAATTTGCTATTCTGAGTGTTCGATGTTATCACATTTCGAAATTCCAAGTTCGAGCTTATGGTGTTCAATATTTTGGAATTTTGATTATGTGATACAGACCCTTTTGAACAGCTAACTTCACTGGGAAAGCACAATGATACTGACATTTTTCCTCAGCATCTACATTCTTCCTGAAAGACAGACAACTAGACAGGCATTAAAACATTTCCCAAACTGTGAAATTATATGGAAAAGCAACCTCTGCCTGATGTATTACTTGGGCACATAATCAGTTTTCACAGGTATGGTAAGTTTGCTTAATTCTACCAACACAAATGCACCATCTAATATGGCTTTCATCACTTAGCCAAATTAGATATTTTTCCACACCAACAGATATTAAAGTAGCCAAAAATGTTTTACTTTTGGCTTAGAATAAATAATGTGATAAAAGTTGTTGCCTTTACTAACCACCAGCTGATTCTTCCACACACACACACACACACACACACACACACACACACACACACACACACACACACACACACACACACACACACCAGTATTTGTTTAGCTTTTATCTAAGTATGTTGTAGTATCTCAGATTTGCTATCTGCTCATTTTTTCTGGTAACACCAATAATACCCATCCTAATCACTCTGATGTTACTGTGGATGGTTCTTCTCTCTTTTTTGAGCTTAACAAAAACTTGCTCTTCTGAAATGAATGATTTTTTAAGCAATTTCTACAAAATGCCCAGGATCGTAACAAACACTGGGTCTATACTACTTTTTTGGGGGTAGTACAGCCCCCCCACCTTGGTAGGTTTTAAATTTTATTTTATTTATTTACTTATTTTTATGGTAACCAGGTTGGCCTACCACTGGTTTGCCTAGGAGCATTTATTAAACATATAGCAGTTTGTTGGAGTACTGTGTCAGGGATCAAAGGGAAAGATAACATTAACTGCCTTCCAAGAACTTCAAACCTCAGTATGAAGGGGCTGGAAAATGGTCAACTTTGTGACAAATGTCTTTGTCAGTGAGTTTAAAAAAAAACTGCTCAACAGTCACTTGGGAACTGTAAAGATTTGCAGACCCTGTGATATTTTCCTAACCATACAACATGACTGCACTTCTAATGAAGCAAGGGGAAGCCAACTGACCATTACACACGTTAAAGAATTTAGTTTGGAAGTTTATTTATGTATCTAACGTTTGTTGACTGGGACAGAGCATACTTTCAGTGGTGGCCTGTGGAGAAACGCTCCAGATGCATATCTTTGGAATGTGGGAGGAAACCACAGCACCCAGAGGAAACCTATGTGAATGCAGGGAGGACATGCAAACTCTGCACCGAAGGCACCTCAGCCAAAAATCAAATGGTAGAACCTCTTGCTGTGAAGTGACAACGTTAACCGCTGCACTACTGTGCTAAAATAGTAGAAGGCAAAACTGGTGAAGGCAAAGAGATAGAGAATGGGTTAAGTAGGTTATGTGACTTTCTGCCATGGTGAAAACTTAGTAAAAACAGATCAAAGGCAGGGATGATGCCCTACATTGGTTACAGGCAAAAGGTACACTATCATTTATGCTGACACCATAGATCATGAAATTATCATCATCCTGTGACAGAAAGATCAAATCTTACAGGGTTCCAGCACCAACTCGGATCCAAATACGGTAGCACATAAAACATACACACTACAGGAACACTAGCCAATAATGCATAAAAAAATATATTTGGTACAAGAATTTGTCTTCTCACTGCAGCCAAGGAAGCAAACTATATGGTAGTAAAGAAAATTAAGCAATACGGAGCTGTAAATGAAAACAAAGTTACTGTGGACCTAAATGCACTGATTTAAGAAAGCAATTTTGATTCACAGTTAATTTTACTTATACCAGTCAGAAACACACTTATGTAAGAAAACCAGTTATGACACCACCATGAATGATCTTATCCAACAGATGTATGAAACTCACTGAAGGCAACTTTAACATTTCACAGCATTCTTACCTTTACTTTTTCAGCCCACGGATTAAGACGCTTCCACAGTAGCCACCATCCAGACAGACTATCTCCATAGTTGCAAAGATCAGTCTCATCCTGGCTTCCCACATCAATAGCAATCACAGTTTTGCAGCCCATATTTCTAGCAATGTCAGCTAATTCAAAACAGAACATTTTGTTTTCAAATTACACAGATTTTCCAGACTCACAAAAATTCATTCTAAGGTATTTATATAATTTTTTAAGACACATACTATAGTGACTTCAGAAAAATAAAGATCTCATAACATACAGTACAACATCTGTTTGATCGTTAGAGCCCTTTGTCAAAATGTGACAAACAAAAAAGGATGATTTTCTTTACCCCTGTATGAAATGAGGGCAAGATCCCACATGCAGATGACTTCACATTTTCTGTTCCTAACTTAACATAACCTGCTCTGTGGTCACACTAACTTGGGTCAAGTTATGTTCATCTGAATATACAGGGTGTTGATAGCTGGGTCTCAACATATTTTACAGTTACTCTTATAATACTTTGACAAACTGACAGGCTAACCTCACATTCCCCAGTTTTGACTTGCAAACAACCATATACCAACAGCATTTCCTTACAAAAATTCTTATTCAAAATGAAATTTATTTAATTTTTTCCAGTACATACACAACTGGTGAAATGTTTAACTGCAAGTTAACAATGACATTCTTTAATTACAAAATGTCATGTTTCAGATTTTTTGCAAGAGAAAATAAAGTGTCTACAATCTCACCTTCTTCACTACAGTCAGGGGGGGACAACTGTCTGAACTCAAGCAGGATTAAGTGTACCACTTGTTTCGCACCACAGAGGACAGCCATGCAGGCTCTCTGTGACAGAAATGAGGCATCTGTCAACAGAACCTGCATGCAACAAGCTTGGTGGTAAACAGGGATACCTATACTGAGACTGGCAGAGACAGTAAAACGTGACAGAGGTCTGGGAGCATGACAATATATATGACTGTGGGGCAACTCTCTAATCAGTGGTATTTTATGCTTGTTGAAGTAGCCTCATCTACAAATCAGCCAAAGGAACAGGCAGTATCATAGCCAGAAACAAACAATTCACCTCACATTGGGAGAAACTGGCCCAAAAATAGCACACTAAACAACAAAATAAAAAACAGGGAAATAACCACACAGTAGTAGAGCGAAGTTCAATGTTTTAATGGTGACTTAGCGCTTTCATCTTTCAATCTTAGGCGTCATCAGAGTCACAGAAAAAATATATCACTTCCTATATTATTCTTATATTATATCTATTGCCCCTCTTTTAAAACTGAAAGCTATAAATATATAAATTTGCACAGTGGCTGGGTCACAGTTTTACTGTTTTAATTGTTTTGATTGTTTTTAACATTCAATGTTCTTATGGAATGTACAACACTGAATATGAATTTAAATGCTTATTCATACAATTATTTATGAATGAACTAGTTCTAACTCATTAAGTATGATGTCATGTAAATACTGTATATAGCTTTCTATCACTACTCTCTGCTAATGGCTCTCTTACTATGTATGTATACTATGAACTCCGCTCGCATTTTTTCTTTTCTTCTTCTCCTTTGCACCATTCAAGTTTGTTACTCCTTATTATATTAAAAACTTGTTATTCAAAATGTATAATTCTATGTTTAACTGTATGAATGTAAAATTCTATGCTTGTTTTTGTTGTATATTACATGGAGCTTTTCTCCCTGGGCCTCCATTGAAAACAGGCCTTTTGGGCCGAGTGGACCTCCCCGGTTATCAAACTGGAAATAAATAAATAAAATAAATAAATGTCACGAGATTTTTTTTTGTATATATAGGAAGTGATGTATTTTTTCTGTGACTCTGATGAAGCCTAAGATTGACAGGTGAAAGCACCAAGTCACCATTAAAGCATTGAACTTCGCTCCACTACTGTGCGGTTATTTCCGTTTTTTATTTTTTTGTTTAATGTGTTATTTTAGTGTCATAGCCAGCACTGGAAACAAGAAGTGCAGAAAGGTAAATGTCTTAAACTCCCTCGGCCTTTTCAGCCGGGATGCTAGTGCCATGACTTGTTAGGCCTATTCCACGGGCAAGAATAACTGGAACTGCAGAATAACCACCTCTGCCCCTATGAGGAGAGACCTTTTCTAAATGGGCTAGTGAGAACTTCTCTCAATTTAGGCTGACTCCCAGGGTCTGCAATCATGGAAGAGCCAGGGAAGGGTGACTACAAGGCATCCACTGAAACGGTCGTCAAGAGACAATTGTCTAAGTAAAAGAATACCATGAGGCCATTTGTCTTGCAAAAATCTACCATTAAATGCAGAGCCCTGTACTGGCAGAGTGGTGCTAATGATCAAAACAAGCTGAAACACTCTTGTTGTGAGGTTCTCAGACACTAGTATGTCAGAAGGCAACTATCAAAGTCAATGATGCCAACTGACTGAACTGCTGTGACAGAGAGGAAGTAAATCCATGAAGACTCATTATCTTGAAATGAGAACTGATTTTTAAAGTCTTTGAGCTCCAGAGTAGAATGGGGCAAACTCTTCATCTGTAGAATGAGAAAAAGACTGCAATAAAATCTCTTTCCCCTACAAAACAGGAAGTAGCTCTATAGCCTATTTATGGAGTAGCATTTCACATTTTTTTCATTAGCTCAGTGAAAAGCAAACTGATTTTTTGAAGCAGGTGTTGATGATGGAGTACATAAGAGCTCCCTGACATGTCTGCATGACACCATGTCCACAATTCATCAGTTCACATTGATGGTTTTATAAGCCAGTAGACAGACTTAGAGAATCAGCCTTCAGTATGCACTCCTTCAGAATAGCTAAGACTGCTAGATTGCTCCCTATGAAACCTACTTTAAGGACAGACAACATTGTGTGATTTTTGGCTGCCTTTCTCTATGAGACTGACTATTTCTATTTGAGTGCAGTACTGATCTAGAGGAAAAAGCAGCAGCAGATAGGAAGAAGGCATCACAGGGAATCTCCATCAATGTCAATGCCTTCTTTCTCTTCTGTAAGTCTATAATAATGTCTTGAAATGTCTGTTCAAAAAGAAACTCATCACAGAAGAAGATATGCCTAACCCCCTCCTTAATGGAGGACTGAGTGAACCAAACCACGTGGTGTAAACACAACCCCAAGCAAAACATTTGCACAATCAAAATCATACCAACAGAGGTAAAAATCCACTGAGAAAAGCCAGTATTATAACTGTCTTCTCCAGAGATTTCTTGATCCCACATTAAGGGATCATTGCCATCTTCTCTACTGCCACATTAGCAGGAGAGGGTTGTAAACAGACAGGCAAGCTAGACAATTCAGACCTGTAAGGTCCAGCATGGCAGAAAAAAAGCCCTTTAGACAATTCTGCCCAGAATTTTACATTCTTCAAGTCTTTGTCCCTGTAACACAGCAAGGTAATGTGGCCAATGAGGCCTATGCTAGGCTAAAAAGGTCCCTCATAATTCTGTCCCAGAATGCTTGGAAAAAGTGGCACTCTAATCCTCCTAGGGTTGACATAAGGCATTAATCTTCTTTAAATACAAAAGCCAAGATTTCAGTGCATGCAGACTACAATAACAGTATCTCTGATGGCAGGCCCCAAAGGAACAGCATGCCTGAGGGCCTTATCTCCCTCAGTCTCCTTCCACAGTAGAGGCCAGCTGAAGAAAAGCTACAAAAAGAGGAAGGATGAATTATAATCACAGGAAGTCAGCAGAACTTTAAGCCAGTTCTTGGAAAATCTCACGGGTTCATATGTAAGTACTGGGCTAGCTGCCCTTGTGGGCCATTTTAAGCCTAGCCAATTTTACTTTTTGTGCTTGAAATAACTTATCTCATTTGGTTATAGACTAGCCTTACCAATCCCATGGTTGATAATTATATATTGCCCCTAATAAAAATAACTGTGATCATACCATAGATAATTTGAGGGTACCCCATGCATGGGACGAAGCATTTAAAACTGCCTCTGTCCATTAGTAGTATGGGAGCAGTCCTGGGGTGTCTAAAATAAGTCATCTGAACAAAAGCTATCAAAGAAAGATATATGTTACTATCCCTGTCTAACTCAGACACAGGGATCGCATTCTCTTATGATTCCCTCACTTAAAAGGATTAAAAGGCAGCTCCTCAAACAACTCTGAAATGGGCATACTATTACCCAGTGAGTTACGAATGAAATGACAGATAGGCATACAATGCCTATCTGAATGGCCCCCAGTACAGTGGAGCATTATATCGGGGATAGTAGTGCTGCATGGTAGGCGTGCACATGGCCCTGTAACTGTACCAAAATGTATTCACTTAATAGCCCCCTCAGTGATATCCAACCAGGCCCAATATCAAGGAAGGGATAAGCAGGAGCCATATTATTTCTCACCTTTGGGACACAACCTCATTGGAAGGTGAAGAGAAAAAGTTCCCTAGGTCAGCTTTATTTAACCAGAAGCCTGTCTTTCCAGAATGGGCAGTACATGCTGAATGACTATGTCCAATATTGTCGCTAAGATCTGGTGGGGAGGGATTATCCATGAAAAAAGATTACAAGAAACCCATGTAGATCTGCTATTACAAACTGCTTTCCAAGCCTTGTGAGAAAGATACTTCAAAAAACAGCACGTAAAAACTTGGCTAAGATGGCCCCACATTATCATGTTTGTGTCAAACCATATGTTGACATCTTAAACCAGCTAATTCTACCCAAGAGGCAGCCAGCCTTTCAGGATAAGTTTCAATTCTGAACAGCCTTACTAGTCTGACATGGTGTACTTAACAGCAAAGTTTAGGTCTTGGAATTCTTTACATAAAGTTGTTTGGTGACAGGCCATCAAAAGAGTTGGAAAGAATTTTGGCCCCATCAAAAATATCAAATAATTTTAATGCACTTAGCATTACAGACCAGAACAACCTCCTGACTGAAATCAACTTTACCTTAAAATACCTGGTCAAGTGGTTACTTCACACCATGAATTTTCAGATTCAAAACAAGAATACTACATCAAATATTTACTACTTACTATTCTGGCCCCATAAGATCTTTCATTTTCTGCCCCACCCCCACCCCACACTACAGCAGACACAGGCACAGGCATACTGTTTGTCTAGAAAAACTCCTCACCTCTGCACTCATTCTCGAGTAAAATCTATTGTTTAACAATCTCCCTAAGCAGGAACACCACTGCCTCTCAATAAAAAGGTTAACTGGATGCTCACAAAGCAAACAGCTAACCTTCTACCAGGATCCCTATTACAACATGACACAAAAGTGCTACCAGCACGAAATGTTCTACACTTTATTATTAATGCCCACCTCTCCAGGCATGTCTAAAGGTCAGTTCCCTGTGCTTTCTCCTATTAACCTGGTGAACTTGGGCATCCTGAGGCAATGTAGCAACTGCCTCATGTACACCAACAACCCTCTCCTCTTACTTCCCAACACTCAGACTTGCGAGATATCCACTTATATACCCAAACTGGAAGACACGCACTCTCCAGCCAAGACCGGAATAGCTGGTCAAGAGAGAAGGTCAACACTTGCACCACACCACATGGTACACATAGCCCTCCAGAACGCACACCAGCACTGCCTTCACATAAAAACACAAAGCATACACTCACCTTTGTGGAGGCTCTCAATAAAAATCTACCCAAACAGAAGAGACCTCCAAGGCAGAAACGCACTCGACCACCACAACACAACACTAATTACAAAACATATAACTCTCCTAAACAGTGTGCCACTCAACCAAAGCCCATAAGGCAAAACAGCATGCCCAACACACTAGTCATAGGTGACTCGATAGTGAGGCACATTGATGTCCCACCCACTAGGTTGAATAAGGAGAAAGTAACAGTCAGCTGCCTGTCAGGTGCCAGGATCCACCACATAACACGTGCACTCAGGTCCCTCAACAACAGGCACAAATATGACTCTGTCACTGTACATGTGGGTGTGAATGACCTGAGACGTACTTCCCTGGGCTACATGAAAAGAGACATGGAGGAGCTCTCGGATTATGTAGCCCATGCGGATATGACCCTAGCCCTGAGCAGCATCCTACCATCACCCAGAATACCACCACAGTACAAGCAGAAAATTATTGATTTCAACAACTGGCTAAGTTTCTGGTGTCATTCTAAGGGGATCCCGTATCTGTCTGCCTGGGATGACATGATTGACAGACCTTGATGCTTTGCCAGAGATGCCCTGCATCTGTCACTCCTGGACTTCTGGATAGAGGCCAAGGCTCTTGCCACCCCTATAGTGCCTTTTTAGGCGGTGTTCCAAAGACCAAATTACCATTGTAACAGCTACAAACACATGCAATCTGTGGGTCATGCTGCTCAACGATAGAAGTCTAAATCTCAAAATGCACTCGCTCGGAGCACTCCTTAAAATGGATAACATTGACATTTGTGCTGTAACAGAGACCTGGCTCAAGGCAGGAGAAAGCACCCCTGCACTACCAGGCTGCAATTCATTCCACACCTTTCGGCCCCAGAACATGGACCAAAGCTCCAAAGGCGGTGGTGTTTCCATATTCATAAAGGATGCGCACATCTCCAGACTGGCAGCCCAAAATAACGCATCAGAGATACTTCAGGTTTAGCTAACATTGGGTAAGACAGCGATTCAGGTCGTAGCCTGCTATAGGTCCCCAACCATGTCCCAAGACTCACACTCCATTTTCCTAAGCACCCTGGAAAATATTAGGGTCCAACCTAACACTCTCATACTAGGCGACTTCAACTACCCCTCCATTAACTGGGAAAATTACTCATGTACCAATATACTTGCCCAATGTTTCCTGGAGTTCTTAATTCCAATGCCCTGGACCAGCTCATTCTTACCCCCACTAGAGGTAGCAACATCCTTGACCTGGTCATTACTAACATGGGCAACTGTTGCTCTACTCCAATAGTCAAGCTCCTCCCTGGTTAGATCTGACCACAAACTAATCACCTTGGAAATCCATATCCCTCCCACCCCCCTGCCCCCGCAAAGGTAACAACCATGAAAAACTTCTCCAAAGCTAACTCTGGGCTCCTAAAAACAGAGGTGGCTAACTTCATGGCACCCATGCAAATGGAGAATAGTTGCATGACTGCCGAATCATACACCAATGGACTCTGTGAACACGTACACAAATGCATGGATCTCGTCATACCCAACAGAACCAAGACACTCAACTCCAAAAAAAAAAGGAAGCCAATCTGGTTGTTCCCTGCCGTAAACAAACTCTACAACAGAAGGAGGAAACTGATGTGGAATAAGGTGAAGTCCCAAGACTGGAAAAACTCCCTTATCAGCCTCAACAAAAAGTTGAGATCCCTCATCAAATCTTCTAAAGCTAGCTATGAAAACAGAATTGCAGCAGATACTAAAGACCACCACAAGGCCTTCTATAGTTATGTAAAGAATCTCCACGTCAATATCCAGATTTGCTCTGAGCTACTGCACAATGGTGCCTCCTATACTGAGCCGACAGATATTGCCAATATACTGCCTGACAGATTTAGTGCCAACTATACCCCTCCCCCCAAAGGATCAATCACAATACCAGTAGACTGCCAGGCCCCCAGTATTACTGCTGCACAGGTTAAACAGCACTGTCCAAGGCCAAGAATGCAGCTTCTATGGGACCTGACAATATCCATGGCTGTGTTCTACATGAATTACAGAGTGAACTAGCACCTCACCTGTGCGCCCTCTTCAATTACAGCCTCAACTCAGGCTTTGTCCATAGCAAATGGTGCACTGCTACAGTCATCCCTCTCCACAAAGGAGGAGTGACTACAGACCCTGTGAACTATCACCCATTAGCCTGATGAGTCTGATATGCAAAGCTGTGGAATGCATCATCATGGACCTAAACAACGATATAGGGAATCTCCATACTCTGGATCCCACAGTTTGGTTTTTTGAAGGGTAGATCATGCCTGCTCAACTTAGTTGAATTCTTTGAGTCAGTCACCAGAGCTGTGGATGAAGGCAAGGTGGTTCATACAGCCTACCTTGTTCTGGCCAAGGCCTTTGATACCATTCCCCACTCAGGAATCATAGGAAAAACTCATTAAGCTAAGCTTCAACCCCTATATCACTATTTGGGTTGCAAACTGGCTCACAGATAGAACCAACAGTGTGAAAGTAGCTGACTCCAAATCAGACTGCCTACTAGTCACGAGTGAAGTCCCACAAAGAAATCCCAATCCCTCCACACCACATGCTCCAGAGGCCAAAACCGCATTACCACAATCAACAGAACATACTGGAGGGACAGGTTCATAACTCAGAGACTGCCCATGCTATGGAATAGACTTCCCATACATGTCAAGCAGAGTACCTCGCTGACCCTCTTCAACAGTAATCTTGATGAGTGGATGGGAAATACAAAAAATCACCCCGGGGATAACTCCAATGGCTCTAATCGACAGAGGCACCGGGAACCAAAGTCAGCTGGCACGATGCCAGGGTAATCCTATGGCAAGGCTTGTAAAAGGCCCCAGGGCCATTAGCCTAGTACACACCCATGAACCTATGAAGTAATGATGGTATATCTGAACAGTAAACCATCCACCTTTACACACCTCTGCTCCCTCTTATGATAGCTGGAGAAACCAGCTACTGGACCTTTTCTATAACAGCATTTCTGAGACAGGATGCAAAAAAAGAAACTATGATGTTAAATGTCATGGTGAAGTTTGCAAACAGTGCTCTCACTACTCTTGCATATTTTAATTCTCTTATTTGTGTATTACTACTGTTATGTGGCCAAGCATGTGGATGAAAAGGGTCTGTGGATCAGCCCACTTACCCCATTGCCAAATATGTAAATAAAACTGTGCTTGTTGTGCATCAGCAATTGAAGACACTTGCCAGGTGTATAAGTGTACACCTACGATCCTTGGAGTATAAAATGCTTCGGGTTCTTATGACTACCCCTCAAAAGAAATGGTACTTAGTGTTGTAGCCCCGAAACTCTGAAATAGTAAAAAGGTAAACCTCCATTGCCTCCAACAGCTAAATACTATCTGGACAAATGTCAGTGTCTATGTTTTCAGTAAATGAGCAATACTTAAGCACATCTGTCAGGATATCCTCACATTTAAAAACCACGGAAATCACACAAGCAGTAACCACCTCTCTCCAAGGCACTCAGGACATCAGATTCAGGAGTAAAATGCCTTTAATATCCAACAACATGTTAGGAACAGTAATTCACTGTAGTACAATTCAGTTTAGCGCTTTCACCCAGTAGAATACAGGCTTCTTCAGAACAAAGAAGTAACCCAATCCAATACATTTAAATAATCCAGCACTTCCAATCACATCACAGGATCAATTAAATATGCGTAACATAGATTAATTACAGTATAATGACCCAGTTAAAATCATAGTAATTATTTATGCAGGGATGAATTGCAACACTAATATTCAGTTAATAAAATGAAAAATTCATGTTAAAATACACCTGTTAAATAAATATGTGTGTTTGATTTAAACCATAAAATCCAGTTCATCCCTGCTTAAATAATTACTATGATTTTAACTGGGTCATTTTACTGTGATTAATCTATGTTACGCATATTTAATTGATACTGTGATGTGATTGGAAGTGCTGGATTATTTAAATGTATTGGATGGGGTTGCTTCTTTGTTCTGAAGAAGCCTGGTATTCTACTGGGTGAAAGCGTGCTAAAACTGAACTGTACCACAGTGAATTACTGTTCCTATCGTGTTGTTGGATATTAAAGGCATTTTATTCCTGAATATCCTCACATTTACACTGACAAATCCCTGCATCATCTCCTTTCCATGAACTAATGCTAGCCTTTGTTGATTATATCTTCTTCACTACTTGATACAACCATTTTATGCTGAAGTAACACCTGACCCCCTCCACCTATGCTATGATACCCGTTTTCCTCATGAATTGCACCCTACTCTTACAAACTATTGTCTGTTCTAGCATCCTCCAGTATATAACCTTTTCAGTTACATCAACCCCAGCTACTACTCTGCAATTAATTAAACCATGGTGCATTAACCTGCTTATTACAGTATTAACAACTGCATTAAGTTCACCTTTGGAACTGAGAGTTTCTGGGATCTTTTCTGAAAAGGTTAGTTATTTTACTGTACCCAAATGAGCCACACTGTCAAACACAGGATCAGGTCTGGGGGGCAATGCACTTTGATACTTATAACAGCAAATGCTGAACCAGACCTACTCAGACAGTTTTTACTTGCCTTCAGTGATTGATGTTATTGTACAGCCATCTGGTAGCCCACAAATCTAGAACTACCACCAAGTTTGGACTGACATGTCAAAACACAATACTTTGAAATAAACAATCATTGACATTTTTATTTTCAGTCACTGTGCATATAACTAATAAAAAAAATTATCAGAGTCAAATGGCTTAGATGAACGGTACAAAATGCTGGCCAAGAGTTATACACAAGCTAGTGAATCATTGCAATAAAATATAACCCTTTTCAAGAAAGTTAATTTACAACTATTCTGTGCTGCACTGTCATCTCTTTATTGAAACTGACAACCCTAGTAGGGTCTATCCACTGATAAAAATGTTTGGAAATTGAATGTAGGTAAATTTGTTCTCCATTCTATCTGGTGGCTGTCAGGACTTTTAACATATAAATGTAAACTGAATTCTAACATTACAACAAAAGTTGCGAATGCACCAAATCAAACTTATGCAAATTTTAATAATAAATTTCAAGCAACTTTTCTCTAAGCTTATTTACATTCAAATAACATTACTACTCAATTCTGTTCATGTGACAAGTCACATTTCATCCATTTTTCTTCTGTTTCTTATATTCTATTCCACTGGTGAATTAATCACAGTAGTCATACCTGCTTAAAGACATCCTATGCTGCAAAGTGCCATACCTGGTAAGTTGTTGGTGTAGCCGCCATCCATCAGCAAATTTCCATCCTTTGGGTCACAGAGTGGCGGTAGGTACCCCGAAAGGGTCATACTAGCTCGCACGTACCGCCACAATGAGCCTAACCATGTGGGGAACAAATGCAGTCAGAAGACAAATAACATTTCATCCCTGTATAAGCCCTTCAGTAGGATGAAAGGAAGGACTTATACCTGAACATTTCTAGCCCAAAGAAATCTGCAGAAACCTAGTGTGCAAAAGTAACTATAGTAATACTAAAAAGTCATTTATATAACCAATTTTCTTACTTTTAATGACCTGTATAAAATGTTTTTTCTATATCAAAGTTAAATCTATTCTAATAAAACTTGAAGTTTTCTTTTTTGCTTCTGTTCAAAAGGATGAACCTTTGTTTTTACGTAAATTCTCCTATGTAAGAAAAGTTTAAGGAATTCCATTTAAGTTTTGCAGATTTCTCTGAACCATGTATTTTTTTCAGGGAACATGGTGGCAAAGCCAGTCCAGATTTGTCCCTTCCCTCAACATTAAGCAAAAGCAAAAGTTGACTGTTGGGGGAAGCATGTGGAACAAGTCTGGATGAGATATGGATTGGAAGGAGGTTGGGTCTTCACACTGAATACTGCTGAGATAGCAAAAAGAATGCATCCAAAAATAAACCGCATTAAAATAAAATTGTGTGGGTTTGTGTGTATGAATGTATGTATGTATATGTATATATATATATATATATATATATATATATATATATATATATATACATACAGCAGCAAGGCAGAACAGATCACTCTGTAAAGAAACATAGGACAATCAGGTTGGAAAACCAAGTCATTCACCCTAGTGCAATTAACAAAAGAAAAAAGTTGTCTGCAAAATAATAAAATAAAGCAAATTGAAATGATAATTACAAGTTTGTTTGTTTGTGTCTTTCGGCTTTTCCCGGTTAGGGGTGATAAAGGCAAAAACTGCTGGTTAAATGTGAAAACAACTAAGTGAATGTTTTAATTTGTAATGTATCAATCAGTACTAGTGAATCACACATATTCCAAAAGAATTTCAGAAAATTCTATAAACATAAGCTGTGACTAAAGGAAAAAATAAAATCAGCAAACACGTCACAGCTCAACAAATATGAAGACCAAAGTAAACATGTCCAACCTGGTAAAATATATCTATTCATTTAACACTTTAGACTGAAATGTTACATTTGGTCTTGATAATATACCTTTTACCACTAAATAGTGTACTGCCTAGCTATCAGAAAGTGAGCTGGAAAACTAATTAGCCAATCAAAAGTAAACTATACAAGTACCCAAACATTAATGTACTCCCCATAAATGACTTGCAGATAATCAATGTCTAAGTTTTCTGTCAGTCCAGGTGAACAGCTGCCAAGATGCTCATACACACAAAAAAATGGATATTTGAATTTCGGGTGCCCTTTTCTCCTTCCAAACCACAATTTCCCAATGTCCACCTGGCCAGTGAAGTGAGGTGAAGGGAGCTCGATGCTGACCTGGGACATTGTTAACATAGCAGCCATCCACAAGCAAGTGCCCATCCTTGGGGTCGCAGAGAGGAGGTAAATAGGGGACGTAAGATGCGCTCGCTCTGACGTACTGCCAGACACTGCCTGCCAGATGAAGATGGACAGTAAACAAAAAAATAAAAAAGGAGGACAAAGTCACAAGAGCATGGAGGGGGAATGTTGGAAGGAAAGACACAGGAAATGAAAACAGCGAAAGAGTAGCTTCAAGAACTCAAGCCCAGACAATGAGATACATTAAATTCTCATATGGTTTGCACTGCACCCATTAAATAAAATTAAAGAAAATGAAGGCTTTTCTAAGCCTCTGTATAGCTAAAATAATAACAAAAATGCACATTTCATATTAATAGATCATACATAATTTACAAAAAATGATTTAATTTTGTAAATTACACATTTCATTATCAGCTACAATTTTATATAAACAAGTATGCCTTGGACAGACTATAGGAATTGCTGAAAAATATCCTATGAAATGATATATTACCAAAGTACTTCCTATACAAAACTGCTTGATATTCCTCAAATGTTCTACATTGTTTTAATCAAAAGATATGTAAGATCATACAGATTTCAAACTAGCACAGCCCTTTTCCAGAAAATCACACCTTTGTTATGAGACAGAAAGGCAAATATTAACATACTCAGGCATTTAGAAGCACAAAATAATAGAGCCTGAGAAAGAAAATACATTTTTTCATGTATTATGGTTAATGTACTCATATAAATAACCTTCTTCATTGTCCAAAGAAAAATATTAATTCATGATATGGCTTGATATTCAGAAACCTTTAGAGCACAGATAAAGAACATGACCCATTGCCTTATTTATTCTTTCATAAATGAACACAATTCAGCTAGACATACATCTTAAACATTCAAAAAACATCTGTATGATGGGGTGGAGCCAAGATGGCCATCTGAAGGTAGTACAATTTTAGAGTTCTGTAAAACTATTTATTTAGACAGGAACTTAATTAAAGATTGTGAATAAGTTTTATAAGGACTTATCAATAATACTTTAAACTTCATGATTACAAAATTAGGTGGATCTACTCAAATAATTTCCTGTCAAATTACTGGAGAGTTTATCTGTAGGAACATGAGCAGCTCCAAGCATTCTCAAACAGACTCAGCACTGACAAAAGAAATGCAGATAGTGACTTCAACTCTTCAGGCACTGTCCTTATAAATAAATGATTTTCAGCAAAACCTTGAAAACCTCAGAGAAAACAGTCTAAAACAAACTGAAGTATTCAAAGAACTACTTCAACACCACCAAAATAAATTATTGGATATAGAAACTGCTATAACTGACATTGACGGGAGACTTAAAGAAAAGGATCTACAAACTGAATTTCTCCTCAAACAAAACACCTGGGTCCAGAATAAGCTTGATGACCTAGAAAACAGGGAAAAAAGATGTAATATAAGAATTTTTGGTCTCCCTGAAAGAAAAAAAATGAAGAGGAGAACATTATTTCTTTCCTAAACCATTGGATCCCTGAAATTTTAGATCTTTAAAATGTTTTTTTTTTTTTTATGGAATGGAGACAGCCCAAAGAGCAATAGGAAAGCCAGTACCAACGTCTTCCATACCAAGATCAAAGGTTATAAGGTTTCTATCATTCATAGATAAAGAACTTGTTTTAAAGACTGCTTGGAGAAAAGCCCCTTTAAAATTCAATCAAAATCACATCAGATTTAACAATGATTACTCCACTAAGGTTCTTGAAATGAGGAAAAATGCTGGCCCCTTGTTAAACTTTTAAAGCAAAACAATATTAAGGCTCAAATCACATACCCTGCAAGAATCAAAATAGATTTTTCTAATGGAATAAGAACCTTTAACAATCTACATGAAATATCTGCCTTTATAAAAAAACAACAACATAATTTCCATTCCAGAAGATAAGGACTGTTCTTCACCTTCATTAAAGAGATATTCAGGAAAAAAACACTTGGACAGATAGAAAAAAGAAGAAACAAAAGACTGCTATTTCAAGTGTAAGTTCCAACAAATCATTCAAAGCATCTACTGATAAATGACTCATTTCCTTTTGATAACAAACATTCATTTGGGGATGCTGTAATTTCATTTTAACCAAGATATTTCAATCAAAACACATATTGTCTTTACCATTCAACTATAATTTTATGGTATTGTCATAACAACAAACAATACTAAATGGAAGTGATAATTAATCACACTGCTCACTATAGCTAACTTTGATTTAATTTTATTCATATGTCTATGAAAACCGAGTGTCTGACATTTCTCAGCATGGTGGTGGGGGGCTTCCTTCTGTTAACATTTTTTTTTTTTTTTTACTTAATTCTAAATTATACATATAACTACACTAGTTAACATAATTCAACCCTAAATTATTGAAATGTGGTTATCTATTAGTTCATTTAAACTTTTTTAAGTAAAGTGCTTGGGACTGTGATTTTATCTGCCTAATGTGTTTCATTAGATGTAAATACTCGGTAAATGGACATGAATATTTGCAACACTTTTTTTTAACTTAACACTTTCAAAATGAAGTTTTATGTTAAGAATAACCTCCCCAGCCTGAGATGGAGCTCTGCTCACCCTGAGGAGCCTTGCAAGCTGTTTAAACTGAGCAGATTCCTCCATGATTTTTTTTTTTGATGTAACACACAAGAAGAGAGGGGAATCATTTCAGTGATGTGCCCCTTGCTTCAAATATCCTGTTTTTTAGCCATGATTGCCTGGAATTACAGAAATCATTAAGGTCACCTTTTATTTGTTTAGAAATGTCTTTAAATACTTATTTTATGTTAAATATATGTAGATTATTTCTGCTTAATTTAAGCTGTTTAATAAGTTTTTGAATCTAAAAGTATTATAATTACTGTACTTAGATATTAAAATTACTTTTAATTTGACTAAATTTCACTGCTACAGCAAGTCATTACTTGTCAAACACTATTTATTATAAAGCTTATTTTTTAAGTGTAGTGCAAATACATCTTCATAGACATAGGAAGGTATGGACTGAGATTCTATTACACTTTAGAAGAAGTGACAGACAAAATTTTAGTGATGGGATGACATTTTGGTCAGTTCAAAGTAAGCCTCATAAAAGTAGCTTTTATCTTAAAGTACTTTATTTAATTTTAACTATAACAATGTGTCTGTGGGTAATGCAGTTTCATATTAGTAAACGTCTTTATTTTAATCTATACTTAAAAGCTCAGATGCATCTTAAAACTTATGTTTATATTCATTTGTAGTAGTTTCTAGTAACAATAACGCTTACACCTGGAAAGAAATAGAAACTGAATGATTACATTATTAATAAAACTGTTCTTTTTGTGTACAGTAACCTGCTTCAACTAGTCAATATAATCTATATTGATCATCTGAACTTCTCTACTCCTACATACACTCATACAAAGAAATTTATTTATGTCTTATTTATTTATATAAAAATAAGAAAAATGTTTTGATATTTGGGAAGTTTATATTTAAATGTTTACTATCTGCTTTAGCTAAAGCTGTTAAGATTAATTGAGTTTAGTCTCACTTATAGGACTTATTATAGCTGCTGGACGTGGTTATGATGGTTAAGGAAAGCAGTCTGACTGATCTAAGTTTATCTCTCAGACTGGGAATTTTAGTAATTCCATGTCTGATTTTGGAAAATCCAATTTTAGTTGATTATATGTTTTACATCATCTTTTTTATTACTTTTTTAGCTAGGCCTGAAACCATGAGACTACACTATACAAGTATAGCTAATAGCATTTCAATTATACTATATTTTTAAATACTCATGTGTTTTTATGTATTAGAAAGAGTTATGGGATTAATATAGCAACCATTGTTTATTATATTCCTAATACTCTTGTATACACTCATGTCTTTATCTATAACTTCTCTAAACATTAATGGTCTGAACCATCCAAGGAAAAGGTTAAACTTGCTAAGATACTTAAATGTTAACAAAATCACAAGTTGCATTTTTACAGGAAACTCATTTTAAATCCACTGAAAAAATATTTGAATCCTAATAATTATTTAATACTAGCTCATTCCTTATATAAGTCCAAGAGAAGGGGTGTCATGATTCTATAGAAAATAATGTTGTAGATCCACAAATCTTATACAAATATGAAGATCCACAAGGATTATTAGCCATTACTATATTAAAGCTTAATAACAGAATTTGGACATTAGTTACTCTTTATTCTCTTTCTGGGATTAGGCGTTAACAGCAGCAAAAGTCACCTTAATCTCATAACTAATGTTTATAAAGGCAATCTCATACTGGCAAGAGATTTCAAATGCATTTTGGATAGCTTTGACACCACAAATAATCATCCACTTAGACTCACTTCTACAGCAAAACTCTTTAAAAAATGGAAAGAGTCCCTCAACTTATATGATATATTCATTTCCAAACACAATGACTCATTATGTTTTTCTCATACAGATCACAGATTTAGAACCCAAACAAGGATAGATAGAATTCTAGCTTCCAATGACTTAAAATTAAAAATCTCATCTTCTTCTATATACCCATGTCTTTTTTCTGATCATAACTGTCTCACACTTAACTTGATTTCACTAATTTAATTTCCAGCACTAGAATACCAGCCTATATAACTAAAGTTAAAGACTTTAAACCTTGGCTGCTAACAGAACTGCAGTTCTTCTTAGAAGTAAATCACACTGCTGATACTAATATAACAATGGTCTGGGACGCTCTAAAAGCCTACATTTACAGTAAAACTGTCACCTGGTTTAAAAATAAATGAAAAGAATGGGACTTAGAGACGCAAAAATATACAAGTAAAGCTATCAACAATTAATTCAAGATCTACACACCAATTGTCAGATGATAAGAAGAAAACAGATGAACTAAATAAGAAATACTTAGAAATTTCAAAATGAATTTAGCATTAGAAAAATTAAAGTTAAATTCTTATGCTTCAACTCCAAAACACAAATGCACAATTTATCAGTGAGAATTACAATTCAACCCAAGTCAAATAATATTACGAAAATACTACATGAAGGCTCCAACAAACCAGCATCTGACAATTGTGATATTCTTGAAGCATTTATATTTAATTTTACCAAACACTATAACTCTAATAATCTAAGAAGTAATGCTCTTGACACAGAACTGTCTTCCCTTAATTTAGAGACAATCCTGAGAAACTTAAAACAGACAGTGAGAAGCAAAAATCTATAAATAAAGTTAAATATAAAATTAAGAAGTTTATACCTAATAAACCCCCTGCTGCAGATGGCATTATTATAGAAATTTATAAACTATTCCCTTCAACTATTATATCTTTACTTTACAAAACTTTGACTGAAGTACAAACTCACAATATTATTACACTATCCTAGAGACAGTCACTGATTACTCCTATTCTCAAAACTAATAAAGACCCTCAACCTTGTAGCTCTTATAGACCTAGTTCCCTCTTAAACAATGATTATAAGATCATGTCCATAACTGTTGACAGAATGAAAGTTCCACTCTCTGAAATGATAAACAATGATCAATCAAGATTTGTTTATAAAAGACAAATTCATGATAATATTAAAACCATTCTTACTCTCATTAAATTTTTAAATAGAGAGAATGAAGAAGCGTTACTGTTTAGTTGAGATATAGAAAAAGCATTTGATTCTGTCAACTGGGAATATCTTTTTGGAAAACTGATTTCACTAGCATTTCCCTCTTCTTTTATTTATATGTTAAAATCTATTTATAAGAACAAGTTAGCTTATGTCAAAGTAGGTCCTTTCACTTCAGAATATATACTCATAACTAGAGGTACTAAACAAGGCTGCCCACTATCTCCTATTTTATTTGCACTTGCCGTCAAAGTCTTTGCCTCTCTGATATGAAATAACACAAAGATTATAGGTATCAATATTTATAATCATTATAACTTTAAAGTAACACTTTTTGCTGACAATGTTATACTTACTCTACCTAACTCAAAAACAGTTTCATGTGAATTAGATTGTATAATGAATTATTTTCAAAGACTTTCTGGTCTTCATTTTAATAAATAGAAATCGAAGTATATCATACTTAACAATAACCTAAAAAAACAGTCTGATAAGGAGAACAAACTAATTCCTTGAATCATTTGGGAATAGTCTTATGCAGTACTATAGAAAAGACAACAGAAATCAATTATAAGAATATCATATCTTTAATAAATAATCATACAAGTGAATGGAATAATATGTTCACTTCTTTTGAAGAAAGGTTACAGTTGATAAAAATGACTCTTTTGCCAAATATTATATATACTGCTATAGCTCTTAATATTTCTCCTGGAAATAAATTCATTAAAGATATCAATAAATTATTAATAAACTTTTTATAGTATCCTAACAGGAATACAATTGCTTATCTAAATCATATTAGGCCATGGGACTAATGTGGCATAAAGTTCCCAGACACTGACAAATACATCACAGTATCATTATTTAAAGATCTTATAAACTGGATTGATCCAAATTATAATTCCAACTAGAAAGCCCTACATCTTATTATATCATTAAATGAAAATACTTTGTTAACAAAAATCGCTTTAAGTAATCTTTCTAATAAATGTTGGCATTTCCTTTGTTATACTGTACAGTATAATATAACCAAACCTACAAAGTTAAATTCTTTAAACCACATCTTCAACAGCTTCAGGAAGCTTATTAATTCTAATGTAGACATTAAAATCTCATTTGATTAACTAATACCTTTCAAAATCACAAAGAATTTTCCAGATAAATTATACTTCAACATTTAATGCAAGGGACGTTAAGAATTTTAATTGCTGGCAACACTGTACAAAAGATCTAAACATATTAGATAATCAACAACTTAGTAAAGAACATGGTTTGTCATCACAAGATAAGTTATTATTACAAAGCATATTAACCTATATACAAGATCTTTGGAGAGTTAGCAAAAACATCTTTTCTGGATTAACCCTCTTTAAAATTTTATATATCTTAAAATATTGCATAATAATTTTAAAACAGATAACATCACATCCAAATTATTCTAATAAAACATAAGACCACTTTAACTTCTAAGCACTGGAATTTTATAACAAAAGGTCTTTATCCTAATTATTCCCAGATGGAAAAATCTAAATTTTTAACCTCTGTTAAATGAAAATCTTGGGTTCAGTATTGGAGCATCTTCACCTGGAAGTTTCTTCACAGAACCTTTTTAACTCCAGACAAAATAGCGAAATTCAGTAAATCTGAAAATGTTATTTGCTGGAGATGTCTAAAATCTTGTAAATCAGACTGGTTTCATATTTTTTATGAATGTCCCAACTTAAGACAATTCTAGGAAAATAGTGATGATTTTCTTAAAGCCTTATTTTCAGATACATTTTCATTAGCCAAAACAATATATTTTTAACATACATGAAGGTTTTAACATGAATAAAATTAACTCATATCTTTTATGGACAATTCTAGCTATAGCTAGAAAATGTATCACTAGAAAGTATTATTCTGTTACCTCTCCAAATATTGAAGATTGCCTGACTTTGTTAAAATAAATGATACATAAAGAAACCAGAACAAAAGATTTCAGAATTTATCTGAAGAACTTCATCAGCAATCCTTGGATAAAGGTTTCATCTCTCATCAAGACTTTTCAAATGGACTCTAACTCTTTCTAAGGTCATTTATGTCTTTATAAACAACTAGTTTTACTTAATTAGAAATATTTCATATACTATTTCATGCATATGTATATATTGTAAATAGTTTCATATTCAAAATTTAGGTTCTAAAATATCTAGTTTATTATTATATTTTAATGAAATATTTGAGTAAAAAACATCTATACAAGATGCATATTTAGGAATAACATTCTATTAATGAACGAATGAATAAAATGTAAAAAAAAAATTGCATTATATTCCACTTTGCTATGCACTAAAGATTTTTCAATACCAGCAATAGAATCGCTGGACAGTACTAAATGGACAAGAGCAAAACTGAAACTGCATCTCTTAGCCATCAAATATCATGTGGGTCATGTTTCATCAATCACATAATTGCTTCTGTTTTGAGAGGCTCTCTTCCCACAGTACTGATCTATCTTTTGTACTCTGTCATCTGTCCTCTGATTTTGAAAAACAATGTGAAGCTAAGGACTCTTATGAAAGGTGGGAGTTTGACAATTTGATTCTGCAGTCTGCACTGATAAATATAAATAAATATATATATATATATATATATATATATATATATATATATATATATATATATGGGTCTAGGACTATTCACCTTACTTACCTACTTGCACTACAGTGGGAAAAAGGCCATATATAACTTTCAGTGAAATGTGTTTCAGTGAATTGTGTTTTCAGTGAACTGTGCACAGTAAAATGTGCTTTCAGTGAATGGTCCTAGACCTATATATATATATATATATATATATATATATATATATATATATATATGGATTGCCTTCATAAGCTCAAAGTTTCAAAGCTTCGAATTGCAAATGGTTGAGACCATAAGATTGAAGGTTTGAAACTTCAAACATTTTGAATGGAGATAACCGTACAGTGCAGAATGGGAAATTTACCATATTCCTCACTGTAGTGCGATCTCAAAGTTGGTATATTTATTTTGCAGGGGGCATCAGGGTTGCAGGGGGGGCTTGCCTCCCTGCAAAAACGTAAAAAAAAATGTATTACAATTTCAAAGTTTCAAAACTTTGATCTTATGGTCTCTACCATTTTTTCAACAGGTTGTTGACTGATGAGTTGTGTTCGAGCAGCTGCCTTTTGATCTACTGATTTTTCGATGGATGGTCATCCATCCATATAAATAATATCTACACACAAGTGCATATTCTTACATATGTATATACATATATATCCAAACACATATATAGAGTGGAAATTTATCAGAGGACTGACCCAAACACACACACACACACAGCAGAGACATGCTTTCAGACTGGAAAGTGTTACAGTGGCTGAAGATGCAGGTAACTAAGACCTAGTCTTGCCTTAATGGGAGGTAAACCCACTAAGTAAAAGGACTGAGGGAAAAATGAGTAATATTTCTTAAGACCATTAGTCTTCAGAATGAATTTCATTATGGGCTCATAGCCTGAAAATCTAGCCAGTTCTATCTCACGTGGTTCAAAAAAGTACAGTTGTGTATACTTACCATAAATGTAGATGTTCGAGTGTATTCACTGTTGCAGTCATCACATTTGGGTTATCCCTGCCAGGGTAGCCCTTGGGTGGCCCGAATACCAGAGACTTAGTATTTCTACATCGGTTGCTGTTGCTTGAGGACTGACGTCAAGTCGTCAGTAGTATAAAGTAAGGTAGCCGAAACCATTACATCAGTTTTTCTTGCCCTAACCTGTCAGGAGCCCCCAAGTGGGAGCCAGGTTCTGGTGGAAGAACCCCACCAGTAGAAAGTAAATATCAATATGTCCCTTGTAAGGAAAGAGAAGAAAGAAGAGGGGGGTGGTGGTAGAGAAACCAGGACTGCAACAGTGAATACACTCGAACATCTACATTTATGGTAAGTACACAACTGTACTATTTTCTTCATGTGTCACTCTTGCAGTCATCACATTTGGGTTGATTCCCAAAGCAGAGGAAATGGATGGAGGCAGTCAAGGAAACTAGGGGCTGGCTAGGATGCCCTGCAAGACTGCAGAGGCACACCCTGCCCTGGATTTGGAGAAGATAGGCAGGTGGTAATGTTTGGTGAAGGTGTGAACAGATGTCCAGGTGGCAGCTTCCAGGATGTCCGTGGTGGGGACTCCTCTAAGGAAAGCTGGAGAGGTGGAGGCTGCTCTGGTGGAGTGAGTTATGACGCCCTTGGGGGGGCTTTCTGTGTTGCTTGTAGCAGAAATGAATGCAGTGTGCTATCCATTTGGAAATGGTTTGTTTGGAGATGGCTTTGCCCTCTGCCCCTGCAGCAAAGCTAACCAGCAATTGATCAGACTTTCTGAAGGATTTAGCCCTGTCTAGATAGAATCTGAGCTGTCTGTGCACATCTAGAGAGTGCAGGATCCTTGTTCTATGGGTTAGGAAAAAAGGTGGGCAAATGAATGGCTTGGTTGAGACCCACACTGGACACCACATTGGGCATGAAGGATGGGTTAGTCCTGAGGGATACCTTGTCAGCATGGAAGATGATGAAGGGTTCCACACCCATAAGTGCTTGCAGCTCGGAGAGCCTTCTGGGTGAAGTGATGGCCAGAAGGAAAGCTGTCTTCCAGGAGAGAAGTTTTAGCTCTGCTGAAGAGGCTGGTTCGAAGGGTGGCAGGGTGAATTTTTCCAACACAAAGTTAAGGTCCCAAGCTGGGGTTGATACTCTTCTGGGTGGCCTCAAGTTGCTAGCCCCTCTTAGGAGCTGTTTGATCAGAGGGTGTGAGAAAAGGAGGTGCTCAGTGAGGAAATGAGCAGAGATAGCAGATGCATGAATTTTAATAGAGGAAAAAGAGAGACCACTGTGCAGCAGATCAGCTAAGTAATCCAGGATAAGAGGGAGGGAGGGCTGTGCCATATTGGCTCCCTTAGCCTGAATCCAGGTGCAGAACCTTTTCCATTTGTCAGCACAAGACTTTCTTGTGCTAGGACATCTGGCCTCGCGGATAACATCTAGAACCTGTTTACTGAGGTTGGCAGATTGATCGGCGGTTAGGGAATAAGCCAAGGTGCCAAATTGAGGGTCTGCAATTGGGGATGCATGAATTCTCCTTCCCTCTGGGTCAGGAGGGTTGGAATCTGAGTAAGATGCCATGGTGGCAGTGGGTACATGCTGCGCAGCAGGGGGTACCAGTGCTGGCGAGGCCAATCTGGAGCAATAAGAATTGTCCTTGGTTTTTCCTCCTTTATTTTGAGCAGTACCCTGGGGATGAGAGGTAGTGGGGGAAAGACACAGACTGATGGACTGACCCAGGCGAAGGACAGGGCATCCACTTTCCAAGCCATGCAATAATGCTTCCTGGTGCTAAACTTGCTAAGCTGATGTTTGATGTGGGAGCAAAGAGGTCAGCATTTGGGGTCCCCCATTTCTGAGTTATTAGGGTGAAGATTCTTTTGTCGAGCTGCCACTCATGTGGGTCCAGAAGATTTCTGCTTAAGTGGTCTGCCACAGAGTTTAGAGGACCTGGTAGGAATTGTGCTAACAGGTGGAATTTCATAACAGAGACTGTGTGCCAAAGGGTCATGGCCAGCCTGCATAAGAGGGTAGGAGTGATTCCCTCCCTGCTTGTTGATATACCACATCACTGTGGTGTTGTCTGTTTTGATCAGGAGAGCCCCTGTGGAGAGAAGGGGCTTGAAAGCTGTCAAGGCGTACTGGACAGCTATCATCTCTTTTTGGTTGATCTGCAGATGGATTTGCTGTGGGCTCCATTGGCCCTGTATGCACCTTACATCCAGCTGTGCAACCCAGGCATAGTCTAGGGCATCCGTGGTGAGGATATTGGTGGCAGGGGGTGGTGAGAAAGGTAGTACCTTGTTGACGGAGCATGTTGTTGCCCACCAAAGAAAATGTTTTCTGAGGCAAGGTATTATGGGTATGAGAGTCTCCAGGTCTTGAGAGTGTTAACACCAAAGGCTTTTTAGGTACCATTGAAGTTTCCTCATATGCAGTCTGGCATATGGAATGAGTGGAATGCAAGATGCCATGAACCCTGGAGTTTGCCAGATTTTCCTTGCAGATAGCTGGGGTCTGGTGGCTAGTTCAGAGAAGCATGCTGTCAGGAAAGTTTGCTTTTCTGGGGTAAGGAATGCCATCTGGGATGCTGTGTCCAGGCTTCCTTCCAGGAATATAATCTTCTGGGTGGGTACCTGTTTGGATTTCCTTTCATTGATTGTGTACCCTAGGGAGGTTAGTAGGACCTTTACAAATGCCAGGTGCTTGAGCATCTATTCCTGGCTGTCTGCCTGAATTAGGCAGTCATCTAAGTATGGGTAAATCTGGATATTCCTTTGTCTGCAAAAGGCAATGGT
This sequence comes from Protopterus annectens, assembly GCF_019279795.1. Lineage (NCBI taxonomy): Eukaryota > Metazoa > Chordata > Ceratodontiformes > Protopteridae > Protopterus > Protopterus annectens. The sequence continues at coordinate 827,623,265 of NC_056743.1, read as the reverse complement.
TGGAGCCAGACATTTTGTGAAAACTCTGGGAGCAGTAGATAAGCCAAAGGGAAGTGCAGAGAACTGAAAGTGCACAGATCCTGCCCTGAAACGGAGATATTTCCTGCATGATTCCCTGATAGGAATGTGAAGGTAGGCCTCTTTTACGTCTACGGTGGCTAGCCACGCATCCTTGGACAGCATGGGTAGCAGCTGCTGGAGGGTGAGCATTTTGAATTTTGGTATCACCAAGAAGGTGTTTAGAATGGATAGATCAAGGATGGGGTGCCAGGTGCCCGCTTTTCTGGGTACCAGAAAAAGTCTGGAGTAGAAACCTTGGCCTTTCTGTTCTGCAGGAACATGCTCTACTGACCTCATAGAGAGCAGGGAAAGGACTTGCTTTTGCACCTCTGCCCACTGGTTTGGAAGTAGATCTGGGAACCCTTTTGGAGTTGGAAGGGTGTGGAAAGAGAATTTGTATCCCGGGACACTATGTTGAGAACCCAATGGTCATTGGTAATGGTGGCCCAGGTGCTTGCATGAAAGGAGAGTTTTCCTCCTAGGGGTAAGTGAAGGTGGGCAGAAGGTGGGAGTGGGGGAGGAGAGTCATTGTGAGTTCTTACCATAAGGGGGGGGGGGGCTTAGAACTCCCTGTTTTTGAAGTAGAGGAAGTCCACTGTTTAGATCTCTGCATTTCCTGTGGCTGCTGTCTAGGGGTCTGCTTCCCCAGGGTCTAGGCTGAACAGACCTAGTGGAAGCAGGAAAGGACCAGTGCTTAGAGGGACAATGCCTGCTAATCCTGGGTGGCTGGACCTGTAAGAAATCCTTAACTGTCTGCATAGATTTTGCATTTTCTTCCATCTTTTTTAAGACCTCTTCTGCCTTACTGCCAAATAAGTTGGATTTTGTCCAAGGGGGCATCCAACAATTTAGATTTAACATGGTCTGGTAAGGGCTGTTCCTTAAGCCATGCATGCCTTCTAAGGACAGAACCAGTGACTGCTGTCCTGCAAGAAGCTTCTAGGGCATCAAAACTACAGTGCAAGGTGTGTTTAGTTACTTGACCTGCAGAATGCATTAACCCTTGTAACTCTTTAGATTCTGCACAAGCAGGAAATGAAGACATTTTTTGTTTGAGGAGTTCCAGGGTATGTTGCTGAAATTTTAGCATATGGAACTGGCAATTTAATACTCTGATAGCAAGAGTAGCAGAGGTGTATACTTTTTTACCCCATCTGTCTAGTGCTCGAGAATCCCTATCTGAAGGGGTGGAATTCTTAGCAGAGGTTACTTTAATTCCTTGAGAAATTACCTCAGGGTCAGCAGTAGGATGTTGAAAAAGAAATTTGTGTGAGTCAGGGACTCTGAAATACCTGTCTGGTTTTCTGGGTGCAGGAGGGACGGGGTCTGTGCTGTGGAAGATCTAAGAATTCCCTGAGTCTCTTTTTAGACTGAGGGTAGTCCTGACTTTCCCACTGGAAATGCTCCCTTAAGGTATGAATGGTTTCCCTAAAGGAAAAGTCCTCTGGGGGACTGGCTGAAGGAATGGAATCCTCTGCATCAGAATTCTCATAAGCAGAGAGGGGTTGCATGTCTTCATATTCAGATGCATCAGTCATAAGACTCCTGTTCAGACAAATCTACAGGGGACAGATCTCTTTCTTTTGGAAGGGGTAGCTTGGCTTCCCCTGATCAGCATGATAAGGTCTTTCACCATTTTAAGCATTTAAGACTGAGGCAACGAAGCAGGTGCCTGTGATTGAGTCGTCGGTTTCTTGGGCGTGGTTTGTACCCTGGACCTAAGAAACTCGGTAGTTTTCAAAAGAACGGTAGATGCGAAAGAAGTCGTCTGTTTGTGTCTAGAATCAGTAGTGCGAAGGACTTCCTCGGAAGCTGGTGCTTGCGCTGCAGCTCCGGACCCATCCAAGGTAGAGACAACCACAGGATTCTTAGCTGAAGAAGAGTTTTGCGGCATACTGGACTCCAAAAGGGTCTCGGCAGCGGCCTGCAAATCAACAGAAGCGGGCATCAGGGGCTGTGAAAGCACCTCACTGAGGACCGGAGAACTGACGACTAGCTTAATGGAAACGTCGTTGGTAGGTTTGGAGCTGTGCAGTCTGTCTCTGTCTTTATCTTTATGTTTTTTCAGAAGATCTGCTGTCGGATAGCTTACTGAAGCCATGTCAGAATTCGAGGACTGTAAACGAAAATATCTAGCTACAATAAGGGCCTGACAATGTATAGTTCTGATGTTGAACAAAGCACAGAAGCGACAGCGGGGGACGTCGCGGTCTGGGCTTACACAAGTGACGCAGTAAGAATAAACGTCTCGGTGTGGAATTTGCTTTCCACAGGCGAGACAATTATTAACTTTTTCTAACATCGGTTAGTGCAAGAAAAAAAGATCCCCAACGGGGTACTTAGCTTTAGAAGACTTCAGTTCGGAAGATGAAACTCAAGTAATGGCCGACCGGCACTCATGCAAACTGCTTCTGTTTTGGGCTCTGCAGCAAAAAAGACTGACGTAATGGCATCGGCTGCCTTACTTTATACTACTGACAACAGTCCTCACGCAACAGCAACTGACACAGAGATACTAAGTCTCTGGTATTCGGGCCGGCCGAGGGCTACCCTGGTAGAGATAACCCAAATGTGATGACTGCAACCAAAGAACATCTAGGTGATACTGGAAAGAAAGAGGCAAATCCAGCAGATGTGATGCACCTCATTTTATGAAAGTCTTAAGCTCTGACCAACACAAACTGGCAAACAATGTTTGATTTTAGGAAAGAAGTCCTTCAAGTGAATCAAGGGAATGCCAAATGGAAATCAGCAAAAGATGTCTGGAAACACTATTAGCAGATAATCATATGGCTAGGGACATCCTGAATGGATGGGTCCTGGACCTCGCTATCTTTTGGATACGATCATGTCAGATACCCCAAGTAGTAATCAATGTATGAATACCATATTCAATGATTAGAGTAAAACTGGGGTTGATGGGCAGTGTTGTACTGGGAAGAGATGCTCAACAATGACTACAACAAGCCAGATGACTAGGCTGAGAAATGAAAGCTGTCTTTCAAAATTTGCAAAGTGCAGGGTTGAGTATTTAAGGACCAACTCCACTTCCTCCACATAACAAAGTACCAGCTGAACAGATACAAGAAACGTAATAAGGAACAGTGAAATATCTGGGAGTAAGGCCAAAATGTGAAGGCTGCAGTGAAAGGGAGTAAGATGATGGGAATCACTTCAAACAACAGAGAAGTAATCTTACCTGTACACAGGTGAGTGGTCAGGTTGCAAGTACCCTAATGTGTACAGTTCTGATGATCTTTTCAGGGAAGAGAAGATAAAACTAGAAGTATGTGCAAACAAAACACACAGTAATAGTGAAGGTACTTGAAGGAGAGTAGGAGTGCAAAGGAAGGCTTGTGGAGCTGGACTGGCTCACACTAGAAGTCAGAAGGATAGTGGCATCTAAAATAATGAAGAGGGAGTACTGGAAATTAGCAAAAGTAAATTAAGGCACCAAAGTTACACACTGGAAATCAGTCACTGTATTTTATTGCAGAAGACAAACGGTAAGCGCTTTCACAACTTAATGTTGCTTCATCAGACCACATCACTACAAATGTCAGGCACTTTGTAAAGACTGAATGGAGTTGAGCACAATCTAAAAGTCAGGGTTCTGAAGTGAAAATAACCATTGTTCACCTTGAATCAAAAGTATTGTATGCACTACTTTCTGACCATTATATGAAACATCACATCCCTACTAGCAGATCTGGCAACCTCATTCAATACATCTAGAATAAGAAGGAAATTAATCATTACAAAGTACGTATCTAAAACGTCCTGTCATTGCTGACATGGTTCAGACAACTGATATTTAAGAAAAGCTTCATGTCTCCAGTCTTTCTGAGAAAAGTTGCATCAGCTTTGCAGCTTCTCTGGAGAGAATAGGAAACTTTTCCTTGAATGTGTTCTTGGACCTTTAGATCTATCTAAAGTCTTTCAGCTGTGGATATGAAATACATGGAGGACAATGGTAGAGAATTATCAGCCAGCACAGCACCAATTCAGCCTCCAAGTGTCTGCCATAATGTTCTGCCTATCCGTAGACTGACAGATGATTCACACTCTACTTCCTTTCAATGGGATGGAAGAGTCAGAAGTATGAGAAAGGAAAAAACTCTTGTGTCTCTGTCTATGAAATTCACATCTATGGTTACCTCTAGGAAAATCTGTGCCACTACCTTAGAAGAGACTTGCTGGTTATTTATGCATGCCGCTCACTTTCGGGTACCTGGTACTGGGGGCATTTAGAAAATTGTCAGTGTGGAATCTTGAAGTGGAAATTGAGTCTTAAGTAGGCTGTTGATGAAATGTAGTAGCTGTAACAATGTCATGGCACAAGGCATTCATAGGAAGAACCACCAGTGCTTCTACAAATGCAGACTCCATGGACTGGGAAATTCTAGTCGCACACACTCCAAATCAGAGTCATAAAATGAAGCAGCACATCTTACTGTAAAGCAAGAATCCCCCTCTGGTGTAATTTGCAGTCTTGAAGGATATCCTTCTCTTTCTGCTGTGTTGCTGAGAAGATGAAAAAGACTGAGAAGTGGTTGCAGGAGACTGTCTCAGCACAGCCTCCTCTCTTTGTTTCAAGACTCCTGCTCCTCTGGCGATCTCTGCATTGACAGGTGTTAGAGGAGGTACCAATCAAACTAAAAACTGTAAAGAACAGCTGATACAAATGCTACTACTTGATCTGACATTTACAGAACAGCTAAGATAATGACAACATTATCAAAGGGTTGCAACTTTGGTCAACTGTGTCTCAAGAAAGTTCAAGCTGTGTGGAAAAACTGGGGGGGGTCATTAGTAATACCTGGATCCTCTCAACTTCTAAGTGCAAGGTATCTTGATAAAGCCGAAAATAATGGTGGCAGATATGGCTGCCTCTACTCCTGCAGGTCTGGATTTAATCACAGCACTTTGCCTTTAAAGCTAAACGAGTAGACTAAAAATAGACATTCTCTGGCTTCTTCAAGGGATGTACATTTTTTTCTTTCAGCTCACCATGAACTCAAGCTCTCAGTCACCTCTCTCCAGAGACACACCATCTGCCCTATTCATCCCCATGTACTGCCCACTAAAAATGCTGAGAGCTTGGCACTATGCCTGATACAGCCAATATACTGCAGTTTATATGAATTCATTTTACATTACAGTTTAAAGTTCATCCCTATGTGTTGACATTCAATGTATCATGCAGAAAACGTGGGCATGTGTATCCAAGTACATCATCTGTACCCAGGAAACCTACCAGTATGGAAAAAGGTGCCTTAGTTACAAACCCAGGTGTAAAGACAGGACAGCATGTTTCTGACAACTCAACTATTCACTCCTTCACAAACCCTTTGGGAAATATGTTTACTAAAAAATGGCAGTGAGTTAGTGTTCTACCAGTCTATCAGTATCATATTTACTGGAGTTGCTACTAACTTCTGAAAGTCTTCATCTCTTTACAGTAGTTCTCCCTGCTCTGGAAATGCAGAGGGCCTCAATCAAACTGCTGTCCTTCTGAAGTATTACTGACATACTTTTCTGATTTTCAGTTTTTAACAGCCTAGATTTTACAGATGTGAGGAAGAGGAGGGGAAAAAAACCCTCTTATTCTATCTTTCCTTCCCTTCATTATTTTAGTCTTGTATTGAAGAGCAGCTCAATGCCAATTTAACACAGGTTAAACAAAAGACAGGATGACTCATCCAAAATTAAGACTCAGTGGGACAAAATGGTACAGCAAGGTGTAATTTATCCAGTTACAGAACCAACTGAATGGGTATCGTCTACAGTAGCAGCTCACAAAAAAGGCTCAGATGAAATAAGAATATGTATTGACCCATGAGATTTGAACAAAGCACTGAAAAGACCATATCAGCCAATGCATACAGTCGAAGAGGTAGCAGCTCTAATACCAAATGCCACTGTTTTTTCAGTCTTGGATGCAAAGAGTTCATTTTGGCAAGTGATCCTTGATCGCAAATCCTCATTGCTAACCACTTTTGCTACTTTGTTTGGCAGATACAAATTTCTAAGGATGCCATCTGGAATAAATTCTGCAAGTGAAGTCTTTCAGCGTACAATGGAGCAAATTTTTTACGTTATCCTTGTGCAATGATGATTTATTGGCTGGAGGCAATGGTAAAGCAGAGCATGACAGAAACCTAAAGAAAGTTCTAGACATAGCACGTGAAGTGAACATGAAGCTCAATCCTCTGAAATGCAAATTCAGACTCCCAGAAGTTACACATGTAGGTCATTTGTTTACCAGGACTGGCTTGAGACCAGACAGACCAAGCAAGCAGCCATTCTTGAGATGTCAGCACCAATGTTCAGGCTCTACAAAGTTTCTTATTCATGGTCAACTATTTAGTCAGGTTTATACCAGACTTCAGTGAGTTGACAGCACCTTTAAATGAGATAATGTGCAAGAAATTTTGCATGGTCATGGTTAGAACAGTACCAGAATGTGTTTGAAGAGCTCAAGCAGAAAATTGCCACCCCACCTACATTAAGATAGTATGATGTGAACAAACCAGTTACTCTTTCCTGTGATGCTTCAAAATTTGGTCTAGACACAGTTATACTTCAAGAGGGCAGACCAGTAGTCTATACGTCTAGAACACTTACCCAAACTGAGATGCAGAATGCTCAAATTGAGTAAGAACTTTTTACAAGAGTATTTGCATGTTCCACGTTTCATGATTATATTTATGGTCGATCTATTCAGATTGAAACTGACCACCAACCTCTAGTTACTATTCTAAAGAAACCTATGCATTCACCTCCAGCAAGACTACAACGAATGATGCTCAAATTGCAAAAATGCAACTTCAAAATTGTCTATACAAAAGGTAAACTACTCTGGCTGATACCTTATCCAGATCGTCCAAGAATACAATGGAACAGCTTGAAGGAGATACTTTTGACATTGATGTGATGGAAAAAGCGTGATTTTTCTACCATTAGACTTGATGAGTTAAGAGATCACACTAAGACTGATCCAATTTTGGAAAAGCTTAATCACTACCTTAATGTTGGATGGCCGTCAGAGCAATCTAGTGTACCAACAAAGTGCAAACCTATTTTCCCTACAGAGATGAAATGTAGATGGAAGACGCCATTATTTCCAAAGCTCCAAAAATTGTTGTTCCTGCTTCCTTACATGAGTACATCCAGATTTTGCATCGTGGTCATCCAGGTTCCGCTTCCACTAAGAAGCGCGCAAGAGACTTAGCATTTTTGCCTTCATTACTAAAAGACATTGACAAAGTACTTTCTTCTTGTTCAGTATGCAATAGTACTAGATCGCACTTGCAAAGAGAACCGCTTCAGCTGCATCTAGTTCCTGAACTACCTGATAATTACATTAAACCACTGTGTGAATTGAGAGGATTGCTGACCTGTGCTTTTTGGTTTGTTTTTAGTTCCTGAACTACCTTGGATGACAGTAGCCACTGATATCTTCGAGTGGAACAATCAATACCACTTGGTATTGGCAGGATCTTATTCAAATTGGTTTGAGATTGATCTACTACCTAATCCAACATCTACTAGTTATCACTCATTATTCATAGAGTGAACCAAATGTTGTTTCCATCCCAGAGGGTGTTCCTACCTCTGATTCCATTCATGAAGATGTTCCAAGTAAATCAGAGATCGAACATTTTTCAGAGACAGTTCCAATAGTTAAGCCCAAATGTTAAGCACGTGTCATTCTTAGTGGGATTTTGAGAGTACAGCCAGGGAGTAAGCATGTATGATTACAGCAGTTAGTTTGTATACAAGTTACTTGAGTTAAAGTCAGTAAACTTCTATTGTGATGTATTTGTATAAAATAAAGCTGCTTGAACAAAACCCATGAAGACTCATCTATTATGTCCAAAGTAGGAGAGCAACAAAAGGGTTACCAACGTTCGTGCTTGAGGGAATTCGGCCATCAAGTGAGACTAGTGACACAGACGTTAGACAGCTCCAGTGGAAAATGGATAGAATGGCTAACCTGAAATCACTGAACTTGAAAGGTCTGCTGTAGCATTTGCGTTAAAAGTCTGGCAGGAGGCACTGCAAATACTAATGCCACAATCAACATTAGCATGTCTGCTGTCATACACAACAACAAAAGAAGTAAGGTGAAGTTGTGTGAATGGAAAAATAACTGACAAATTTAGCATCAAAGGAACAGACACAAAGGTCAGAAATGAAACAGCGGGAGATGACACTTTGCCAGGTTCACCATAATTTGGAGAACTCAGAATGGCATAAAAAGACTCTTGAACATACCATGCCTGGCTTGGACAATCAGAAGTAAATTGTCCAAATATGGAAATATCTTGGACTCCTATAGTCTGAGGTGAGAGACAACTACAGACATGCATTTAATGAACATCATGGGGGCACAGGTGAGCTGAAATGGAAAATTTCTGAACCAAAAATGATTGGCCCTACTTGGAAGTGAAGAAAACTCAAGGATTCTGCAGACATCTTTATTTGAAGATGAGCTTTATGAAGGTCAAATAGCACATCTGACCTTCCCTGGATAAGTACAATATCATCATGTGGGGACTGACGCAATTAGGCCACTGAGATCCATAAATGGCCTGATGTCCCCTGTCTTTTCAGAACTAAAAAAAAGAACCTGGAATAATAATCCTAGTCTTCTCTAGTATGAATGGACTTTACAGAAGGCTCTTTTTTCTTCCAGAAAATGATCACCTCCTTGATTTTCAAATTCGTTTGAGGCGGTGGAATGTCTAACAAGGGTATGGCCAGAAAGCAAGTTGGAGAATGAAAAAAGATGACATAGCCTTTGATAATGATTCATATTTCCTAGAGGTCTTCTCTAGGCTGGAGCATGGGAAAAGCTCTCTTCTTGACTAGGCTTGCAGTCCATGGGATCACTGAGGAGCCTAGCCCAAATTCCAATTTGTCCAAAAGCACTGTTTGGTTAACTGACTAGATCAAGGTCAAACAGTAGGTAAATGAGGGATAAGGGAATCAAACCTTGTAGCACTGGAACTACAGCTCACAGCCTTAATGATCTGCTCCAATTGCCACACTGCCTCTGGTTTTTGGACGATAACAGCACAAGTCAGAATAGATGCAATCCACCCTAAAATGGATTGTGGCCTCCTATGATACACTGGGACCCCACTCCTGGCCATAAACCTTGCTGTGGTGTAGTCAAGAGCAGCTGATGACTGCCAGCTCACATCTATTGTAGGTGCTCTGGAGTGTGATGAGGCCACATGTGGTGTTGACTCCTCTGCATCCTAACAAATGTTGAAGAAAATACTTTGACCTGTTTCTTTCATAATCTTAAGGCATTGGTCTATTTCTGGCCTTAACAGGGGAGGCTTTTCATGAGTTTAAGAATCCTGGCTTGGTGTCTTCTGTGAACAAAATGATCCATAGCCATGAATGCCAGCAGATAAAAGCACTGGATCGTTCTGCATTAGCAACCACTTCAACTGCATTACAGGCCATATAGACAATGATAATACTGGAGGAAGTTGATCTGTCTTTTAAGGAACCCTCAAGCAGTTCTTCCACAACATATTGCAGTTCATCTGCCATATGTTATTGTAAAAAAACAAGCAGTTACAGTCCTTAAAGTAAGGGTGGAGGGTAGAAAATTATGCTCCCAAAGTCTGACCTTACTTTATTATGGGGGAGATGGACAATCAGGATGCGAGAATCTGAAACCCATAACAGGGATGACAATAAGGTTCACTTTGCATCTGGTTATGTCTGTCCACACCAAACACTCCCTCACAGGCAAGAAAATATGAGTCCCATTATTGGAGATAGGAGGCACTCTGTTTTGGTTTTCTCTTTTTTTTTTTCATTTCTCCAAGTCTTTGGATTTCTAATACCATGATGGGATGGACCCCATTCCTAAGTCAAAGTATGAGTAAAGGTCATGAAATTAGTATTGTTTCAATCTTTGATGTTAGCCAGAAATGATCTTTGCAGCACTCTCACTGTGCCCAGTAATGACTCCTCCTGCAATTCATATGGACATGTATCGGTAACATATCTAAGTATGATTGTAAATTCTTTTTTTATAAGACCCATTGCTCCTACTACTACTACTGGAACTGTACAGGTATCTTTCTTTAACATTACTGCTGTTTTTTTTCCTCCAAATCCTGGTATTTTGTGACTTTGTGCCTCTCTGTACATAAGACACTGTAGTCACTGGGTGTAGCAATTGCAATGATCAATGCTACTTTTGTCTTCTTTTCATGGACTACTATATCTGGTTTTCTCGCATCTATTTTTTGAACTGTTGGTAATGGATGACCCCATGTGATATAAACATCATTTCTATGATGCTTTGTGGCTCATGTTTTCAATGTATTTCAGCTACTTCAATATTATAATATTTGCACATTACCCAATGAAACAGCCTTGCCACATTATTATACCTTTCGGTATACAGTCCTTCTGCCATTAGTATATCATAACCAGGAAGAAGATGTGTGATTGTTTCCAATTCTGTTTTGCAAAACTTACATTTGCCTGTTTCTCCCACATGTTCAATGGACTTTCTAAACCAATGTTTATTTATTTATTATTTATTATTTATTTTACATTTGTTAACCGGGATGGTCCGACTGGATACATGTCCTTTTTCAGCGGAGGCCCGGGGTGAAATGTGCACATAGTCTGCTCTCTTGAGCTGCCAATGTTAACCTTTCGTCTTTTGGTTTAAATTCACATCTCCTTAACCATTCCTGCATTCGATCCTGATCAACATGAGGTTGTTCCAAGAGTTTTCTATACTTGCATGTATATTTATGCATTTTCCATAGTTCTTGCCTTCTGATCTTATCCTTTACCTTATATTCTTTCTTTTGCTTTTTGGCACATTCAGTTGCTGCCACATTTTCATCTACTTCTGGTTTGATTGCCATTCCCGCTTGATACCGATATGCTTCTGCTAATCTAAGGGAAGTCATCCTAGGCTTATTCGCCTCATGTTTCAAAACTTTCACTATGTTTGGGTCTTGTGAGGTCAGCGGATAAGTATGTCCCACGATTGCAGATCTATACATATAATCAGTTTTGAAGAGGCCCATACCTCCCTCAGAATGGGGAATATATAATATTGGTATGCACTGATTTTTATACATCATTTCACGAGCATGAATCTTCCTTCTTGTTTTCCTGTCCAACCTATCCAACACCTTTTGGAGCCAATCAATCATTCCAAAACTGTAAGTTAGGACAGGAAGAGAAAATTGGTTTATAGCTTGGACTTTGTTCCTGAATGTCAATGTTGTTTTCACTATTAATTTAAGTCTTCTAAAATATTCCTTATTAAGTTTTATTCACATTTGTTCAGGTGTTATTGTTGATCCTTCATGAATTCCCAAATATTTATACACTCCCACTTGCTCAAGTTCTTTTATATCACATTCCTGTCTCAAACTGATGTTTTCTTGGTGCTGCAACTTTCCTGCTTTAAAGGTTGCTTTTGCTCATTTATCAAGACCAAATGACACTCTTACAGCATCTTAAAAAGTTTTGACCACTTGCAGTTGTGGTTTCAGCTCCTCATCTGATACAAAATACAGTTTTTAATCATCTACAAAATAAAGATGAGAAGTCTTTATACTTTGTTGTTTTCTGGGAGCCAAACTGTATCCATGACCTAATCTATTACGTAGAAAACTTAATGGGTTAAGGGCAAGACAAAATAGCAGCAGTAACAGAGTCACCCTGGAATATCCCCCTTTAATTTTTTTTACCCCTCGAATAATAATTTGTCCTTTATCTTCGCTTAACTGCAAAGTGGTTTGCCACTGTTTCATGGTCGCTGTAATGTAATCAGTGTAGTGTGCATCTTATACATTTTTAAGCACTTTTTTATCCATGAATGTGGGATATTGTCAAATGCTTTTTTATAGTCCATCCATGCCTCACTTAGATTCTTCCCCTTTTTACAGTTCTCCATTATGACTTTATTTAACAAATGATCCTTTGTTCCATATGATTTTCTATTATTAATGACTTTATTTAACAACAAATGATCCTTTGTTCCATATGACTTTCTATTAATGACTTTATTTAACAACAAATGATCCTTTGTTCCATATGGCTGGCTTTCTATTATTAATGACTTTATTTAACAACAAATGATCCTTTGTTCCATATGATTTTCTATTATTAATGACTTTATTTAACAACAAATGATCCTTTGTTCCATATGACTTTCTATTAATGACTTTATTTAACAACAAATGATCCTTTGTTCCATATGACTTTCTATTAATGACTTTATTTAACAACAAATGATCCTTTGTTCCATATGGCTTTCTATTATTAATGACTTTATTTAACAACAAATAATCCTTTGTTCCATATGACTTTCTATAATTACCATTTTCCTCTATTGCCATGATTGGGTTTTCTTCTAAATGACTATAATCTCTGTCGGCATCAATTCCAGTGTACAGTTTACACGTCGTTGGAAGGCACGTTATTGGTCTATAGTTTTTAGGATAGCTTGCAGGTTCACTCTTAAGTAGGAGTACTGTTTTTCTTATTGTTAACCAGGCTGGTGTCTGGTCAGTGTGCACATATAAATAGTTCTTACTCATGGCTACATCTTCATGTAAAGATGTTAATAATTTTAACCAGAAGTTAGGTACTGCATCTGAGCCTGGAGCTTTCCATTTAGGAGCTTTTCTTAACTTCATTTCAATATCTCTGGCCGTTACTTCATCCCATTTCATATCTTGTACATTTGTTCTTCTTATGCTTTCTCTATCCATTTAGCATTTTTGTTATGTTCTACAGAATTTCCATAGATACTTCTCCAAAATGTATCTGTTTCTTCTTTTTTTGGTGGTGTTTCAATTTCTTTTGCCTCGTTTCCCAACTCTCTATAAAACTTTTTTTTGGGTCATCAGTAAATTGCTTATTTTATACTTTTCCTTTATATTTATCTGCATATCTTTTAATTTTTTCTGCCTGTGCTGACATTTTTGGTTTATTATTTGCAATAGTGCACAATAGATCCTGATCTGTTCAGATACTGGGCATTGTTTTTATCTCGTCTATCTCTTTGTGTACTTTTGTTGATCTGTTCGCTCTTCTATACTCTTCCAACAGTGACACTTTGTCTTAATTGCTTTATAATTTTCTCTATTCGATACTTCCATGATGGCATTTGAATTCTCCCTTCCTTTCCCTTATTATCCTGTGTTTTTGTGGTAAGACTTCATCTGTTATTAATTGTATTATATCCTGTTTACTTCTTGTAGAACAGAGCGTGTGTGCTGTATCTTTAAGAAGCATTTCAAGGACTGAATGTGCATATAAGTAACAAGCATGTGCTAGCTTCAGTGCCATTTTGAGAGTGCAGCCAGAGAGTGATCATGTATGAGTGTAATAGCTAATTTGTATACAGGTTTATCTAAGTAAAAGTTATTAAGCCTCAATCCTATGTGTTTGTATATAATAAAGCTGCTTGAACAGAACCCACAGTCTCGTCTATTACATCCTGACTAGACGAGCAACATGGTGTCAGAACAGGGATTCCAGAGAATGCTTTCCAGAGCTATGAGGTGCAGAGTTAACAGTGAAGGCAAACTAAGAGAAATGAACATGAAAAAAGGCCAGAAAAGATTCAAAGGTAAGGAAAACTTGCACGAACAGTTTGTTTTATAAAAAAGATAAAATAGAGCATTACAAGAGCACAAACCGCATTATTAAACAAGTGAGAGGCACAAAAGATTTGTTGATTAAACAAAATGTTTAAAATTAAGAGATTTGATAAAACAAGCATCAGAAAAGTATATAAGGGGCTTGGAATTACCTCGGAAAAGTAAAACAAGCATGTTTAGAGTAGAACGAGCACAAGAAAAGTATAATGGGCATGAAAAGAGAATAAACAAGAAAAACGAATATAATAAAGGCAAAAAGAGCACATTAAGCATAAATAAAGCAAGGCAAATACATGTTTTTTGGCAAAGTGCTGTGTTTTGGCATAACTACTACTTCGTATTGTATTCAGGGCATAACTAGAGTTATTCAAAGTATCTCAAATTGTGTAAAAGTGCTTACAGTGTGTGCTTATTACTGTGCATGTATTCCAGAGAGTTTATTTGTGTGCAAAGTGCCGCTATTTCATGAATACAAAGTATAGCCATTTCGAAAAGTTTCTTGTGCTGGGTGTGTCTATTTGCAAAGTGCTGCCATTAGAGTGTTTGTTGCACTGTAAAGAATTATCTAGCAAAGTACCACCACATTTTGGCTAAGTTTCAGTGTGCTGTGTACTGTTTATTTGCAAAGTGCAGTTACTTCGAAATGTTTCTTACTCTGAGCTTCTTTTGCACAGTTCATTCGCACAGTGCAGTTATTTTGAATATATTTCTTACACTGATAAGAGGTGATTTCTGCAGTACAGTAATTTCAAGAGTATGACAGTGCCCAAGAGACTTATTTCGTAAAGTTCAGTTATTCATAGGCTTGTTGTGCTTTTGGGCATAGTTACGAATACTGACATAAACTTCTGGCATATGTATATGTGTGTGTGTTCATGCATATTTGCAAAAACCCTTCACTGGTATGTGTTAATATGGTAGACAGATTTTAAAAGCTCTCACCACTTGTATTTGTTCAGAATATTGCAGGGAACTGGAGATATTTGAGCAAGAGTACGACATTTTTATATAAACACCTTATTCTGACAAAGATGCACTCCACAGGGCATTCCTTTTGTTAAACATAGCTGGGTCAGAGGCCAGTGAAAGAGAGCATTCATTTGTGTACGCACCAACAATATAGGAGAGAGAAGGTGAAAAACATCATATTGTTGTGCAGGCTGAATCAAGGGAAGACCCGAGTGTGTGAAGTGCAAATTCAGAGAAATGTGTAATCCCCAGACAAATATTACATTAGAGAGGCATTTGTTTTGCACCAGAGATCAGAAACCAGGGGAAACTTTTGCAGCTTTTATTACTGACCTGAGGAACAAAGGTAAATGTGCCGGTTTGGTGACTTAAAGGACGAGTTGATAAACGGCAGGCTTGTGTCTGGTATTAATAATGCTGCTGTGAGAAAGATTTTGCTTCATGACAGTGATTTAATGCTAAGCAAAGCTACTGAGATTTGTCAAATCCATGAAATTACAGAAAGGCAAACAAGTACGCTTGCAAGTGATAAGAGCATGGTTTCGGTAGGCACCAGAGCAAATGCAGGCAACATGTAACGCGTGGCAAACAGAAGCAGGCCTAAGTACATGGCAGCCAGAGCCCTGTGGGTTCGCAGGAGACACCATGTAGTTTTCCAGCAAGTTCTAAGAAAGGAGCATGCTCAGTTCAGTATAAGAGTGAATCAACAAAACCCAAATCTAGCTTTATAGTTAACTGTCGCAAATGTGGTGCCAGTCATGAGTCTAAAACAGAGAAATGCTTGCCATATGGTCAGCAATGCCACAAGTGTAAAAAATTGAACCATTTTTCAAAAGTTTTGCAAATCAAGTAAACCTCACACAGTTAAAAAGAAGGTTCACTCAAAAAAGCAAGTTGATCATATACAGAGCTGCAACTCTACATTCTATGTAGATGGTGTATCAGTAATTGGTGAAAAGGTTAATGCAGTGAATTTGTTGGCAAAGAACGAAGGGTTTTGTACTGTCCAGATCAATGGTAAATTCACCAAGCTCAAAGCAGACACTGGTTCAAAGTGTAATGTTATGTCAGCAGACACAGTTGCTAAAGTAAGAGCTGGTGAACAGCTCAATGTGGCTAGTAGTGCGAAACCTGTTGCATATGGAAGTGAAGAAATTCAAACCGAAGGCTCAGTAGTGCTTTCATATTGTTACAGCTTTTTATTCTATGTAGTCCAAAGACCTGTGCAGTCATTAGTGGGTCTAAGAGACAGTTTAGGAATGAATCTGCTTTCTTTTACCAAGAAGGTTCATCATATAAGCACATATCCTAGTTCCAATTTTTCTGAAGCCATTTTCTCAGTGTGCTGATGTTTTTGTTGACAAGTTAAGCAAACTTCCAGTTGTGTATTCTATGAAGTCAGACCCAGAGTTCATTCCAGTGGTTAGACCAGCAAGAAAAGTTGCGATAGCTATGCAGGATAAAGTTAAAGCTCAGCTGGATAAAATGGTGCAGCAAGGTGTAATTTGTCCACTTACAGAACAAACTGAATGGGTGCTGTCCATGGCAGCAGCCCACAAGAAAGGCTCAGACAAAATCAGAGTATTGACCCAGAGATTTGAACAAAGTATTAGAGACTGCGTCACATCATCCAATGCATACAGACAAAGAAGTCGCAGCCCAAATACCAAATGCCACTCTCTTCCATTTTGTATGCAAAAAGTTAATTTTGGCAAGTGATGCTTGATCGCAAATCCTCATTACTGATTACTTTCAGTAACCTGTTTGACAGATACAGATTCCTAAGGATGCCATTTGGAATAAATTCTGCAAGTGAAGTTTTTCAGAGTGCAATGGGGCAAATTTTTTCAGGTTATCCTTGTGCCATAATAGTAGATGATTTATTGGTTGGAGGCAATGGTGAAGCAGAGCATGACAGAAACCTTAAGAGAGTTCTAGAAAGAGCATGTGAAGTGAACTTAAAGCTCAATCCTCTAAAGTGCAAATTCAGATTAGCAGAAGTTACATATGTAGGTCATTTACTTACCAGCACTGGCTTGAGACCAGACCCATCCAAACAAGCAGCTATTCTTGAGATGCCAGCACCTGATAATGTTCAAGCTCTACATTTTCTTGGCATGGTCAACTATTTAGGCAAGTTTATAACAGACTTCAGTGATTTGACAGCACCTTTGAGAGATGATGCACAACAATGTTACATGGTTTTGGTTGGGACAGCACCAGAGAGCATTTGAAGACCTTAAGCGGAAAACTGCCACCCCACCTACATTAAGATACTATGATGCTAATAAACCGGTAACTCCTTCCTGTGAGGCTTCAAAATTTGGTCTTGGCATAGTTATTCTTTAAGAAGGCAAATCAATAGCCTATGCATCTGGAACCCTTACCTAAACTGAAATGCAATATGCACAGATTGAGAAAGAACTTTTGGCAATGGTATTTGCATGCTCAAAGTTTCATGATTTTATCTATAGTCGAGCTATTCGGATTAAAACTGATCACCAACCTCTAGTTACTATTCTAAAGAAGCCCATGCATTCATCTCCAGAGAGATTACAAAGAATGATGCTGAAATTGCAAAGGTACAACTCCAAAATGGTCTACACAAAAGGCAAACATCTTTATCTGGCTGACAACTTTATCTATTTCACCCAGAAATAGAAACAGAAAGGAACAGCTTGATGCAGAGAATTTGACTTTGACATAATGGAAGTGCACAATTTTTCTATCACAAGACTTGATGAGCTGAGAGATCATACGAAGACTGATCCAATTTTGCAAAAGCTCAACCACTAAATTAATGTTGGGTGGCCATCAAAGTAATCTAGTGTACCACCTGAAGTACAAACTTATTTTCTGTACAGAGATAAGATGTTAATGGAAGATGGCATTACTTTCAAAGGTCCTAGAATTGTTGTTCCTGCTTCCTTACAACATGAATATATCCAGATTTTGCATCATGGTCACCCAGTTTCTGAATCGACCAAAAGAAGGGTGAGAGAACTAGTGTTTTGGCCTTATCTAGTAAAAGACATTGATAAAGTACTTTCTTCTTGTTCAGTACGCAATAGTACTAAAAAGCATTTGAAAAGAGAACCACTTCAGCTAAGTCAAGTTCCTGAACTATCTTGGTCAACAGTAGCCACCGATATATTCCAGTGGAACAATCAGCATTACTTACTATTGGTAGACTCTTATTCAAACTGGTTTGAGATCGATTTACTACCTAACGTCCACTGCTGTTATCACTAAGTTGAACTGTCATTTCTCACTCCATGGTAGTCCACACAAAGTTGTTTCTGACAATGTCACTCAATTTACTAGTCAGTTGTTTCAGAAATTTGAAGAGAATAGGACTTTGTACATGTTACTAGTAGTCCAGAATATCCACAGTCAAATGGACTAGTTGAACATACAGTACAGAGTGCAAAGCAATTACTTGAAGGGTCAAAGCGTGACAGTACCTATGACTTTTTGGATTTACTCAATCTCAGAAACATATCCTGTGATGATATACTTGGCTCACCTGCTCAAAGACTTCTATCCAGGAAAACCAGGATAATATTGCTTATTAGTTCCAGTTTGTTGAGGCCTAAAGCTAACAACACCAGAACCATTACAGCCCAATTATTCAGAAAACGTTCTTTCCAGAAGTCCAACTATGATAAATTGAGTGGATTTATTCATCCATTGAAAGGATACAAACACCGAAAGGTTTCGACCGGATTGGTCAAGTAACAGGTATATGTACCGAGCAGAGATCCTACTTCGTAGGATCTAAGGGTGTGGAATACAGGAGAAATCGCAGGCATCAGCATTTGTTCCCGTGATACAGACTCTAGATCTCAAAGCAATCCAGACAATGTTCTTGTTGCAGAACGTGTCTAAACTTCTACTTCCACTTCTGATGATGTCCCTGATGTTCCTAAGGCTGAACATTCAGCAGAGACTGTCCCAGTTGCTAAATCTGATTCTAAATTTTATGTCACACGTTTTGGTCGCATTTCCAGACCTAGTGTGAAATACACAGTGACCTGAACTTGATCGTATATATATATATATATATATATATATGTATCTAGTTCTGTATAATTGCATGCCAAAGAATTATTTGTATTGATTGCATGTCAACTGATATTGTCAATATTGCATAACCTATTTCTCAATAAGGGAGGATGTAGAACAGAGCATGTGTGCTGTATCTTTAAGAAGCATTTCAAGGACTGAACATGCATATAAACAGCAAGCACGTGCTAGCTTCACTGCCATTTTGAGAGTGCAGCCAGAGAGTGAGCATGTATGAGTGTAATAGCTAGTCTGTATATAAGTTTATCTAAGTTAAAGTTATTAAGACTCAGTCCTGATGTGTTTGTGCATAATAAAGCTGCTTGAACAGAACCCATGAAATTCCATCTATTACATCCTGACTAGAAGAGCGACACTTCAGTTATATCATATGAAACTCCATGGACAGTCTTAATTACTGTGTTCATTTGTATTATCAAACTTCTAACTTTTGGGGTTTTATTGACTTTCTGTAGTATATTTCTTTTAATGATCTTAATATGTCTGTCCATGTCTATTAAATCAAGCAACTCTTCACTTAGAACATTTTCTTCTAAAATGAGGCTACATTATTTGTTCTCCATTTCCTACAAGCATTCTATATCAAGTTCCAAAGCATCTTCCTGTGCCATATTGTTTTTCATTTCATCCTGTGTTATCTGTTGCTCTTTTATATGGGAGCTCACTGGCCTATTGCTCCACAATCTTAATCTAAGTTGCCACAGTTTCCCGATCCTTCTTACTGTAAAACTCCACCTGAAGGTTTGTACTGGTTTCCTTTGAAAGGTTCCAAAGTATCTTCATATGACAACTGATTAGATGTTTCCCACTCTACTTGTATCTCCTTAACTTGGGGATCCATTGCTCTAGCTTGCTGTGATGTTACCAGAGTTAGATTTTCTACACTACATCCTTCACTTCGTAGGTAATCATAACTTCAGTTTCTATTTCTTTAACTTCTCCTTTACAAATCCTCTTTTCTACTTTTCCTCTTTGTTTTCTTATTTTTTGTACTGTAAAATTTTCCAAGTCCAGATGCCTTTGCCTGTATTTCTTTTCAAATATCTTTGGTGCTACTTTTTTGTACTGATTACTTTTGCTTTCTCTTTTACATAAATATTGCACACATTAAATCTTTTTCTTTCCCATGTCTATATTTCTTCACAGATGTCTCCTGCTCCTCCTATTTCTCCTTACTTTGGCAACTCATTTCATAACGCTTTGATGTAACCTGCGTCAGACTTTCTGCACTAAATCCTTCACTTCACAAGTATTCCATAACTTTGTCTTCTATTTTTTAACTTCTACTTTAGTAATCTTCTGGTCTACATTCCCTCTTTGTGATCTTATTTTATTTATTTTTTTTACTGTGAATTTTCTCGTACATGGATGCCTTTGCTTGTATTTCTCTTCAAATATCTTTGGGGCTGCCCTTTCTGTGTTGATTAATTTAGCTTTCTCCTTTGCATAAACATTGCACCATATCAGATCTTTCGTTCCCATGTCCATAGTTCTTTTTATACCTTTCAAAAGTTTAAATTTTGTTCTTTATATTTTTACACTTCCTCAGTCACTTCTTTTTCCAAACAGCCTAAGGTTTCTTCGTCTATATAATGTTTTTCATAAATGTTGTATAGGTTAAGACAAATTTTTATTTGAAGCTTCTGACAGTTTTTCTTGTGAAAGTACATTTCTTACTTCTAATTTCTCTCATAATACTTTTGTATAACTTCTGTTTGGAAATTCTGGAATCCTTGCATAATAGTAACAAGATATAATTTATTTCTTATTTTCAATAGTCCACTGTATCGTCTTTATGGTTCTTTTTTGCTTATCACTATTTGTGGATTGCTACTTCCTTCTACAACAAAGGGGCCCAACCACCCCAAGGGCCTGACCTAGCCCCACTGTAGGAATGCTTTTGTGTCTTGAGGATTCTAAACTATCCTATTTTCCAGTCCTGGCATCAGTGTGCTTACCAGGATTGGGCACTTTTTTATCCTGGGTCTTGTGCACGCAGCTATCTCTTTTATTTTTAATCTACTTCTATCCATGATATATGCTGTATAAAATATAGTCTATATATTAGTGTCATCCTGGTGAGATTGTATGAAAACAGGGTCCATCTCATGAAGGTACTCACCAAGACTTGATGATGAATTCAATTCCAGCAATACTATTCTCCTTTGTTTGCTGACTTATCTTTCCATTCAGAGCCCGGGTTCTCCTACATGATTTTGGAGATGCTCTTTAAAATGTCCACTGCCAGGGGTTTGCAACCAAGAGGACTGCTTAAGGTGGAGGTATGACTCCTGTAATCTATAGTGGGGAAGGCACAGGCTGTGTAGGCCAACCCCTGCTCATTATTATTACCTGTATGAATTCTCCAAAACCAGAAAGTACAGCTGTGTACACTTACCATAACTGTAGATGTTTGAGTGTATTCACTGTTGCAGTCATCACATTTGGGTTATCCTTGCCAGGGTAGCCCTTGGCCAGCCCGAATACCATAGACTTAGTATTTCTGCATCAGTTGCTGTCACTTGAGGACTGACGTCAGGTCGTCAGTGGTATAAAGGAAGGCATCAGATGCCATTACGTCAGTTTTTCTTGCCCTAACCTGTCAGGATCCCCCAAGGTAGGTGGTCAGGCTGTGGCAGAAGAACCCCACCAGTGGAAAATAAATACCAAAAAGGAAGAAAAAAGAAATGGGGATGGAGGGAGGGAAACCAGGACTGCAACAGTGAATACACTCGAACATCTACATTTATGGTAAGTGTACACAACTGTACTATGTTCTTCATGTTTCACTGTTGCAGTCATCACATTTGGGTACATTCCCAAAGCTGAGGAAAATGGGTGGAGGCAGGCCAGGAAGCTAGGGGCTGGCTAGCATGCCTTGCAAGACTGCAGAGGCAAACCCTGCTCTGGACTTAGGCAAGAGAGGCAGGTGATAATGCTTGGTAAAAGTATGAACAGATGTCCAGGTGGCAGCCTCCAAGATATCCCTGGTGGGGACTCCTCTGAGGAAAGCTGCAGAGGGGAAGGCTGCTGTGGTGGAGTGTGTCCTGACCTCCTTGGGGGAGGGTTGCGATGCTGTTTGTAACAGAAATGGATGCAGTGTGCTATCCATTTGGAAATGGTTTGCTTGGAGATGGCTTTGCTTTCTGCCCCTGAAGCAAAGCTAACCAGCAATTGATCAGACTTCCTGAAGGGTTTAGTCCTGTCCAGACAGTATCAGAGTTGTCTGTGCACATCTAGAGAGTGCAGAATCCTTTCTCCCTTGTTTTGGGGGTTACGAAAGAAGGTGGGTAAATGAATTGGTTGAGAGCCACACTGGACACCACCTTGGGCATGTCTGCATGGAAGATGATACAGGGTTCCACAGCCATGAGTGCGTGCAGCTCAGAGACTCTTCTGGCTGAAGTGATGGCCAGGAGGAAAGCTGTCTTCCAAGAGAGAATTTAGCTCTGCAGAAGAAGCTAGTTCGAAGGGGGGCAGGGTGAGCTTTTCCGAGACAAAGTTAATGTCCCAAGCTGGTGTCAGTGCCCTTCTCGGGGGCCTCAAGTTGCTAGCCCCTCTGAGGAACTGTTTAATCAGTGGGTGTGAAAAGAGAGGCTGCTCAGTGGGAAAGTGAGCAGAAATAGCAGAGGCATGAATTTTTATAGAGGAGAATGAGAGACCACTGTGCAACAAGTAATCCAAGATGAGAGGGATGGAGGGCTGTGATGTTAGCCTGGATCCAGGTGCAGAACCATTTCCATTTATCTGCATAAGACTTTCTGGTGCTAGGACGTCTGGCCTCTCAGATAACATCCAGAACCTATTTACTGAGGATGGCAGATTGGTCAGGGGCTAGGGTATAAGCCAAGCTGCCAAACTGAGTGTTTGGAATTGGGGGGTGCATGAGTTTCCCTTCCCTCTGGATTAAGAGGTTTGGAATCTGAGGAAGATTCCATGGGGGCAGCGGGGACAGACTGCACATCAAGGGGTACCAGTGCTGTCTGGGCCAGTCTGGAGCTATGAGAATGGTCCTTAGTTTTTCCTCCCTTATTTTGAGCAGTATCTGAGAATGAGAGGCAGGGGAGGAAAAGCATAGACCGAGAGATTTACCTAGGGGAAGGACATGGCATCCACTTTCCAAGCCATGGAGTGATGTTCCCTGGTGCAGAGTTTGCTGAGTTGGTGGTTGGTGGGGGTGGCGAAGAGGTCGACCTCCGAGGTTCCCCATTTCTGAGTTATTAGGTAGAAGGCACTTCTCGAGCTGCCATTCGTGAGGGTCCAAGAGTTGTCTGCTTAATTGGTCTGTCAAGGAGTTGAGAGAGCCTGGCAGGTATTGAGCTAACAGGTGTATTTGCATGGAAGAGGCTGTGGACCAAAGGCTAATGCCCAGCCTGCACAGTGGGTAGGAGTGAGTCCCTTCCTGCTTGTTGATGTACCACATCACAGTGGTGTTGTCTGTCTTGATCAGGAGAACCCCTGGAGAAAGAAGGTGTTTGAAACTTACTAAGGCCTGCTGCACAGCCATCATCTCTTTTAGAGTGATGTGCAGAGGGAGTTGCTGTGGGTCCCATTGGCCCTGTATGCACCTGCCATCCAGGTGTGCACCCAAGTGTAGTCTGATGCATCTGTGGTGAGTGTCTGGGTGGGGGGAGTGGGGAGACGCCAGTCCTTTATTGTGGGAGCATGCTGTTGCCCACCAAAGAAATTCCTTCCTCAGGCAAGGAATTATAGGCAGAAGAGCTTCCAGACCCTGAGAGTGTTGACACAAAGGGCTCTTTAGGTACCACTAAATTTTCCTCATATGCAGTCTGGCATATGGAATGAGGAGTATGCAAGAGGCCATAGAACCCCAGGGCTTGCAGGATTTTCCTTGCAGAAAGCTGGGGCCTGGTGGCCAGTTGAGAGAAGTAAGCTGATAGGAAATATGTTTCCCTGGTGTAAGGTATGCCATCTGGGATACTGTGTCCAGACTTGCTCCCAGGAAGATTATCTTTTTGGTGGGTACCTGTTTGGATTTGTTTCATTGATTGTGTACCCTAGGGAACTTAGTAGGTCCTTTACAAAGGCCAGGTCTTTGAGCAGCTTTTCCTGGCTGTCTGCCTGAATAGGGCAGTCGTCTGATTAGGGGTAAATCTGAATACTTCTTTATCTGCAAAAGGCAACGGCTGAAGCCAGGCATTTTGTGAAAACTCTGGGAGCAGTAGATAAGCCAAAGGGAAGCACAGAGAACTGAAAGCGTTGAGATCCTGCCCTGAACCGGAGATATTTTCTGCAGGACTCCCTGATAGGAATGTGGAGGTAGACCTCTTTCAGGTCCAGGGTAGCTAGCCAGGTGTCCTTGGAGAGCATGGGTAGCAGTTGTTGGAGGGTAAGCATTTTCAATGTTGGGATCACCAGAAAGGTGTTTAGAATGGAAAGATCGAGGATGGGGTGCCAGGTGCCCTCTTTTCTGGGCACCAGAAAAAGTCTGGAGTAGAAGCCTTGGCCTATCTGCTCTGCAGGAACGTGCGCGACTGCCCCCAAAGAGAACAGGGAAATGATTTGTTTTTCAGCCTCTGACCACTGATTTGGTGGTAGATCTGGGAACCCTTCTGGGGTTAGAAGGGTGTGGAAGGAGAATTTGTACCCCTGAGACACGATGTTCAGAACCTATTGGTCCTTTAATGGTGGCCCAGGTGCTTGAGTGAAAAGAGAGCTTTCCTCCTAGGGGTATGTGAGGGTGGGCAGAGGTGTGGTTGGGAAGGGGCAAGTCATTGTGAGTACTTACCATAAGGGGGTGGCTTAGAACTCCCTGGTTTTGAAGTGGAGGTAGTCCACTGCTTTATCTCTGCAACCCCTGGGGCTACTGTCTGGGCGGGGGGGGGGGGTCTGTTTCCACGGGACCTAGGCTGGGCCTGTCTACTCGGAGCAGGAAAGGACCAGTGCTTGGAGGGGAAATGCCTGCTGAACCTAGGGGGCTGTACCTGTAAAAAATCTTTAGCAGTCTGCATAGATTTTGCTTTTTCTTCCATCTTTTTTAAAACCTCTTCTGCTTTAGTGCCAAACAAGTTATCTTTGTGTAAGGGTGCATCCAACAATTTTGATTTGACATGGTCTGGCAGGGGTCATTCCTTAAGCCATGTATGTCTTCTAATGACAGATCCGGTGACTGCTGTCCTGCAAGAAGCTTCAAGGGTGTCAGAACCACAGTGCAAAATGTGTTTAGTTACTTGACCAGCAGAATACATTAAGTACTGAAAATCTTTACATTCTGCCCATGCAGGAAAGGAGGAAATTTTTTGTTTACGGAGTTCCAAGGTATGTTACTGATACATAAGCATGTGGAACTGACAATTTAATGTCCTGATAGTAAGAGTAGCTGAGGTGTATACTTTTTTACCCCATCTGTCCAGTGCTTGGGAATCCCTGTCTGAGGGGGTGGGATTCTTAGCTGAGGTTGCTTTAATCCCTTTAGGTCCTTGAGTAATAACCTCAGGGTCAGCTGTAGGACTTTTAAAAAGATATTTGTGCAAGTCAGGAACTCTGTAATACCTGTCTGGTTTTCTGGGAGCAGGACGGAGGGTGTCTAGAGTCAATCTGGATTCAAGGAAGACATCATCCACCACATCTAGGACTGGGGGGATGGCTAGGGGCCTGTGTTGTGGAAAGTCCAAGAACTCTCCTAGTCTCTTTTTTGACTGTGGGTAGTCTTGACTCTCCCATTGGAAATGCTCCCTTAAGGTATGCAGGGTTTCCCCAAAGAAAAAATCCTCTGGGGGACAGGCTGAAAGAACGTATTCTTCTGCATCAGAATCCTCATAAGTGGAGAGTGGCTGCATGTCTTCATAGTCAGATGCATCGGATTAATCTGAGTCTTATTCAAACAAAACTACTGGAGACAGACCTCTTTTCCTTTTTGAGGGAGTGGACTGATCAGCATGATAAGGTCTTCTGCCATTTTCAGCATTTGAAACTGAGGCAAGGGAGCAGGTGCCTGAGAATGGGTAGTCAGTTTCTTGGGTGTGGTTCGACCCCTGGGCCTGAGAAACTCAGCTGGTTTCGAAAGAACGGTAGTCGTGAAAGAAGACGCCGGTTTATGTCGGGTTTCGGTGTTGCGAAGGACATCTTCAGAAGCCAGTGCCTGCACAGCGGCTCTGGACTCATCCAAGGTAGAGACGACCTCAGGATCCTTAGAAAAAGAGTTCTGCGGCATACCAGACTCCAAAAGAGTCTCAGTAGCGGCCTGGAAATGAAATGAAGTGGGCATCAGGGGCTGCGAAAGCGCCTCACTGAGTTCCGGAGGACAGACTACCAATTTAATGGAAGTGTCTTCAGAAGGTTTGGTCCTGTGAGGTCTGTCTCTCTCTTTATCTTTACGGAATTCGAGGACTGTAAACGGAAATATCTAGCTACAATAAGGGCCCAATGATGGATAGTTCTGGCGTTAAAGCACAGAAGTGACAATGAGGGACGTCGTGGTCTGGGCCTAGACAAGTGACGCAGTAAGAATGGAAGTCCTGGTGTTGTATTTGCTTTCCACAGGAGACACAATTACTAACTTTTTCTGACATCGGTCAGTGCAAGAAAAAAGGATCCCCAACAGGGTATTTAGCTTTTGAAGACTTCAACTTCAATTCGGAAATGAATTCAGGTAGCAGCCAACCGGCACTTGTGTGAACTGCTTCTGCTTCAGGCTCCATGGCAAGAAAGACTGATGTAATGGCATCAGATGCCTTCCTTTACACCACTGACGACCTGATGTCAGTCCTCAAGCGACAGCAACCGATGCAAAAATACTAAGTCTATGGTATTCGGGCCGGCCGAGGGCTACCCTGTTAGAGACAACCGAAATGCAATAACTGCAACAGTGAAACATGAAGAACATCTTTCCTGAGATTAGGAGTAAGAGTTCATTATCCCTTAGTATTTGGATCAGCCAGTGGTTCCATGTGGTACATTTTATTTATACTTCTTCTAGATTTCTTGCAGATGGGGTCAAAGTCACAGGACTAAATAACACTTTTTGGGGTTTATGCTGACATGACAACATCATGGTTGTATGGATGTTGCTGAATGGAGACGATGAGAGATGGTGAACAGTGATAGAGGCATGGTGGAGAATGAGGCCCATAATAGTTTTATATGTGCCTGCAAAGCAATTTTGTTGAAAGCCACTTTCAGCAATAATAGATTTTTTACTTTCCCACTGTTGTGTGACCATGAAGATGGTATACAAATGGGGTTGCCCAGTACAGAAAAACAGAAGGTGGCGTTCAGTGATTAACTTTCAGTCTTTCTGCACTCACAGAAATCCCTTCAAGTCAACATAAGCCTGGGAAATGCTTTTCTTTCTGAACTATGAAGACAGGCGTGACAGTCCTATGAGGGGTATGACCTCTTCAACCAGTTTTATGGTAGTAGTAAAAACACCATAGCCAATGGCAGAAAACTCCAGATAATTTCTGATATGCTGAGAGAATATGACAGGACATTTGGAGGTGAGGCAGGAGGATTAACCTCATTGGAGTCTGACAATAATGGAGGAAAATAAATAACTCTCCAGAATGTTCTCCCAGCTCAACTATTAACTTTGAATAACAAGGCTTAAAGGAACTAGTACTCAGCCAACAAAGGCAACAGTACAGGTTGAAACCTGAGGGGCTTACGATGCATGTGCATACCCTCACATCAGTCATTCAATAAACGCATCTAACTTCATAAATGCTGCTGGATTCATATCTTTAAAAGATGCCACTTATGAATAATGCTTTGATTGTTTGGCCAAAGAAGCAATCAAAATAGACGGAGAATGGCAGCTGCAGCTCTTGGCCTGTCGACAGAAGAGATTTTTGGAAAGTAAACTGTTCTACAATGCTTTCCTTCACTGGAGTTTTGTAGCATTGTTAAAGCGCCTGCAGACTGGGAAACAATTGTCATACTGCACTCCCTACACAGAAAACATTGCCTGTTGGCCAGCAGAATTTCCCTACTGCAGGCACACTTAGATAATGTAGAAGTCATCAAGAAAGGAAAATGGTGATCATACTCTAGATCAAAAGAGAAAGGAGGAGAACCTGATAAAAATGGGATAAAGAGCAGGAAACTTCATCATAACACATGAAATGTGAAGAAAAAGAAGAAGGAAGAAAAACATTAGTACTTACTAAGCCCAAGGAAATAATGTAATCTCAATCAGAAAGTTAGGCTGAGGCAATTTCTTTTACACCAAATAGCTTTTTTCAACAGGAAAGAGCTAGAGATAGTTTTGACGTGCATTATATGAAAGGAGATGTGGAACTGTCAGACAGGGAAGTTTTATCTGCCAAGCTGCCATAACAGTACCAGCATAAGTCTTAAGAGATATCTGAATATCGGCCTGTTCCTATCACACTGTTAGGATCTGTCATGACGTAGAATACATGCAGAACACCAACAACTCTGCTGTTAACACAGCCTGCTTGTCCAGGCTCCTTACCTCTTATGAGACATTCAAGTGCTGATAACTACACTAAGGGGATTGGACATAATGGTTTGCACACGGGAATAAGCATAAACTGGTAATGAGTCTCTTCTTCGTTGTTCTGGTCATCGTATATCTGTCAGTGTTGCTGATGATTCCTGTCGGCATACCAACCTTCACTTCCATACCATCTAATTTCAAGAAGATACTAATACCAGTGTGTCTCACTCAGAAACTGGTCTGTCTGACATTGCTGCTGCTATTTACTGTTACTGGGGTTCCAAAAATGTCAGCAGCTTTCTCCACTCATTGCTAGAACTGTTCTGCTTGTTGGAGCAGCTTAATGTGACAATTAACCAGAAAGTACAAAGGCAATTTCTGCTTATTTTTTTTTTTTTTGGTGAAAACAGAGGTTTCTCATAAACAAAGATATTCCTGACAAAGTGCATTAACGGGGACACAAAACAATTCATGTTTGAAGTAGTAGAGCAGCTGACACACTAATTTAAAATGACATGATTATGCACCCCACTACGCAAAGTATTTGCAGTTTAGATTCCCGTGCAAAAATAAAGGTTGAAGACCATCTCCTGGGACAATCATCAGTAATTCTTGGAAGATCTTCTCATTACTAAGATTCCAAATTCTGCAGTACGAAGCATGGATCCAGTGCCAATGACATTATTATGAGCAGTACACTAAGCCTATAAATTTGACTTTTGAGGACTGCGCAAGTGGCACATTCCATGGAAGATAATGTTTGACCACCTAAAAGCACTGTCTATAATAATGCTTCTGTCATACCCAATGCACTATACTAGGCACCAGGCATTAAGTACTGAGAAGCAAGTAACCTCATCAGATGGGTGTCAAATTCTCACAAACTGGTGTACTCTTCTCTAACACATTTAAGGTAATTAAGCTGCCAAGGAAAGATGTCACATACATAATCATAACCCAAGATCTTCTATTGTGTTCAGTATGACCTTCATCTCTCCCCCTCCATCCCTCTTCTTCCTTGGAAGCATCTAAGTCAGACAGGTACTGAAACTTCTGAAAGGGAAACAGTGCAACTTTCTCTTCAGAATTGCAAGACTTAGGCCGAGAGATTGAGTGTTTCACAAGCTGCTCAAGGAGACGAGACAAGAATCTCACCACCTGGCAAATTCTTCCCATGATACTAAGGATCCCTTTGGAGATTCTCATGGATATCCATGGGCACCAGCCACTGTCAAAGATCTCAAGTCAGTGGGTAGGACAGCCAATGAATCACTCATTAAGGCTCTCACTACAGGCTTCATGGAAACGACCAATAAAACACACCAATGGCAGACTACAATGGGGCCCAGAGGAAGGTTAAAGGCTATCACCATTGGCAGTAAACCACAACATGGAGTGAGAGTGATATATGGAGCACTTTAAACTATAGTCAATTGTGTCACCAAAATCCCTTCAACAGAAGGCTTCAATGCACTCATCAATGATCCAAGGTCCAGTCTAGCAAAGAACTGCCAAGGAGGCCTCTGTGACTATTTATTAACGGAAAACTATGAATAGAGATCTCTCAGTCCCTCCCAATCACTGCAACTAAGGTCTTGATTCTGCCACCTATTGCTCAATACTTCTGTAGCAATTACCAAACTGGTGGAGTTGAAAAGTTTCCAGATGCTGCTGCTATATGAACAATGATCACAGCACAGGCAGTGCCATGCAAAAGGCACTTCTTTCCTAGTCCAGAAAAATTGAACCAATTAGTAACTGGAAGGAACATTCCCCCAGCAGGTACCAGAGATGGACCAGGATACTGTAGGATGGGAGTCTACATTAGCTGCCTGAAAGCCCCAAAAAGAGCTGAGTTATGCTACTACAGATAACTTTTCTCCTGCAGTCAGCAGTCAAAAACATAGTGAATGAACAGAAAGCAGTATAGCTGCATGGCAGCAGGTCCAGTCCTACTATCTCCATTTAGGACTGCTCCCCTGAATTCAAGTGCAGTACTGACACTATGCCCAGGATGTAATATCCTGTAAACAAGACCAGCTTGCTCCAGCACAGACAGGTCTCTACAGCATACAGTGGAGGCTATAATACTCATTACAATGAGGCCTTACAGGACTAGAAAATGACAGGATCATGAAATACTGAAACTGTATAAAGATGAACCTTAATAATGGAACATTTCAGTATAGAACTGGACAAAGACGTCAAGTGGTTCATGAAGAAAAAGACCCTACAGGAAAAAGGATTAAATTCCTACCTATAAAGTGAACCTCTTATGCTTAAATGCATCACTTGACCTTATAGTTCACCTCCTAGCTGTCAGGAGAACTGAAGAAACTTCAGGAAACACAACAGAAGCCAGATGAGGTGGGGATGCGGATGATAATCTATTTCCAGAGTAAGGGGATTACATGTGGCAGGGCTTGGGCAAAGTAGTACAGCAAGCAAATCCAAATCTGACAAGCCCAATATGGTGTTATCAGAATTATGATCTCCTCGTATCTTCAGACAGGCTTGCTAAATGAGTGGTCCTGGCAGAAAGGTGTAAATTAAATTCCTGATCTGTGATAAGGATAATGTGTTTCAGCAGAGAACCTCTGGATTTTTGTCTCATTAGCAGAACAGCAGAAAGCTTGGGTGACTGGGCTTGTGAATAGATGCATTTCAATAACTGTCCAGTTTCTCAAAGATCTTTTCCAGCATGACATGCTTTTATTCAAAATCTAAATGTCCTATCCTGCTGAACACACCTACTTGGACACTTGAGTACCATTGAAATGCCTTGGGTGAGAGGGAACAACTGCTGGCTAATGGCATAATTCCAAATAAGCCTGTTTTTCTGGAAAAAAAAAAAAGATGAGAATGCATGCTACCCTGTTGCTGATGCAGAAGGGAATGAGGAGGTTGCTTACCTCAAGTAACTGACAAACAAATGGCCAAGAGTGAGAAAGCCCTGAAAGGGCAGACCACCAAGCCAGACTGCAGTCAACGCTAGCACATTCATGTGGAGATTTAATTCCTAAAAGCACCGCATCCTCTTTTTTTTTTTTTTTTAAGACCACATTCTATTAGTCAGCCAGAAACAAAAGTGTGCTCCCCTTTTCAGCCTGCAGTCTCCAACTGCAACAAGACAATGGTAAGACCATGGAAAAGTCTAGACACCTCCATCCATCACTCCAATTCTTGCATCACTGGAAAGTTAGATGAAATCCGATCTCTGAGGTTGTCCAGACACTAATTTCAGCAAGATGCCCAAGACCACAAGGAGACCCTTGGGTAGAGCCTGGAAAACAAACGCCAGAAAGACAGCTGGCATGAGCCTACTGCCCTGGAGGAAAGACCAGCCAAGAGAGCTGTGAAGGACCAGACAGTGAAAGATTCAGGCAAGGATCACTATTTTCTCTCTGGAGCCAAAAGATATGTTAGAAAAAATTATCCAAGATAAATCCTGGGAAATTAACTCTCTAAAACAGGAAGAGCTGAGACTTCTTGGGATTCACTTTCATACTAAGCTAGGCAAATTACAGAGACTCATCCCTATGGTTTTGCTAGATGCAATACGGATTGGATTGAAGGGCACCAACAATCCAAGAAACAGAACATGTTGATCCCCAGCTTTGCAAAGCAAAGACAAGTACCTTGTAAACCGAAGTCTATGAAGAGGTAAGTTGAAAGACAAGTTCTTGAATTGGTATGTAGCCTGCCAGGGAAAGTGAAGATACCTGGCAAGTGTGTGTACTGGAAAAACATGATAATCTTTCAGCAAATCTAAGCTGCAGCAGCAGAACAATTCTTTACTGTTCAACAGAGGTAGAAAG
The DNA here is from genome assembly GCF_019279795.1 of Protopterus annectens. Lineage (NCBI taxonomy): Eukaryota > Metazoa > Chordata > Ceratodontiformes > Protopteridae > Protopterus > Protopterus annectens. The sequence goes on along the minus strand of NC_056743.1, from coordinate 827,591,238 downwards.
TTCTGAACTGTCAACATACTGAAAGGTCTGCACGGCACAAAATGAGATGTAATATGAGCCAAAGGCCACAGGTCTTGCAAGACTGGCAGACTACAATGGGGCCCAGAGGAAGGTTAAAGGCTATCACCATTGGCAGTAAACCACAAGATGGAGTGAGAGTGATACATGGAGCACTTTAAACTATAGTCAGTTGAGTCACCAAAATCCCTTCAACAGAAGGCTTCAATGCACTCATGCACGGGTGTCTTTGTTTGGCCACTCGGGCTTCGCCCTCATGACCACACCAACCGTGGGTAAATCCAGCATTACCCACACCTAGGCATGGGTTATTGCTATAGTCACCAGTATTATTTACAACTAAGTTATAAGTCACTGCAACAGTCTCATCTAAAAGAGACTCACTAACAGTTATTTCAAGTTGTGATTGTTCCAGTGGTTCTTTTTGGGTTTCGCCCCTTGCTTCACATAGGTCTCGTTGGATTCGGTGCATCTCCAAGAGTTCGCTCACTGTTTGTTGCTCCTGATTGTCTCGGATCTCCTGACTGCTTCCATTACTAAATGGATGGGCTCAGCATTCTGTGCTCTATTTAACCCTCCTGATGATGGTGGTGGAGGCAGAACTTCCCCTCTAGAGTCATACTGACTGTTGGAATAAGAGCCATTTCCTTGGAAACCAGGAGGTTTAGGGTATACTTCACCCCTTACATACTCATCAGTGTCCCTTCTAACCTTGTCAATCGTTCTCTGCAACATTATCCGCACTGTTAATAAGGTTGGAATAATTTGTTTCATAATGACTAAAGTGAAGATCCTTACAAATGCTTTTGTTTAAAGCATCTATTTGTTGAGATAACTTGGAAATTGTATTTAACCATGATGGGCATGATGTCACATCCACTTTTATCAAATACAGTATGTAATTCATGAATCATTTCAGGCTTATCGGCGATACCATTAGGATACCGCCACAGTCTAACTCCCTTAGGTACATGTTGAACTTCAACATTTTTTAGCAGATAGCTATTCTTCAATGGGAGCTTTTTAAGGGAGAATAACAATTTTTCAAAGGAGCACAGCACATCACCCACTGAGTGAAACCGTTTGGCAGGAACGAACTGGCACAGTGACTACACATTAATACTGAACTGGTTAGCCTTCCAAACATTGAATTCAAAACTAGAAGGTGGATTTCCCATGTGGTCCCAACCTGATACTGCAGTAGCTTGGGTCAGTGGTAACCCAAGACTACATTCGGAACTGTTCATTACACATTGTGTAGAATGCATCATATTACCCCCCAAATAAGTTGAAATTGCTGGCTAACCTGTTGAAGAAGCAGTGTGAGGTCTCCCACAGCTTTAGAATTTTCCACACTCAAATAACCATTGTCCACTCTAGCCTTGTGCCAAGGTTAGGTATAATGCCATGAACTAAGATCCCAGGCAAATACACAAATGAAGAAATGAATGACACACCACCTTTGCAATGCACAGATGGACAACCCAAAGCCAACTATAAAGTGCCAAAGCATTATTCCAAAGTTGAGCACTTTCATTCTTCCTGTTTTCAGAACTTCATCAGAACTAAAAATCATCCATTAAAACACTGTTTAAATAACCCACCAAGAGGTCACATGATGTAAAAAATCACATGATAAAAAGAACAACTAAAATCACAAACTGTCAAAATGTCTCAATTTTAAAACTGAATTAATGGAAACAGTCTCATTTAAACCAGGGTATCTTGCACAAAGGTGAGCGATCTACAGACCCTGGAAACTACAGACATATAAGTCTCACTAGTCTTATTCTTATATGCAAAGAATTGGCATGGAGATGATCAATAGAGATACAGTAAACCTCCAGACACTGGACCCAACCCAATTTGGTTTTGTCAAGGGCAGATCATGTCTACTAAACCTGGTATACTTCTTTGAGAAGGTCACCAGCAATGGATGAGGGAAAAAATCGTTCACACTGCCTACCTTGACCCGGCCAAGGCATTTGACACAATACTTCATTTGGGCAATGTTGACAAACTCAGGAGTTTAGGTACAAAGCCATATGTCACCCAGTGGACAGCCAACTGGCTCAGACAGGACCCAGGAAGTTAGAATTGGGGACTCCACTTCTACAAAGAAGCAGTCACAAGTGGACTTCCTCAGGGATTAGTCCTTGGACCCCCTCTTTTTAGGCATTTACTTCCCAGAAGTCAAGGCCAATGTCAATGGTCTCCAGCTGACTAAATTTGCAGATGATTGCAAATGCAAATTAGGAGCTGTCATTGAATCTCACACTGACACAAATGTTCTCCATGAAGGGCTGACAGAAAAAACTGGTGCCAGAGTCATGGACTAAAACTAAATGGCAAAAAATGAATAACAGTATCCTTTGGGAAGTCTTCCAACCCTAGTAACTATCATATTCACAGCACACCCCTTAGAGTGACCAAGTAATCTGGGACTTAGGGACACACACAGATAGTAATCTAGCCTTTGACCATCATGTGTCTACAGTGGTGAATAAGTAATTCGATGTTGCACAACTTATAAACACAGATATGGCATCTAAGTCCAAGGAAGTCATTGTTCCACTGTATTCGGCATTCATTAATTCATTAGACCTGTCATTGAGTACAGTGCCCTCTTTGGTATTTAATTAGCCAGGCATATCCAAAATTTGGAACGTCTACAGAGGTTTCTCACTAAAAGAATACAGGGCATAAGTAAAATGTTCTATGCAGACCGCCTCAAGACCCTATCCCTGTGTTTTGTCTCCAACAGGCTTTTGAGGGGAGATCTATGCCTGGCATACAGGGAATTGTCAGACCCCAGTCTGACGGACCTCCTGCATCTCCACAAAACAAACATCACCAGAATTACTTGTTCTAAAGACTTAAACCTTGCCTGTAATATAAATAGGACCTGCTGGAGAGATAGGTGTGTATCCCAGAGACTACCGCATCTATGGAACAGGCTCCCCATCCATGTGAGGCAGAGTTCCTCCCTAACCCAGTTCAAGTGCAACTTGGACAATTGGATGGGAAACCAGAAATTCATCCCTGGTACACAAGTAACCTGTAAATGGTTCATCTCCTAGGCCCATGCTTACACTTATCAAGGGTATGAGAACTAGTCAGAGATTTAGGATGCATATCTAGGCTTAAAAAGGCCCTTGTGGTCATTAGCCTAGTAAACAGCTATGAACCTATGAATCTTTACAGATCTGGTCAATATTGCTAATGCCTTCTTTGAAAATAATACCCAAAAACTTAGCTATCAAGTAGGTCTTAGAATGTGAGGGATCCACAATAGGGCGAAAAAGAGGATGGGCCATGTCAGTGTTTATTTTCCCAAATATACTAGCTGTAACAGGTCTAATATAATGCACAAAGGCAAAATCACTTTTACTGATTTGTCTCTGAAGTAACATGTCGTGTAATAAATTGTCAGACCTGGAGTAATCCATGTGAATTTCATTTCTAGAAATTTCATTATGTAAGCCATGTAAATTTATTTTCTAGAAACCTCCTCATCAAGTAAGAGCTTATTCACATCATTGAAATAATCCACCTGGTCCATAATAACAAGCCTTCCCCCCTTTATCAGGCTTCATAACATGTGTACTAGAATCCTGGATAATCTCCTGTAACAACTTTCTCTCACTATTATTTAAATTACTAAACTTAACCTCACCTCAGATGGTGCACTTAAATGATACTGGATATCAAGTTGGGAAAATTTTTCAAAAACCTGCACTGTCTGTTGTGGGGGGGGGGGGTAAACACACTAGGCCTACGCAGGCAATTGCTATTACCAAATGTTCCATTATTACTGAATGAAAATGCCAGGTTTAATTTCCATGCAAACAATTTTAAATCAACAATGGCTTTTGTCAAGTCCACTCTCCTCGCAGGCACAAATGAAAGGCCTTTAGCCAAAATGTTTGCATGTGAAATGATGACTTGTTTAGAAGAGTAGTTGAATATTTTAAAGTCACCAGTATTATTTACAACTAAATTATAAGTCAATGCAACAGTCTCATCTAAAAGAGAGTCACTAACCATTATTTCAGGTTGTGATTATTCCAGTGATTCCTTTTGGGTTTCACCCCTTACTTCACATAGGTCTCGTTGGATTTGGTGCATCTCCAAGAGTTCGCTCGTTGTTTGTTGCTGCTGATTCTCTTTACCACAGTTTTGGATGACATTTTTATTTTATGGAATGACACTAATGTAAAGCTGGAGGAATTTCTTAGTTATATTAACAACAATACACAGATTTCTCTTTCTCCTCAAATTCTGATAGATACAGAACTATTTTTCCTGATGCGGAGATCAGTAAGAATGTTGTCAATCAAAAGTTTACTTCCAGTATATATTGTAAGCCAGCGTTTTCAAACTCATGCCTTCATTTTTCTAATTGGCATCCAAAATATCAGAAAAAAAAATCAGTGGTTAAAGACCAATTAGTTAGCTAGGTCAGGATGGTTTCTGAACCTGAGTTCTTTTATTATGAGTGCGATGGAGTTATTACTAAACTAAAAAGAGGTTACCATATTGATTTTATAAATAATAAACATCAGGAAGTAGTGAGCAAAACAGAAATGGGATTTTACCTACCCATTTTAAATAACGCTAGTAATATAGATATGGGGACAGTAAAACACTCCATAGGGAGTGAAGACATGAAGAAGAGGCTTTTCATTTCTACTTTTACCTTGGACGGCCATACTATAGAAGAATGCATTAACAAAAACTGGAATCAATTTTATACAGATACTAGCATATTAAACAAAATAGGGAAGAAACTGCAATTTGTTTATGAGAGAAAACTTTTAAAAATTATTTGGAAACAGCAAAACAGGAAGAAGCGCATTATAAAAAAAATGTTTTTTTGCCCACATTGTTCTAAAATTGTATGTGGTAATAATTTTACAGTAAGGGGATGAGCTATCAAATCAGAGGGCATCTGAATTGTAGTTCTACAAATGTGGTGTACTTAGCCCAGTGTTTACAGTGCCCCACCTTTCATGTGGGAAAAACCTTTAGGAGGTTAAAAGCTCGTATATATGAGTATTGTTTAGCTATTAGGAAAAACAAACTTAGCAATGCTCTTTACAAATATGTTATGGTCTGTGATACACACAGCTTCACCTTTTTATTACTGAACAAGTTAGGAAGGACATTCAGGGTTGGATTACGGATGAAAATGTGGATGCTTGTGAACTTTAGTGGCAAACTGAGTTAAATGCCACAAGCTACCCTGGTTTAAATGAGACTGTTTCCATGAACTCATTTTTAAAATGTGATTTTGTTCTTTTTATCATTTGATTTTTATATCATGTGACCTCTTGGTGGGTTATTTAAACAGTGTTTTAATGCATGATTTTAGTTCTGATGAAGTTATGAAAACAGGAAGAATGAAAGCGCTCAGCTTTGGAATAAAGCTTTGACACTTTATAGTTGACTTTGAGTTGTCCATCTGTGCATTGCAAAGGTGGTGTGTTATTCATAGTTGATATTAACCTGTATTTTATTAGGTATGCCCCATATCTTATTCACTGTGAACAGGAAGAAATGTGGATGTGTCCTGAGTATGGGGCTTAGGCAGATACAAACAGTGGGTTAACATGTCTTTCACTTGTCCAGCAGGTGAAGACCTCTCTAAAGTTGTATCCTCAAAAGTGGACAATCTAGTCAATACACTAAAAGGCAAAGAAGAATAAAAGCAGGATATAAGGGATGCGGAAAGCCTGCCCACTGACACAAGACATCATACTTCCCAGTATCAATTTGTCAACATTTTCCAGACTTTTTCATGGCTGACAGATACTGGAAACCTAAGGAGGAGATGGTTAGACTAGGACTGAGCCTTGGGACATTTATCCTACTGTTATAAAAATAGAAAAATATATCTAACCAGCTAGCACTTTTTTCTTGAGAATGCTGAGTCCTTTTTTTACTTTGAGTCCATGAATGGGGTCAGTGGACCTTAGTGTTTGCCAATGACCCAAATACAACATATCATTAATGCAGTTTTTGATAGCTCCACTACTGATGCTGAATAAGGTTCTGTTGACAAGTCCCCAATGTTGAATGTCACTGAATGCTTTCAGAGAATTTCTGCCACTTATAAGCAAAAAGATCAATCCACAATCTTCCTTTCAAAACTGGTACATGACAGACTATATTATTATAAAATGTAAAAATCACTCTAAGCCTAGCAGGGCTAACCTAGTCAAAAATGTATAAATAAATAAAATAAAAAATACAGCATTCCACCCCAAGACTATCTCAAAGTGCTCACAACCAGAAAATACTATGGTGGTGGATGACATCTTCATAGTATAAGCAGATGACAGGCCAACCCTAATCAGTAGGGGCAGATTCCTTAGAGCCGGGCCTACTATGTCTATGAAATGGCCAACCACTATCTGATGAAGTTTTACTGAAAATTAATTTTTTGAAGATTCTATGATTGCTGGAGCTTCATACAGTAGTTCTTTTTACGAAAGAAAATTAAAAAAAAAACTCCTGTCCTTCATCATCTTTAAGGAGGTCCCACATGACCTTCCAATGATGCTGAAGAGCAGTATACCTAAATGTGGTGAAAAAGATTCAAATGTCAATCCTCTGGTCTGCATCCAAGCAGAACACATACACATGCAATCTACTGGACTTGTGGCGAACATTTTGGCAACAAGCTCCACTGCAAAATAAATGAGACGCTACTTAAAGATGATAAAACTCAAAATCAAAACATAAATCAGGTAAAGAAAGCAATTGCAACAATTTTGAGGAAAATAAAAACTGTAGCAAATTATGTGCAAAAACAAGAAGGCCAAGTTCTACCCTAGTGCTGCCAGGCTTTGAAAGGAACTGAAGGGGAAGGATAGATCTCATTTTCTCAGTAACAACTGATGTAGGAAGAAATGCCTTGGGAAAAATGATGTTAATAGGAAAGTGACCAGTGCTTTCTAGAACGATGGGATATTTTGGTTTAGGATGATCCTGAATCAGCAAGCTTCGAAGAAGATTTGCACTACTATCAAATAGTCCTTGCTGTGTTCTATGTCAACAACTAATACTTCTTTTTATAGACTCATCCGTCCTACATCCAGTTGCTGCTTCCTAAATCTAATATTTTGTAACATGTAATAAACTCCTCACTTGGTTATAGCAACTGCAACTTAAAAAAAAACTCCTTTTCACAAACTTATAATTTATGTTCACATTTTTTGTTTCCTCGCTAACAGACTCCGGATCTGTGGCACAGAGAGCTAAAGCCTTGGCTAGGAAGGTATGTGAAAGAGGTATATGGCTCTTGTCATACACAGAAGCTGAATGAAAAGGACTGTGTGTCTTTGATCCAAAAAGTGAATAAATAATGTGTACATGGTTGACTATCACCATGGTAATGCATACAGCTGACCCCACTCCTAACTACTTCTTTGGTGCTGGGAAGCTGGCTAGGAAAGGCAATACCTTTCTGGTTTGAAATGGGGAGTGGCAGTTGCTTTCTTTAGCTTGAGGTTCTTCTGTCCCAGTTCCCAACAAAAGAGGAGATGTATGTCTCCTTTTGAATGTTATTTGGGTACCCAAACCTTATGTGCCTTTTCAACATAATATCTGATTCTGCAAACCTGGCCTGAGGGTTACTGATGATTAACATCAACTTCAAATGCTTGTGCACAGACCCAGTTGCAACCCTGCATTTCTGGTTAAGTTTATTTTCTTATCTGAAAAAAAGAAAGGTTTTCATCTAAATTCTTCTGATCATTCTAGAAATGGTCCCAAGTACCTGAAGGACTCAGAATTTTGATTAGGAATGTATAGACTCATCTCTGAAGTAGCTCAGACCTTACCAAAAAGATTCCTGTGTTTCAAATTATTATCTGGGGACAGGTCACCAAGCAGGACAGGGTTGACCCTGTGGACTAGGAGCAGCCAATGTCACAGTGGAATATACCATAGGCTGATATTCTGAAGAGAAGAGAAGAAGCAGACCAGCAGTAAGTACTTCTTATCTAACCTGTGAATCGTGGTTGGGTGCTGTGTGGAGACCACCAATCTGACTTTAAGACAGACTTCAACTTACGGAAGAAAGCAGATGAGGAAACACTCAGACATAGTTTCAGGAGGCCAAGATCCTGTCTTCTAGGAAATGTCCGTCAACTGTGGAGTCATGCAATCCCATTAACTCATGAATTTACCTAAGCAAGTTATCACAGATGGATACTCAAAAAAGTAAATAAATAAATAAAAAAGATGATATGGCCTTCCCCGAGAAAACCAAACAATGGAGACTTGTCTGAGGACTCTCGGACAAACCATTCATCCATCACAATTTCTGCACATAAAGTAGGGGTGTCAGTCCAACACAGACACGCATCCAGAGACAATCTTTCCAATGCTTGTCTTCGGCAAACAATTCCAGGGATTTATTAGCACTGGAAAGCATCTTCATGTTGTGTCCCAAGGAGGGACTCAACCTGTCCCCATGTGCCTCCTATGAGCTGGGGGATCCAGGTCAGACAAAGAGCTTCTTTGCTAAACTGGTCAAGACTTTGTTAAGATCCACGAACTTTACCTGACAGAGGTAAAGAAGTCCGTAGAAGAGGCCACCAAGGATGCCAGAATCCTTCCAGTGACCAAGACTACTTCCACCCCAGCTGGAGATTACTTCTGCTGTTCTCCCAAAAATCTTCAAGTGAATACAGCAGAGAGGGAGGATGCTTCTTGGGACTTTTGTGTCTATGACAGGAAACAAGGAGTTTCATCCAAAGTACCACTCATGGCCGCCGAGAGGCCAGAGTTACAATGTGCCCAACCACCCTGATAAACATGGGGAATTATTCCTCTGGAGAAGAGAAAGCTCTTCACTGTTAAATCAAGGTTGTCATTGATGCAAGTGCTTGACTTCACCTAAACAAATGCAGACGAATCTCAACCAGTCAGTCTTTCTGCAAGTCATCTATTGAGACTCAACAGGATCTTGCATAGACTCACAGCTATTCCTGGACACTGTGAAGTCTTTTTTCTGTTTATGTAAACAGTGCTCCTTCAATGAAGCTGCATCTTGAGAGTGGTACTTCCTTTTTGCTGAAGAGCTCTAAGAGACGTCCTCCTCCTCATCATGGTAATGCTTCTTCTGAGGTCTACAGTGAGAATTTTACTTACTGATGGCAAAGTTGATGAATGTATGACTCTCTCTTTAATGGCCTTTGCTTTAAAGTATGCTGCAGTAGCATTAACAGATTTGCAAACTTCACAATCAGCCTTTAAGAAACTCGTACCAAAACAAAACAAAACAATAAAAAAATAATGTTTATCTGTTTATCTTAGGTGGTCATCTTTTAGTCTTGTGCAGATATAAACAATTCTTCTTGAGTTTTGAAGGCTGCTGCTGCCTGAAGACTTTGAATTACTTGAACAAACTCTACAGTATTCTAGAAAATCAGGAAATAAGTTCCATCACATGGAATTATTTGGAAACAGATGTTCTTCAGACATTAGGTAAACAAAGCATGGGAATTACAATTTAATTAAATTTAAAGATATAGCTCAAAGAGAAAATGGACCTACCGGCTGCAAGTTCTCCTTATGAATAATTACCAAGCTGTTATGCAAGGAAGGGTAGCAGACTATGATAGAAAATCTTGCGAGGTAGCACACCTAAAACAGTTCTAACTTTGGACTGAATGTCAAATCTACAGAGGCTGATAAAGGTATATTGTTTGCACCAGGTAGCTGCAGTGCAGATTTCCTGGATCAAGCCCACAAAAAAGCCTACAAAGTGATTAAAGTTCTTCTGAAAGAAAGACTTTAGTTCCCAGATCAATTCTAGATGAGAAAAACACAAGAATACAACACTGTACTGTTGGTCCTTATGACCTTTTCAACTGCACACTTTGTAATAAAGGGAACAGCCTCAAGATGTACGCATGCCTGCTGCCCTTCAGAGGAAAGAACCTCAGAGAGATTATGAGCAGAATAGAAAAATGCAAACTTTAAGCACTTCGGGCTGGGAAAGGGTAGAGGTATCTCTGGCAATAGTGACATGAAGGGTAGCTGGAGAGCTGCCTTCATCATCTGCTGGAGAAGACAGTTTTGTTCGCATATGCATACTTCTGACTGAATTGTAGGGGGTAGGAAGAAGACTGCTGACAGACCTTTTGAAATGTTCTTCCGAAAGAAAAGACGACCTTTTAGACATCATGAAATTTGAACATAGACAGTACATAATTTCATGGACAACAAATGCTGCCCTGTAAATTAAGCATTTAGGGCTTTTTTGTTGAAATGCTGCAAATATGCCTGAAGCTCTGAACCATGACCTCCTCTCAACATCAACTGCAAAAAATACATAAAAATAAAAATGTAAAAGAATCTCCAGCCAAAGAATGGACTAACAGACAAAGAGTAGCCAACTGGCCTGAATAGGATCTACAAGTCTACCCTTAGTCCTTCAGACAATAAATCAAAGTTTTAAAGCCTTTCTGAACATATGAAAAGTCTCTAAACTTGTGCTCAAGAAAGCTGACAATTCTCACCCACAGTTGGGAGCAAAGACCTTTTTCATTCTCTGGAAAGCTTCCTGGATTCCCTGTCCAGAGGCAGGATCACTAAAGTATTTAGCATATGTTGCCTTGCCTGGGACACTCTTAAGACTACTAAGGTGGCCAAGAGATACCTGGCTTAATCAAAAAGAGAAAACTGACTATGGGAAAGGTACTTCTTGGTTCCAGTGTAGGAGAAAGAAGACATCTTAAGAATGTGACAACTGCTTTCAATGCCATTTACAGACTGGACATGTGGTAGACTACCAGGGGCTCAAATATCCACAACCCCTCCTACAGACTTATAAAGGTCAAAGGACTGGTTCTGTGAAGGTAAAAGCATGACGTTCAGTGTATGAGGGATTATTTCCAAGGATGGAGCAGTACAAAAAGAAGGGAGAGGTGAAACCGGAGTTGCCTAAAGCCATCTCTGCTGTCTCATCCTCTTCAAAGGTTTCTATATACAGAGGGGTTCTTTTTCAGAAAAGTTCAACAGTAAGAAGAAATCAGGGCCACCAACTTTTTTCTAGGACAGGGATATCTGAATGGTGAGTAATGTGACAGGGAAACTGAGGATGTGATTTAACTTCCATAAGTTCTAGATTCACTGTGGAAAACATTAGAAGCATACCACAATTCAAGATCAAGCCTGGAAGATTTTTCCAAAGCAGCCAACAATGGTTTATTAGTGCACTCTACCATGATGATGGCAGAGTCATTACTTCAGTCACACTAATTGACACAACAACCCACAAAAATGACAAGGAAAAGCCAAAAGGCCCTTGATTTCTCTCCACTGCCTGCCTGGCTGTAGAAGGCGGCCAATAACTCATTTTCTGAAGGGCACAGGATAAAATCGTATGAATAAGCAAGTCTTGAGTACTGTTGACAAGGACTTTAACAGTAGCACTGGTTAGGACCCAACAGATAGAATAAATTGCCTGTACTAGTGAGGAGGCGACCACACTTGTTATAACTTTGAAAATACTCTTCTGAACAGCGATAAGGAGAAGTCCCAGCAACCAAGAGCAAGCACACAAATAACCAAAAAGTAAATAGCACCTTGGTGAATGAAAAAATAACTTTTTTATTAAAACAAACAAACGTAACGTAAAGCGCTTTTCATCTCACTGGTAGTGAGACTTCCTCAGACAAAAACGCAAGTGTAAAACATTTCCTTATAAGCCCAGCAAGGTTGCTAATTAACACTTCTTACATTAATCAATCAATTAGTCAAAACAGTTTCAAAATAGAGGCTTTCCTAGCTTAATGTCAAACAGTACTACCTTCCTGTTGCCATTTTCCAAAGACAATGGAAAACTTTTAAAACATTCTTAAACATTCTTAAACATTCTAACCCAACCACCTTGACCTTAAAAACATTTTCATTAAACCTCTAAAACCTATTCAGTATAAATATTACTTCAAACTTTTTGACCCTGAGTTACAGTCATTACATCTCATGCATCCGCTGACTGAAATACTTTAGCTTGTATTCGATACTTTGTATTACCTGTATATCCACAATCAGTTCATTCGTGCGACCCTTTCAGTTCATGCATTTATCCAAATAAAGAAGGATACATTAAAAACTCAAACAGGGACCTAACCAAGTGGTTAAGCCTGTTTTAAAGTTGCTTTCTAGTTGTTTTACACGCAACTTCCACTCTTACAGTTGCGAATATGCGTCACACAGCTACGTAGTGCAACCTACATTTAAAGCAACCATGCACTGCTGTGGATACACTCCATTAAGTGGAATTACTAACAAACACAAAAACCTAAATAACAATGTAGGTATTTAAAATCAATACAACCAAAGTTTGAAATAGAAATGCTTGAATTTATACTTCTAAGTGTTAAAAAAATAATAAATAAAACCCCAGTTAATCTTCAAATAAAAATATATATATATATATATATATATATATATATATATATATATATATTTACACACATACATACACACACACACCCTTAATATGTTAAATATTAGACTTCAGAAAGTAGACTTAAGACATCAAATATTAAAATATTAAATATTGAATATAATCCACTGTCCATGTACCAAGTAAAATGTATCTTCGGTTAATACTCACTAATCATCTTGCCAAGCTTTTTAATTTTAATATGCATAACTTTGAAAATACTTCCTGAATGACAGTTTTTGGGAGTGATATATTGTTTCAATACTGCCAGTGTCAATGGCTCACAAGGAACCACACTTCCATTTGGTGTTAGAGGATCAGAAGGCTGAAGGTTCTGTTTCCATTACGGGTGACTAGATCAATTTGCCTTTACTGACATTGCACTGCAGAATTATGGGGTGCTGTCCTTCAGATGAGATGTTAACCAATGATCCATCTACCTGAATTGGTGGTAGCTCAGACAGATGCAAAAGATCTCTTGGCATGTATTGAAAGCAGTAGGGGAATTTCTCCAGAATAAATACTGCCTCAGGTCTTCCCTGAAAAGAGGCTTCTAGCCTAGAGGGATTAATCCAGTCAACTAAAGGAAATACAAAAAAAAATAAAAAATAAATAAAAATAAGTAACAGTGATAGGTTCATAGGTAGGTACTAGGCTATTGGCCCTAGGGCCTATGTAAGCCTAGCCAAACGGTACCCTGGCTTTTGCCAACTAAGAAAATTATTTTCCTGTGCCCCTGTCAAGCAGAGCCACAGAAGTGATCCCCGGGTGAATTTCCTATTTCCCATCCAATCATCAAAATTTTTCTTGAAGAGTGCTAATGAGGAGCTTTGTTTGATATAGATAGGTAGTTTGTTCCAGAATATGGGAAGTCTCTGGGACATGAATCTATCCCTCCAGCATGTTCTGTTTACTGTGGTGACAAGGTTTAGGTCCCTAGAAAGTGTAGCTCAGAGGGATTGGGATTTCTTTAAGTGGAGCATGTCCAACAGCTCTGGGTTTGACATAACTTTGTATATTAGGCAGAGATCGCCTCTGAGTAGGCAATATGTGACAGAGTAAAGCTGGAGTTTTTTGAGACGGTCTGCGCAGGGCATATGTTTGAGGCCAGTAATCCTCTTTGTGAGGTATTTCTGGGGCCTTTCCAGTTGTTGTAGATGTCTTGTGAGGTACATACCAAAAGGGGCATTTTACTCTATAATGGGTCTAATGAGTGATGAGTGAAGGGGAACAATGACCTCTTTTTTCCTGGATGAGAAACCTTTTGTGATGAGGTGTGCCATGTAGAAGGATTTCCTGACTACTGTGGCAATGTGATTATCAAAGGAGAGACTACTGTCCACCTGTGTCCCAAGGTCTCATCACACTTTTAGTGTTAAGTAGACTACTGCCTATGTGATAGTTCATGGGTACAGAGAATATATTCACAGCAGCATGCTGGTAAATGACCAAAATCATCCCACTGAAATCCATACAAAGCAGGTAGAATTTGTCTGATGATGACCTAAACTGTACAGGCACATGAAGTGCTTGTTCTCTTTTGTCATTTTTTAAACAACTGCACTTTCAGAAAGACAAAGAGGAGTGCTTTACTTCATCAGGAAGTTTCAACAAAGTGCTATAAATTTCTAAAAAGTCTAAAGTCAATAAAACAAGACAGACTGCTAAAAATAACTGACAGGCAATTGGGCAAGCCCTCAGAGAGTGAAGCATCCCGTTTGGGATGTACCTTGCAAGGCATCTACAGCAACTGGAAGGGCCACGGAAATGCCTATCTGAGAGGAGTACTAGCCTCAAACAGATGCCATATGCAGATCGTCTCAAAAAACTCCAGCTCTACTCCGTCGTTCATCGCCTACTCAGAGGCGACCTCTGTCTAACATAAAAAGCCATGTCAAACCCAGATCTGTTGGACACGCTACACTTAAAGAAACCCCAATCCCTCTGAGCCACACAATCCAGGGACCTAAACCTTGACCAAAATAAACAGAACATGCTGGAGGAATGGATTCCTGTCCCGGAGACTTCCCATGCTCTGAAGCAGACTACCCATTCATGTCAGGCAAAGCTCATTAGCCTTCTTTAAGAAAAATCTTGACAATTGGATGGGAAATAGGAAATTCACCCTGGGGATCACTTCTGCAGCCCTGCTAGACAGGGGTGCAGGAAAATAACTTTCTTGGGTGGCAAAAGCCAGGGAAATTTTTTGGCTAGGCTTGTATGGGCCCCAAAGATAATAGCCTAGTACCTACTTATAAACCTATATGGGGTGTTCCCTCATGGGCTATGGATATGTGTGAAATATGGCAGTTATCAAAAATTAATCCTTCAGTGAATTACAATTTAACAAGTCCATTCCACAAAATGGGTATGAAACTACAGCCAAATCTGAGGCAAAGAGCAACCCAAACACACCCACAAATGCACAAGGGGCAGAGAACACCAACCCTCATACACCCACAAAGGCACAGAGGGCAGAGAACAACCCTCACACACCCACAAAGGCACAGGGGGCAGAGAACAACCCTCATGCACCCACAAAGGCACAGGGAGCAGAGAACAACCCTTGCTCACCCACAAAGGTGCATGGTCTTTTTCTTCTGCACTGCCTTAAGTATATAACTTACTCTGAGATCACACCACTGTAGTTTTGAACCTACTTGACATAATGAGTTAATTTAATCAGCATTCACCAAAAACTGAATCTCAAACACAAAACAAAATCAGGATGTGTCAAAGATGGCTGTCTTAACTGAATTGTTAGTGAGCTCTGCTGGAAGGATATTCAAAATGAACAATTAGGACTTCATGGCTAAGACTATCTCAGAAAGATCTGTTCATTTCCTCCACTGTTAACTTTAGATCAACCTAAATATTACTTCCTATTTCTCAAGAAAAAAAAAAAAAACATCTAAATGGAACCAATAAAATGGTGTTGTCAAACAATGCTAAAACTAAGACTAAAACAATGACTCTGGAAATCACATATAAGACAGCTTACTAAATTGTAAATAAGTCTGTTCTTGCAAATCAGCAATTCCTTGAAAGCCTTTTTTTTTTTTTTGCAAAAATAGTTTTCCATGAGTGGTGTGATCAACATTTGTTCAAAAAAATTCATAGGTGCACCTCCGAAAAAGACAAATGTTAAGAGTTTTTATACATCTCTGACTGATTGCAATAACTGTCACTGAATCGTATCTTTTGATTACATATGAAGTTTTGTTTTGCTGGTCTGTGGGGGCTGAGATAGGCCTTTGGATTTTGCATTACAAAGTCCATAGAAACCTCCTTACATTACACAGTTGTTCAGTCAAGTGCAATTTTTTTACTATCACCATTAGTCAGGTCAAGGTAATAACGGACTAACTGTCCTACTAATACCATGTCTTAGAGCAACAAAACCAAGACATTCATCTACTAGCACAGAGGCCTCTTAAAATGCATTGGTTCCTTTTACATCTCTCAAAAGATCTGTGGCCGTTTTAAGTTAAAACCTGATCGCTTTCTCTGCCTCTTGACAAGTTTTCTAAATTTATACTTCCATAGCACCACTCAAATATTCCTCTAACCAATACCATCAGTTCCCTCCAGTAGGAAAACATACAATTACTCCCAATAGTAATAGCCACCCAAGACTCTCACAAATTGTCTTAATTCTTGCCTTCTCTAACTATCACATTACATCTCTACAACCAACCCACTATCATCCTAACATTTTCATCCTAATTTACAACAAAAATAAAACCCAAATTAAATAAGATCACTCTAAATCAGATTATTTTACTATTTCTCCTCACTCTGCTAGCCCTTATCACCAATTATCAAATCCACCTTCTTCAAATACTTAGGACTTCAACCAATCCTCACAAAGAATATCAATATCTACCCAGCCTGTCTTTCTCCATAACACCCTATCTCTACAAACAAACACATCTGATTTATTTTTTTCTATAAATATCTTAAAATTAAGCATCCAAATGTACAATCAAATATCAAACCAAGACCAAAATATAACTGGCCACACTCTTCCCTCTGTAAAATATCAATTCAAAAAATTAACGGAGAACTTCACCCCAACCCTGTTCAAAAAACCATCACTTACAACCCAAAAATAAACTAGTCACCTAATACATCTCAGCAAAAAACAGAATCAAAACTCATCTTACTAAATATGAACCTAAGAAGTATGTGCATTAAAATCTATGACATACATGCATATCTTGCTACAGACACTCTTGATGTAGTCATAGCTAGAGAAACCTGGTTAAAAAAAGAAATCAAGGAAAATGAGATCACCCCCCAACCAGGATCCAATATACTCGGCATGACAGACAAAACAAGCGTACAGGTGGTGTAGCAGTCATCTATAAATATTCCCTAACCACTGCCTTACTTCCACAGGAAATACCCAACTTTAACAATGCTGAACTACTTATAACACTCCAAAAAAAACAGCAATAGGAAAACTATAAGTTTAACAGTAATTTACATAGTACCTGGGACTAATGATACTGCTGAAATCATCCTGTATTGGAAATCCCAATAAATTAACCATGAAACTATAATACTTGGAGACTTAAATGTAGACTGGCAACTCAAATTCCACTACCTTCACTGAATCCATAAACTTGTACAAGTTCAGTCAATTAATAACCACACTTCATTTATTTTATTTGTTTATATTTGATTACAGGGTAGTGTCCAACTGGGCCAGAAGCCCATTTTTAGAAGAGACCCAGGGAGAAAAGCTCCAAAGAAGTTACATAGTTACACATTACTACAAAAATATGTGAGTGAGTACCATCAAAAAAACAAAAAGAGGTTCAAGTAATCACATACAATATATCATAAACAATCAACATTAGATAAGAAACTACAGTAAGCTTTAAACATTAAGAGGATTCATACAAACAATTTTTAAATTTTTTTTGTATATGTGTGTGTATGTGTATATATATATATATATATATATATATATATATATATATATACACACACACACACACACGAGTATTAAAGGAAGGTAGAAGTCTCATTGTGAAGATGACAAAAGGCTAAGGAGGAGAATGCAGGTAGACAGTAAAGGAGGGTAAGACTAGGTTAGTCTGGGTGAGAACAGGAGCACAGCCAATGATTTGAATAGTATTATTTTACGGCCTGTTTGAAGTTATGTGCATCAGTGATGGATAGAATATGCTGGGGAAGAGAATTCCAGTATCTGGCAAAATTTTGTGGCAATATAAGGAATCTCCATGTGAGTTTTGGATTTTGGTAACTTTAAGCAACACTTTATCAGCTGACTTGAGTGACTTAAGGTTAGTGTAGGATTGAACAAGGTCAGATAAAGCTGGACAGCTGTCAGGTTTATCCATGACTGTATGGGCAGTTAATAGTTGAATAAGTGTTAAGTAAGTTATGGAGTTCTACCAGTAGTTAGGGAGTTCTAACCAGTTCAGATGGTGAAGAGCAGTGCAATGATGTGATCTTTGTGACTGGTTAGTGGCAAATTTGGCTGTTTTATTATAACAAGATTCGAGGTTATTCAAATCTGATTTGCAAAGGTTGATCAATATAGGAGAACAGTAAAGTAGGGAAGATAACAGGTGAGTTCTATCTACTGTGAGTCTGGCATGACTGGTGAGATAGGATTTGGCCCTGTAGAGAGCATCAAGTTTTATCTTGACCTTTTTAATTGTTAGTGCTATATGTTTGTCAAACTTGTCACACTTACTAGAATCAGGGAGCCACTCAACATTATATTGGATTCTTAAAAACAAACCAGACAAACTGACAAAAGTCGGCTGCCTCTCAGATAGCATAAGTGACCACATACCAACAATATGCTACTAGAACTCACTATAACCTAGATAAACATATTATCTATAATCAAATATGAGATACAACCAATTTTAACAAAGACACTTTCAATGAAATACTAACAAAATATAACCAGAATGTACTAAGAACAATGCCAATAGATACTGCTGTAGAACACTTTACTAACCTATTCTTAGAGACCTTAATTAATCTAGCACCAGTGGGTAATAAAAAGTGTAAGGTCCAACCCCACACCATGGCTGAGAAAGGAAACAAAAAAAATCATGATGAAAAGGGATAAAAACTGGTATAAAAATAGAACTCAAAATGCCCTCCAGCAATTTGGACATCTTAGAAACCTTGCAAAACTCCATGTCAGACAGGATAAGCAAACATACTATACCAACCTACAAGACAAACACAAACAACCCAAAACTTTTTTTGGTCATAACTAATAAACTACTCCACCATGCCAAGACCACTAGTCCCTCTCCAAAAATCAGACAATACGACAGACTCTATCCCCACACTTTAATTCCTACTTTATAAAATCAATATTCTCTCTCTTATTCACTAACACATCTGCCCCCCCTTCACTGTACCTCTGCACAAACAAAACCACCCGCTGCTCTTCAGTTTTAGTCCAGTACCTACCTCACTTGTGAGGAAGTTGATCCTTAGACTAAAAACTACTTCTACAGCAGTAGAAAAACTACCATCAGACTACCTAACAATTGCTGCAGAAGTCATAGCCTTCCCTGTGTCCATACTAATTAATAGGTTCATAGCAGAAAGATATGTCCCAGTACTGTGGAACAAGTCCTACATCATACAACTGCACAAAAGCAGCACAATTACAGAGTTTAATAACTACAGACAGAAAACAACTCTCTCCACC
This sequence comes from Protopterus annectens, assembly GCF_019279795.1. Classification (NCBI taxonomy): domain Eukaryota; kingdom Metazoa; phylum Chordata; order Ceratodontiformes; family Protopteridae; genus Protopterus; species Protopterus annectens. The sequence goes on along the minus strand of NC_056743.1, from coordinate 827,572,036 downwards.
CTCTCCAAAATATTAGAGAAATGCATCCATATGCAGCTGATGCAATACCTAACCAGAAATAACCCGCTTTCAGAAACACAACATGGCTTTAGGCCCCCACACAGCACCACTACTGCTCTACTACATTTTAGCAATATAATAAAGTGACATAGAGATGATGGCCTGCTTGTGCCCAGCATGGTCTCAGATTTGTCAAGGGTATTTGATACTATCTCACACCAGCAACTGCAAGTTCAACTCTCCTCAATAGGACTTTGATAATACTCCTTGTTGTGGTTCTTTAGTTACCTATCTGGAATGCAATAAGCCATTAAATGGCAACAAACCCACTCATTCTTTCAACCAGTTACTACAAGTGTCCCTCAGGGCTCTATCCTGGGTTCTCTACTATTTAATATACTTATTATAGTATCTAACATCTAATATAACATCTTTGATTTGAGAATGATCACTTATGTACTGTATTTTTTTCACCAATTGTATAAGCTGCCAATAATATGTACTAAATATCTTTATTAATGTAAATTCTGTATTGCATGTGAAATGTCTTATATGTGGAGCTTTTCTCCCTGAGACTCCACTGAAAATGGGCACTTCTGGCCCAGCTGGACCATCCCGGTAAACAAATGCAAATAAATAAATAAATATTAATGACCTCCACACCTCCATTCACCTTGCCAGTTTAGTTCAGTATGCAGATGACAATATTAACATATGTGGCCTCAACAATAAATAAGGTCCAAGACATTACCCAAAAATCTTTCTCCTCTGTAGGAACATGGCTCATAGAATCAAACCTCCTACTCAACCCCAAGAAAACTAAGTTAATGCTTATAACCTCAAAAAGTTGTCAAAATCAAAAACAATCTTTTTCCATAAAGTCAGCAAATAATACCGTCACTGAAACTGTAACTCACAGTAAACTTCAAGGTGTTATACTAGATGGCAGTCTCAAATATGACCACCAAATACTGCACACCGTTACACACCAGAATCTAAGCTCCCTTTGTAGAATCAATGGATACCTTACAGATACTGCAAGGAAAACTCTAGCCACCACCGATTTAATGCTGACTCTTTTATACACTGCTCCTAACCTAACAAACATAAACAATACTCAAAAAAGGAAAGAAACGTGCTGCCTGCTACAATAAAATAACTAAATTTGCCACCAATCTCCCTCATACGACCCAACATTGTCTTACCTTAAAGCAATTAAACTGGCTTGAACTGCATAACTGTCTATCATATTCAGAACTGACTACAACACATGACTTCATCATCCAGAAAAATGCCCTCCACTAAAAAACTTATTCCTACCCTACTGTCCAGCAAGGGACCTCCATTCCAGTACTGTTTGTGTATGAATGTAAACAGAAATGTAACTACTGTTTGTGTATAAACGTAAATAGAAATGAAATGATTCTGTGCTTGACTAGAGCTTAGTTCAATTCATGCAAGCACACGGAGCTTTTCTCCCCAGGCCTACGCTGAAAATGGGTACAACTCAGATGGACTTTCCCAGTAAACAAAAACAAATAAATAAATAATAATCCTGACAACATGTGAGTGATGGTCATATTAAATGAGCAGCTCCTTCAAATATAGCACATACTATGTCACTAAGCATAAAATGAAACAAAACGTAGTCACACAATTGATTCCTACTAGCATCGAAGGGACCTTACGGTAACAGTTTAGCATATGCATTTTAATAAAACTAAAAACAAAACATAGACACAGCAGCCATAACAATAAAATATGTTTTTAAAATATGCGAGAGAAATTACACAAGAGAGGAGGTGTTCCTTCTTCACCATCCTTGTATTTTAGAAATATCCCCTTTTTATGTTTACTTTGCATGAGGTGAAATAGATAGCAAAATCTTCAAACAATACCTGACTGCATAAACATAATACTCTCATTCCTATTCTGAGAAGTGAAAGAATTAATATTTAGGTGAGGCAAGGCTTAGGTAACTGCATCAATACATTTGTTTGCTGCTTCCTATTGCAGCCTGGACTTGAACGTCAATGTGAATGTTATGTAGATAGTCCCTTTATTGAGGAAGACGATAGAGCTAAACTGTTGGGGAATGAAACATGGTGACACACAACAATAAACCTAGTTGCTCTTGTTACTGTTCTAATTGTATGTGCCTATATATATATATATATATATATATATATATATATATATATATATGGATTCACTTCAGAAGCTCGAAATACTGAAATCTTGAATTTCATTATCTTGAGCCCAAGAAGTGGAATCCACAAAACAACGAAAACTAAAAACTGCGGAATTCAAAATCTCAAATACCGGAAGTTTTGAATTTTGCGGTTTTACCACACACACACACACCATCCACCACACAAACATGCAAGCCCCCCTGCACCCCCCCATGTGGTGGGGTTGCGCCCCCCCACCCCCCTACTTAAATATTCTCACTCTGAGGTCATAGTACATACAAACACACACAAAACACCACCACACAAGCTACTTTCTCTTCGCACACACACATCACAGCAACAAAACACACTGACACACACCACAGCCCCTACTCCAAACCCCTTAACACACACACACACACTTACCTGAATACATAACCATAGCGGAACTTTAGAAGCACGAAATTCAAAACCTCTGGTATTCGAGGTTTTGAATTTCGCACTTCTAAACTTTCGCTATTATGGGGATTCGGCTTCTTGGGCTCGAAATACTGAAATTTGAGATTTCAGTATTTCGAGCTTCTTTATGGAACCCATATATATATATATATATATATATATATATATATATATATATATATATATATATATATATATATATATATATATATATACATATATATATATATATATATATATATATACATATATATATATCTATATATATATATATATATATATATATATATATATATAAATATATATAGCCACACACACACACATATGTATATATATATATATATATATATATATATACACACACACACACACACACACACACACACACACATATATGTAGATATATGCACACACAAGTCCATGTAAAATGATTAGTAAAGCATCACACCCATTAGTAATTTTGCCTGATTGTGAAAGGATATCCATCCAGCTTTATGGAGAGTAAAGCAACGTTCTCTTCAGTAGCTTCTAGACACAAACTGGCAATTTTTGTTTTGGAGTACTTTACAACCTGTGCATGACAGCCATCAATACTGGAGTGCATTCAAATGTAGAAATTATAGTCTCCTTTACCTAGTGTCTCTCTAGTTTTATTAATCAGTAAGTTACTAACACAGCAACAAGTGGTTAGCAGAGAGCATGTTTTGCTTGCTCAGTTGTGGACATGTGCAGGGAATTTAACAGCAGGCTCTAACAGAACTCCCAGACCTTCGGAATTTTGAATCAACTAATCACTACCACTGCCAGGTGCATGAATGCTCCACTTGTTTTCCATTATGTAAAGACATGGATGAGCCTCAGTATACACAGTCTTCATTTTGTTTAGTTTAAACTGCAGGCCCGTGTGGTTTTGGCCAAGGCAATAGTGGACCAACTCTTCCCTGAGTTTAGAGGAAATCACACAATGTGAATGATCAGAGACTGAAATAACTAGATCATCTGAAAAAGCTCAAGTGATAATACTCAAATCAAAAGGCAAAGAGTGTGGGACCTAGGGCTTCTACCTAAAGAACCCCATTTATCATAAAACTCAGATGTGACTGCTATTGCCTAAAGGTCACTCTAAATGACGTATTACAGTAACACATGCAAACCAGGAAAGGGTTAAGTCATACACAGAAAGTTCAGTTAGAAATCTGGCAGGATTCTTACATCGTCTAAAAGCTGAAAGGAAAACAAAATCTCAACTTCCATTATGAAACAATCAACATACAACACACATCTTTGAAAGGCAGGAAATCTGCAGACATGCAGACAGTGTCAGAGTATGGCAAACCATGTCACTGGAAACATGTTACACTAGTTATAAATGCAAACTAGTTACACTGGGGAAATCATTCTTTTCTCCAGGTTCAGACAATTCAGAGATCCCCTCTGACCAACTAGCTTGCTCTGTGGTCACTGTACTGTCCCATTCATTTCCCCAAAAGCAACAGCCTTACGGTGGAAAGGGATGGAGTTCTTGATTTATGGCCCTACACTTCTCTTTCACATGTCCATAACTATCCAAGAGGTTAGATCTATGTGAAGGGACCACCTGCTTCCTCAAGTGATGTAACACTAAAAGGCCTCTTCCCAGGGTAACAAGCATCTCCATCAAAGAATCTACCACACAGGATAACAGAGTGGGCAGCAGAAGCTTGCTGGGCCCATAACACAAAGGTTGATGAATCAAAGCCATCCTCTGCTATGTAAAGGAGAGGAAGCTTCATCACCTCCCTCTAGTACAGGGCTGCTAATAAAACCCCAATTGTTTTACTTGGGTAATAGGGCTTTGTCTTTCTATGACATGGAGCTGTCTACACAGAACTCAGACTTGAATATATATGTAAAAGGGTGCAAAGGGTAAAGCCCCTGCATTTGAGGTTTTGAGGCTTTGCACCCCAGTGAAAACCAAAGTTTGACTCCTCTTTCTTTTATGCAAAAGTGCAAGTTAAAGAAATAACTTTCAACAGATATCCTAGATGTTTGCAAATACTCTTTCTTCTTCACTTTGTTTTCTTTGTTTTACAGAGATAAATGACGGTTCAAACCATTACCAAGGCAGATTAAGGCTGTAATTCAAAAAAAGTTGTACATCAAATGTGTAACTCATATTAGTTATACTCATGAGTCTGTTAATGAACAGGTTAGTTTGAATGAAAAAATATGCTAATAATTTGCTATTAGAAACACAAACAAGCAAAGCAAAGCAATGAAAGGAAATGTTTAACATGAATTTGGACTTCCAGCAACTTCATCTGCCCCAGGATACCTATGCTTGTGCATGTCTGCCAGGTCCACAATATGGTCAGCATACTACAAAAACATACTAAAGGTGAATGAGCTCAAAATAAAAAACAAAGACATTGGAGTTTTAACTTACAGCAACCCCATCAGACATGTGATGACTCAATCTTACACAGTGAAAGAACTATCAATGTGTTACACATATCTCTACTGTTCTTTTGAGAATTCTGAATCTTTTGCACAACTCTTCAGGGACAATAAGTTTAAAAAATCCAAGCACCAAAAAATTAAGCAAAATGCAATGCATGCAGCTCTTATAAACAATGGTTGAAGCAAAATGAAGTTGAAAACTCTGAAGTCAAGCATCTGAGCTGCAAAGTCCATTGCTAATACCAGGAAGTATAGACAATGACAAGCAGTAATGCTATCCACAGGGGCCAACAAAAATGGAAACCTGCTTAGATAGCAAATAAGGCAGTTCCTCTGCTCCTTCAAGCATAATGGTCCAATGCTTGAATTAATACTGCTTTAAGGCAAGGTTTCAAACATATGACTAAGGACTTTTTGTGGAACTACAGAATACAAACTAACAAAAAACAGAAACGATGCACATCTGGAGTAGCAATCTGTCGGAGTAACAATTTATAATGCTCAGAATTCAAGTGTGTAACTTTTAAAAAAGGAAACTGGCACTAATGTCTGCACAAGGGTGCAGGAAATGGTCTTCCGCTAAAACAACCAGGTGATATATAGACATTTAACCTGAAAACAAAGACAATGTTGATCACAAATGCTCAAATCATTGTAAGAAGGGCTTGTTGTGGCTAAAACTCCATCCATTGTTGAAGATAAAAAATACACTCTAAAATGAAGAGAAACAACAATTGCATCTTTAAACTAGAAAGAGAAATACTTCTGAACTGCATACCATTGTTAAGTATATTACTATGTCTATTTTCTTGATTTGTGGAAAGGACTTCTTAAGAAATTAAAAAAATATATTTTTATCAGCTACCAGTTCAAGAGTACACTACGCATTGGTAGCACTCAATGATTTGATATAGCATCCAAGCCTTTATTAAAAAAAAAATCAAGATTATTCTATGGCATAAATTAATATATTTAAGAAAATGAAATACATAGAGACTAGCAACTGCCTTACTTAGACATAGAGACTTAGTGTTAGACATGTGCACAAACATATCTACAAACCAATATGTTTCAAAGCATCATGACAGATATGTAAATCAAGCCTGTAAAATTAAAACTAACACCGAACCTGCTTTTTTTTTTTTTTGGGCATAATTTCAGTATAAAGACTTTCTGAAGCATTTCTGAACTAATAAAACTATTTCATATTTCAAGTGCCGTTTAGGTACTCCTATGATGCCTGGAAAAGAGGAGGTTTGTAGATAGTTTTGCACAAGTATTAGTTTTAGCTATCAATGAAGTCATAGTTTAAATCAACCCAGACAGTTGGAAATATATAACAAGATAAGCTGCATAGTTTATTTAATGAGTTGTCAATACTGTAATGATAAGCTACTAAAGACAAGTTAAGTTTGAAGAAATGTCTATTGTAAGCAGGGCAGTTGCTGATAGGATGATGTATGTTTGCATTTTAAAAATTCAATAAAAACAGATAAAATTACATTTAATTAATAACAATGCTGGGATTTTTGAAGTATTTCCCTTTATACCGTACAAATGCTGTGGTCTTCTAAAATACTAGTTCTTTGTGACTAATAAACTTAGTACAACACTGCAGCCATCCTGGTAACAGTTTAATTAAAACAACGGCATAGGTTTATAATTTTTCAGTAAATATTTTATGTCTACAGCAAATAAGAAAGATATGTAAACAGAGCAATAGAGCTGTACAGATCTACAAAGTTTGTAGTTAGTCTCTCCTTCCTCCAGGGAGCCTCCCAAGTTGTGAAGCCTTTCCTAATACAGGATGAGTACCTGTTCATGTGCCCAGACTACTGCAGATTCTCAACCCCAAGGTATGCAAACATGGCTCATTTCTGCAGTCTTTTGACTGATAGATACATTTTAATGCAAAGTATTAAATGTAGTTCTCTAGACAGTTAATCTTTAAACTTAGGCATACAAAGGGAAAACTAAAGTAATGTGTCTGCATCAATCTGTTAATTTTCTTCCACCAGTTACCGAGCGTTAACTTCGTAATTAGAAATGCATCCATTCAGACTCCCGGTTATGGTTCTGGGACTAGAACACCTTAATATGCCCTGACATCTGTTACTACAGGTTGTAAAATGAAAGCTACAATACTGAAGTCGGCTTTCTTATTATTTGTAAAATAAGGGGATCATCCATACAAGTGGATGACAGAGTAAAACAGGGAGATCTTGCATTTCAAGCTCTCTATATCGAGCCAATGAATTGAACAGAGCAACACCCAAGGCTTGACTATACAGAATGGAAAAGAAAGACCACTTTAGCAACTAAACAAGTGAATTACCTTCAGTTATGAAACAGCTGCAAAATATGAACACCTCTGAAGAAGATTTTATGACTGAAAACTGTTACATGGAAGAGGGAAATAAAAGAAGGTTTATACAGACTATACCGGTGGCAAGCAATGCTTGAAAGGAGAAGTATGAGCATTTAACGCTGCAACATTCAAGCGATGCAGCCAAAACAGATACACTGGACATGAAACTAACTGATCCAAAGACCATGCAATAAGAAAGTATATGGTTGGTAAGACTTATACATGACGAGAAAGATAAATCAACATGTGTTTTTTGTGAGGATGTTGCTCACCAAATGGTAAGGCCTCCCAGAAACAAGCATCTTAATAAAAAAGAACAACAGTTTAAAACTACTGCCATTAAACTAAATGTGTGTTGTGCCACTACTGAGTTGTAAGTACAGCCTGCCATTTCTTTGGCAGCTGGGCATGTATACAGACGCTCTGGTCTAATACAACCCTAGATATTTCTAGTGATACCATTAGAAAAAAAAGGAGTTTCTTCATTCAGATAAAGAGATTATGCCATAAGAAAGGACTTTTGTCTATGACAGAGGGGGTAGTTATAAACATATATGCATTGACAGTTAGTGCAGTGAACTAATGCAGGTGTTTCATGTGCCAAAGTTGTAGGGTTCAAATCCCTCTTCTCATCCTTAAGCAAGATTGCCTTGCACTGCCCTGGGAATTATGCAGAGCACAAGTAGGTCTTAAAATCTTGCTGCATCTGAGCAGTGATTGTGTCACTGCACAATGCAGCCCAAGCAAAGATGTGGGTACAGCCATTGTAAAATAATCCATTGTGCATTACAGTCAATGTCTGTAACATGGAAGCTGTATAGTAGAACAACTCAAATTATGCTCATATTATGTATCTTCAGTGAAGGGTACACATGGCTATTAGCTGCACTGCATCCATTCAATTCATCAGGAAAAGTAATTTCCCTAATGGATACCTGCCCACAGACTGCCCTATCTGCATTAAAGGTGATTTTTACAGGTTTGCAGTACTGCTTTAATGGAATTCAGAAGCAAACTAATTATCCAAATGTCTGAATCACATTATAGCCAGGCAACATAACTCTGTTAAACAGAGCAAAGAATGTGTTTCAGCTGTAAACCACTTTATTGACTGTGGTCTGAATAACAAGCATACTTTAAGATAATGCTAGCAAAGGCAGAAAACAAACTTAAAAAGGCATGAAAAGCTGTGGAGTTTTTCCAACATTATGATACTCAATAAAGAGTTGAGAAGCAGTCATCACAAGCACTGAGCACAAGTAAGGCAAGGCAGATGATTTCCATAGAAAGAGAAACCATTTCAGACCTTTCAGATTTTTAAAATGCAGCTGCTCATTAATGTTTTGGCAATGTCAAACTTTGTACAGCAAGATGGTAACCTCATTCACTGACGGAACAGCAAGATGGTAACCTCATTCACTGACAGACACCATGTACTGCTTATTAAGTTCATAAAACTAATTTCAGTGAAAATGAAGTACAACTTTATTTTAATCCACCAGACTACTAGTTTTGAGTCGATTTTTTTGAATACAGTGTATACATGATAATGTGCAAATAAACATTCAAGCAGTATATGTTAAAAGAAACATTATATATAGACTACTTTGACAAGCAAGGTTTTACAAATTAGAAAGTTAACTCTATTTTGGGATCAATTGGATTAGGAGGAGTTAAGTACATTTTTAGTGTCTAAAGCACACATTCAGACAAGATGGATGCTGACATCCCTGCAAATTTAATGCAGTTATTTTTGAGATGAAGCTGCCAAAAATCCATTGTTTATTCACTTACAGTATTTGACTACTTTTGGAATACATGTGAGTTAAAGGGCAGATTGTTTACTTAGCATTACAAACCTTAGGTGTTTTATCTTCAACAGATACATGCAGAGGAGAACAAGTACACAAAGCTTTTAAGATCTGGTTACCAACAAACACACACACACATGTATATATATATATATATATATATATATATATATATATATATATATATATATATCGGGTCTATATCACAAAATCGAACTTCCAAAATATTGGACACCATAAGTTCGAACTTGGAAGATCGAATTCGGACATCGAACCTTCAAAACAGCAAATTTTTTCCCAGGGAAAATATTTACTGTTCCTAAAAACACACACAACACAATCACACCAAACACCTTCAAAACCTACACTAAACCTAACATACACCACTGTCTATGCACTATCTAACCCTAAAGTCCATCACTACCACGCACTTACCTGATCCGTGCCCTAACCCTAAAGTCCATCACTATCGCACACTTACCTGACCTGCGCCCTAACCCTAAAGTCTGTCACTACCACACACTTAACTGACCCACGCCCTAACCCTAAAGTCCGTCACTATCGCACACTTACCTGACTCGCGCCCTAACCCTAAAGTCTGTCACTACCCGTTGGTACACTTACCTTGACCCGGTCTGAAAATGCCGAAGCTGCAGAAACGGCCAACCAAATTCTTTCCCTGGGAAAGAATTTGGGTCTCCGCGGCTTCGACATTCTCACCCTTCGAGTTACCAAGTTCGGCCTTTCGGTATTCGGCGTTCTCAACGTTCGATTTCGAGATAGGGACCCTATATATCTATGTATGCATGTATCCTGAAGGCAGAAGAAGGGGGATTATCCCGATCAAAGGACTGGAGATTTTTCAGGATACATTTTCTGATATCCATGGAAGGTATGTATCAGTAAGCAGAGGATGAAGAAATCAGAAACTAAAGATTTTATATATTTACATTCCACGAATATTCCATCATATAAGACACATCGTGGGAGATATCCCTGGTTTTCAGGAGTTTTATTCATGGTGCAAGAATGGATCCTGGCTACTGGTCCCCTGGATGCACAGTTATGCCCAAAACGTCAGAGATTCCCTGTGGCTGCTACTTATTTTTATGCATACTGTAAATTATGTGGTTGGTACTTATTTGTATGCATACTGTAAATTATGTGGTTGGTACTTATTTTTATGCATAATGTAAATTATGTGGTTGGTACTTATTTTTATGCATACTTTAAATTATGTGGTTGATACTTATTTTTATGCATAATGTAAATTATGTGGTTGGTACTTATTTTTATGCATACTGTAAATTATGTGGTTGGTACTTATTTTTATGCATACTGTAAATTATGTGGTTGGTACTTATTTTTATGCATACTGTAAACTATGTGGTTGGTACTTATTTTTATGCATACTGTAAATTATGTGGTTGGTACGTATTTTATACATTTTACAAAGTAATGAGCATGACAGATATAACTGTGATTTTAGAAATGACTCAGAATAATTTAGACGTTAATCTCCAAAATACAGTTCTTCTTCCAACTCTGGCAGAGTTATACAGCACTGAGAAAACATACATACTTGATATAACAGGGAGGCCTTTGTCACCTGTATTACTGGTTACACAATCCAGATTACCTCTGGGAACCAATGAAGCCCAAAGAAAGTGAGACACTAGCACTTTAGCATGTCCTTCTTCAAGGACAGGTTTATACATTAGTTTAAGATTTTAATTGAGACTTGGATATGAGTTGGCTCTTTTAAAGGCCCAGAATTGTGGATTGACGAGAAGTCTTTAATCATTCATTGGGACTGCATCTTAATATATACTAGTGTAGGCTTGAGATAATCAAATGCAAGCTTAACAGGCTTTTAGGACTGGCTGCAGGAACTTCAACCTGAGCTACATGAAGGCTCTGATGAGAGATGGATGAGAGGCTAAAATTAGAAATAAGCAAGACTTTTATTTACCCTAGAGTTCAGCGTTCTTGATCTACCACCCATGTCAGAAGAAAGCTGAGAGGACAGTCCCTAAAGTGAAGAATCAGGGGATCTCACAGGGGAAAAAAACCTTGAGCAAATTCTGGTGGGCATTATGACTACTCTCTTTCAGTATGTGTATCACCACTAAAGATGACCTGCTCCGCCAGAACAGTGGGAATTTTCTCTAACACCTGGATTGGCTGTTCCTGTTGAAGGGTCAGGCTGATAGACTCCTGCAGCTTATTACCAAGCAGGCAGTTACCTAGGTTCTATCTAGATTAGCAAAAGGAAGAAATTAGACTTGCAGGGTTTTCCCTTAGAGTTATATTTCTAGGTTGAAGACAATTTCCCATTATAAATAGCAACTGTGATGAACAAAGTCCTCTCCACAAAGTGAGTGCTTTACACACACAAAAAAACTGTGACCTCCATGCTATACTAGAATTCTGAGCTTTCTTCACCATAATCCGATCTTGATTCTAAGTCACATTTATGTTATCTTTAAGATTACTTCAGCTGTGAAGATTGCCCCACTGATTTTGCATTTGACTGATATAGATCAGTGTGGATTTGTTGTTGGCTGGCAGACCTTAGATAATTCAATACAGATCTTGAAACGATAGTTTAGTTGCCCTTATTTATGTCTGTTAGTCTATACAGTGAAAGCACATTTGAGAAACTGGAGTAGGAATTTTTGCTTGGGGTCTTGGAGGCCTTTTGGTTCTTTGTGGATTTTGTCAAATTGTGCAGCACCTTTAGGTGGGGCAAAAGACGGCATAAAGGTATTCCTCTTTGTTCATTCTGAATAAAATAATGGTACTAGACAGGATTTCCCTTCAATCCAAGCTGTTTTATTTCCAGCCCTGGGAACAATTTATCATATTTGGGCTGATAAAAACACTGTTTGTTTGACAATGATGTCTGGGTGTATCGTCCACTCCTGGTACAAGACTTGCACATACTGTTCAATATGCAGTTCTATCCTGGGAGATCATGGCTACAGTGAGCAGTACAAAGACCATGTTTGGACTATGAACCAGACAAGCTGTAGCCAGCAGTGTATTATTACAATAATTTCTCTTATCCACTGCCGTACAATCTGCACAGATCCCTAAAATCCCCTAAAAAGACTGAGAATATAATCCTTAGGCTTCCTTACATAAGCCTTCAGCATGAAAATCACCTGTCAGACCACTACTAGAGCACACTGGCACCCTGTTGAAGTTAGGGTAACCTTCCTCCTAAACACCCTCACCTAACAAACTAATAAATGAATGCCACTGCCCCCCTCAAAAAAACTCTTCAGTTTAGAAAATCTATTTACTCTCTAAGAAACGCAAATGACAATCATGTCAATCCACATCATATCCTTACTGCAAATAAAAACAATCATTTGAAAAGTTAATCCCTGCTAACTGGAATAGTATCCCCCTCCCCCAAAGTCATCCTACTAACTTTCTGAAAATCTCTTAAACATCTTAGGAAACCCAGCAATGCTATATCTTTCACAATCATACGGTAACACCTACTACTCTCTCCATCATTCCCCACTCAATTCAAATTTAAATATCCAAGTAATAAATATATACAGGGCTTATAAAAGCTTTGCTCCTGAGGACAATCAACAGGGGGTATATTACAGATAAGGATTCACTCCTTCATTAAGTAGTCAAAGATTCACTGACATGTAGTTGTGGGTATACTAAACAAGGAGATACACCAACAGATTCATTTATTAGTGTAAAGTCACAGCACTGAGTGTTTTTGTGACACAGTTTTGTTCTATATAGAGTTTATACGATATTCAGGTGTTAATGGCAGCTCAAGTATGCTGTGCAGCAGTTTTTGACTCCCTAAAAAAACAGGAAACCAAAACACCAGGGAAAAAAGTGTTTTCCATCCTCCATTTGTGCACAAGGGCAGTTTATAGCATTAATCTGAAGTGTGTCAAACTACGTCTTTGGTACGTATTGTGGGGCTGTAGATGGTTTGTCAAATCTTGATACAACTATAAAGAAAACAAGAACAAGAAATAACAGAAGGGTAAAAGAGAAGACAGGCCATGCACACAAAGGACATACTTGAAATATCTTACTTTTTATAGAAACGTAAGATGTTTTAATTTCATATTCAGAATATACACTCAAGACTGCTTTTCAGCATAACAGTTTTTTTTTTTCTACAGCAAAAAGTATTACACGAGAGTAGCTCAATTTTATGTTTTTGCTCCTTGTCTGTATGCGAAATTAGGCATGTTTAATGTGTTTTAAATTCTCACATAAAAGATTAATTGCACAATCATTAACCAAATCTTATAAATATTTCTGCTGAAAATAATATTTGAGTAAGTAGCAAAGGTTACTTATAAAGCTGCTCTAGAGGTCACTAACATTTTACACATGCATTTATTTATCAGTCCTACAAATTTCTTTTAAAAAATTATATTCTGAAATATTAGCTGAAAGTATTTTCTGAAGATATTTTAAATTTATCTGCGCAAATCTGGAAATAAAGTTTTGTTTTAGATTATTTACTGATGGTTATGTACTGATGGCACAAAAACTCCTACCAGAAGTATCAAAAAGTACTCTGGCATTTTGGAGAGTGCTCAAGACTAAACCGTAACAAAGAAAAAAATGATAGAGAATGAAAAGGGTTTGGCAACTGTGGTAAGATATAAGGAAAATCTGAACCAGTTTATATAAATTTAATAACAAAAAATGTCCTTAAAGAGAGAATTGACAAAAATATTTAGAAAACTGAAGAGAAAATGATGGACATTATTGCAGTATAAAAGTTTAAAATCAATACTCTGACAAGAAAAATTCATAAAGTTAAGGTTATGATTTTATCAATTATTTTGTTTCTGACAAGACACTTACCCATTCAACATGGTCATGATAGAATTGTTAAAATACAGAATGGGTTTAGGAAATTTGTAGAAAATTCTAATGGAGCAAATATAGATCACAACAGGCTAGTCACGTTAAAACAGAGGAAGGGGAAGACACACTATCCAATGTACAGAGCTGCTTTTTACTTCGTTTAATGGGTCTGCTTAAATAAAAAAGATTCAGCTACTTGGGAATGTACTGGACAGGATCAGGATGAGAAAGCCGCTCTGATTCAACAGGGGTAATTATCTAAGGAAAAGAGAAAACATTAATTGCGAAATAAAAAGTAACAGCAAACTGAAAGTTGCACATTGGAGAAATAGAAGGATGTTGGAAAATGCAGAGATATATTAATTATTCTGACTTACTGGACAGAAAAGTTACTGATGTTAGATATGAATCATCTGATCATGGAAACATAATGAAAATACTAATCTGATGATTACAGACTGTGGAAAAGTGTGGGACAGATATCATTCCTTAGAAAACGGACTTACATTTGGGATCAACAGATGAGACTAGTCAGCAAGGTGATTTGAACCACTTTAAGAATATTTAAGGGGAAAAAGGAATTCAGATGTAAAAATGCTGAAGAATTCTCTTAATGTGGAAATGTACACATTTTTGACTGTATTAATACAAGATATACTTGGGAGATGGCATCCAACACACAGTATAAGATATTCCAAGAGAAAAAAAACAAAAAATTAGATGGATCTTTTGTGTACTAAATATTAAAAGTGATAAGGATAGAGTGATACAAAAGAAGTAAATGGATTGATTTACATGAATAAGTTGATTCTGGCACACAAAGTTAAGTATAGCTAAACAGTGGGAAAACACAGCAGGATGTACAAAGGCACTTTGATACTGACACAATGAAGTTAATGAGAAAAAAGAAAACGTACAAGACAAACAAGTTTGCATCAGACTATAATAAACCCTAATATACTACAATCCCGGTTCAGACAAATTTCATATGTGCGATATTACAGCAGATATATCATGTAAACACCGTACGTATTATTTTAAATTAACTTTAAAAAGAAATCTTTTTGTTGAAAAGCATATAAAAGAGGAAAATTACTCTACATGTTTATTACCTGTTATTGTATATGTGAAAAATGTTAATAAATACTATTTGAAGGAGAACGATACAATGAGATGCACTCTGCTGGGGCACTGCAGTAAAAACATTCGTACTGCAAGAGGTCTTGCTGATGCAGACTGATCTAGGGGGTCATAATCAGGTCTCCACTGAATAGTCAAGAATCATCTACAAAAGGCCAAATAGAGTTACATCTGCGAAGAGACAGACGTTTTATACAAGAATTTGTGTGGTTTGCAACTCAAACCAAGTCCTTTCAAATTAAATTATTTACTGCTGTTCTGCAGCACTTCAGCCTGTTTGACA
Source organism: Protopterus annectens (assembly GCF_019279795.1). Classification (NCBI taxonomy): domain Eukaryota; kingdom Metazoa; phylum Chordata; order Ceratodontiformes; family Protopteridae; genus Protopterus; species Protopterus annectens. The sequence continues at coordinate 827,556,496 of NC_056743.1, read as the reverse complement.
ACAACAGTAAAATTGTGGACCTACATGGTTTGAAATTAACCAATCTAAGAGTCAGCCAATGGGGGTTGTGTATACCAGAGACAATTACCAAATACAACAGTATAAATACTTGGTCATCTGGATGGCTCACACAATTTCCTTCAAAGGGCATATACAGAAGCTAAGGCATGTAAATTATGTGTGAGGAAAGTTCTACAGAATGTATCATCTAAAAAGAGGAATTAATTCCAAATTTCAGAAATATAGTGACAGTCATAGCATCAAACTTGCCTGAAACAAATTCCATCATAAACATTTCTCACTTGCAAATTTTACCAAAATTAAGTTCATCAGAAACGATAAAACATTTCAACATAACTATTCTGTACTTTCAAAAGCAAAATGGCTAAGCAAATTAGAAAGGTGCACCTCACATTATATACATCAAGCTATAAACTGAGCTCTCAACTCAGTCACTGCCAGAGAAGGTACTTCTCTCTATATATTTTGAGCAAACCCCTTCAATTTCATAGGATCACAGGCTAATGGCCCTGGGGCCCTTACAAGCCTAGGCAAGAGTTTATCCCCAAAAAAGAAACCTCAGTCAGCACTTGTCACCCCTGTCAATGAGGGACACAGGTGGAACCCCTGGGACAAATTAGTGGTTTCCTGTCCACTTATAAAGGTTGCACTTGAAGAGTGTCAGTGATGTACTTTATTTGATGTGTGTGGGGAGCCTATTTCAGAGATGGGGCAGCCTGTGGGAGACAAACCTGTCTCTCCAGCAGGTTTTGTTAATGTTGCATATTAGATTTAGGACTTTCAATCGGGTAATGCGTGAAAAGTTAGACTTACGGATATGGAGCATCTCTAGTATGGCAGGGTCCAAGATTGTCTTGTAAGCGAGACACAGATCACCTCTGAGCAATCTGTACGATACAGAGTAGAATGATAGCGATTTGAGCCTGTCCACATAGGACAGGTGTTGGAGGCCATGGATTCTCTTTGTGAAGTATTTCTGTGGCCTTTCCAGCTGCTGCAGGTGTTTCGAGAGGTACATACCAAACGGGGCATTGTAATCAATTATTGGCCTAATGAGGGAGGAGTACAGAGCGGTAATAACCTCATTTTTTCTGGATGCAATCCCTTTACTTATGAGATGAACCAAGTAAAAGGCTTTTCTGACAAAATGGTATGATAATAGATTTTTTTGCATTTAACTTAAGGCCTTAACTTTGGCACCAGTCATTTGTTGGTGTGAGACACACTTGCAGTATGTTAACATCATTTGGAAGTCAATGACAGCACCCACTTACATCTGTCTGCAAACTTAGTCAGCCACAGGCCTTTTTTCTTTGCCTGGACCTCTGAGAAGTAGATGTCAAACAGTAGAGGTCCCAGGACAGATCCCTGGGGAACACCACTAGTGACAGGTCTACTGTCGGAGATGGAGGCACATATTTGACCTTGTGGGTCCATTCGGAGAGCCAGTTGGCCAGCCACCTGATGAGATAGGGATTTACGCCATGTTTTGCTAGCTTTTCCATGATGCCCAAGTGGGGGACTGTGTCAGAGGCTTTGGCCAAGTCAAGGTAAGCTGTATGTACTAACTTTCCCTCATCCAGGGCCTTGGAGACAGTCTCAAAGAAGTCAACCAGGTTCAACAGACAAGATCTCCCCTTGATAAACCTGAACTGGGTGGGGTCAAGTGTTTGGAGATTGCCTATGTCCTTGTTTATGAGGTCCATAATAATATGCTTCATGGCTTTACAAATCAGACTTGTCAAGCTAACAGGGCAATAGTTTCCAGGGTAAGTAATGACAACATCTTTGTGCAAGGGGATGACAATGGCAGTTCTCTGCTTTGCTAAAATGAAGCCTGTACTTAGGCTGTGGTTGAATAAGCTGCTTAATGGTAAGGCTAGTTCTTGCTGGAGATAGTGCAGAATACAGCCTGGGATACTATCAAGAGCTTCCCATTTTTAGCCTAGATATTGCTATGTACTTGAATGTTTATGATAACAGTGCTTTACCATAACAGTAGATGTTAGAATGACCACTATGACAGTAGCCTAAGCTATACAGGTCATATTCTGCCAAAGAAATAACACCTTCCATGTGCCCAAGACATTAGTCAGCTCAAGCTGAGCTGACTAAAAGGTAAGCCTGGGCATCAAGCCCTTCGGAAGGAGGGAAGCTAAAGCCCTGAGGAGGACAGTGCTAGGCAAATTCTAACGACTATGCATGCCCTGACATAAGAAAACATACAAAAATAAGGGGGTTAGAGGGAGGGAGAGGCCACTGCAGCAGTGATCACTCAAACATCTACTGTTATGCTAAGTTTGCTTCTACAGTTGTACAATGCTCTTCATGTGGACTGCAGCTGTAATAGCTATACGGGTAGATTACCGTACATTAATATGCTGGGAAGAAGAAAGAATGAGGGTGCAGAAGCCCCTGGAAATGGTTAGAGCAAAACTTACCTTACATCTGGAGAAGGAATCTAGGTTATAATGCTATTTAAAATTTTGTACACAGGACCAGGTTGCTGCTTCTAGAATATTTTTAAAATCAAACCCTTTCCAAAAAGCCACAGATGAAGACAAGCTCTTGTAGAATGAATCTTGATAATGCCTGGAATAGTTTTGTTGTGGTAGGTATAGCAAAAGATTATAGCATGAGAAAAACATTTGGAAATTGTCAGGCTTGACATGTTGGTCTTTTTTCCCCTTACATTCACAAGAAATTAACAAATGTTCAGAAGTTTTGAAAGATTTTTTTTCTGTTAAGATAGTACAGGAGCTGTCTGTAGACATCCAAGGAATGGAGTATCCTCTCTCTCATTTTTAGGTTCTGGAAGGAAGGCAGGGATATGTATAGCAGAGATGAACAGCTTGGCTTAAGGTAAACTTGGACACCACTTTAGGCATAAATGAAGGATTAGCTCTTAAGGAAACCCTGTCTTTGTCTTAAATCAGTGAAGGCTAACCCACCATGACAGTTTATAACTCGGATACTTTTATTGTAGGGGTCACAACAATTAGTAAGACTATTTTCCATGTCAAAAACCACAAGTCAGTCTGATGAGCTTATTCAAAAGGAGCAAGAGTTACTTTTACAAACACAAAATTAAGATCCTAAGGAAGAGACACCTATTTTCTAGAAGGCTTTGAATGCAACACTCCTTCCAAAAACATTTTCATACAAGACTGCACTGAAAGAGGGGGAATCATAGGCAAACATGCGGAAATGACCAACAAATTAACCTTGACTGTGGAGAAACTATATGATGGTAAACTCACGCAACTAATGTAGAACCAGAGAAACATTAGCTCAGAATGGGTGCTGGTTCTTTTCTTGGCACCAACTAGAAAAACGTTTGCATTAATATATGATTTTCTAGTAGCATTTTTTTTTGCCTTCATTAATACCTGCTGCATGTCCTCAGAAAAAAAGGATGACTAAAGGTATTAAAATTCTATCATCCAGGCAGTCAGTTGTAGTTGTCTGGGGTCGGGATGTATCAGACACCCTTGATCTTGTGTGAGTATACCCAGAATGTGAGGAAGCTTGTGGTATTCACCCATGGACATTTCCAAAAGAAGGGAGAACCACTGTTGCTTGAATAAGAAGACAGTCATGACTCTGGATATTAGTGCAAAGGCTGAAAAAGCATATAGGAACATTCCTGTCCAACAAAAAGAAAATGCATCTATCTTCCAGGCCTTCTTGCATAGAGTCCTGGAACAGAATTTTGACAACTAATTGTTGTGAATGGAGGCAAAAGGATCTGTTTGAGGTGTTCCCTACAGCTAGATCAAATCTTGTAAGACCCCTTGATTCAGTTTCCATTTGCTAGGATTTGTTCTGTTCCTGCTCAGCTTGTCTGTCCCACAATTTTGCTCTGATGGTATTGAATTGAATTGAGCACTGAATCCCTTAGCAAACCTGAAGGAGGAGGGATGAAATATCTGAGGGGTACTCTGAATCAGCTTTCCCCTCACATCACATACTTTTTAATAACATCTACATCAGAAAGCCAAGACAAACCTCCTCATAACAGTTACAGTGGCAGCAGCCATGGAAGTGGCATCAGCAGAATCATATGCACATTTTAAACAGTGGGGTAGTCACTAGAGACACAAACAACTGAGTTACACAAAGAATATTTCTCCTCAGAAGAGGAAACAGATGACAAAGTATTCCTAATACTCCTACAAGAAGCAAGCATAAACTTCAACATATGAGCTTGATAGCTGAGAATTCTAAAAACAGGTGTTGCAGAAGAATACACTTTCCCAGCAAATCTACCAAAAACCTTCCCATCCTTGTTAGAAGGAGAAAGATTAGTATTAAGCAAACATTTAACAGCAATTGGATTCACTAAATCATCTGGGATGTCTGTAAAATAATTAAAAGACTGAGGAACTTTATACAGTCTGTCTGCATTATTGAGGGCAGCAGGCTGTCTTTCAGGGAAGTTGCAGAATGTGACAAAACCTCATCCAAAGCAGAAAGAACAGGAAGAGCAGGTTATAGAAATTATTGTTGTAACAAATCATAATACTTTCTGAGGGACTAAGAAACATCATGTTTTTTTCCACCAAAACAACTGATTTATTCTGGAAATAGTTTCAAAGAAAGAGAAACCTTTGTAAGGATTGGCCAAAGTCACACTCTCCTCAGAATTTGAAATTAGAAATCCATGGAAACAACACAATCTGCCCCTTTGCAATCATTTTGAGGTTCAAACTCTTGAATCTCTTCAGAAAGTGAAGAATCCCCTTTTCTTTTTTTGATAAACAGCCATACAGAAACGGTGAAGAGCCTGAACTAAACCCTGAGCTAAGCCCAATAAATCACTGCTGTCCAAAGTAAATGAGACAGGAGAGGACGTGTACATATAAATGTTATGTAGTCACCATAAATTTACATCTATGCTGTCCATTTTCATTCTTCCTCAACTGATGGGTTTCAGATCCAACTCAGATGCTTTTTCTAGCTCCTCAGATCCAGTTGTCAAGAAACTCCCTTTACCCATAATGCCCTACCCATCTAACATACCTAAGATCGAGTTTGCTGTCCTTAATATACAACAAACAACATCCTTAAGAGAACTTAAAAAGGAATCGATAAAAGAGTAGAACTGGAGCTCAAATAAGGAATGATAGCTCCCAAAGTAATATTCCTTAGGTCTCTCCAGGAGCAAAGGGAAGGGGTTAGGAGGGCAGGAAGGTAAGGAAGAATGAATATGGACAACACAGATTTAACATCATGATGATTACATAACTTTTTTTTATCTGAGGTTGTCATTTCCATTCATTTCTAAACTGATGGGACAGAGTCCTCAGCTAGATGAACTTTGGGTGGTCCTCACGGAAGTATATTTCAGAGCATTGCAGAGCCATACGCAGTTCTGTTCTGACAAACAAAATTCAATTAGCAATGAGGAATAAAGGTATATGCATTGAACCAAGTGGCAGCTGCACAAAGGTCATCTGTGGAAGTACTAGATCAAAAAGCTGAGGATATAGCCATAGACCTTGTGGAATGAGCTCTAAGAGGCTTAGGCAAGGACAATCCACTTTTACTAAAGACAAAGGATATGCAATCAGTTAACCTTTTGGCCACAGTAACTTAAGAAACTGGTATGCCCAATCTGTTAGGTGAGAAGGACTCAAACAATTAGTCAGTCTTCCAGAAATCTTTGGTCCAATGGAAATAAAACCAAAGTTGTCGACGCACATCCAAAAGATGGAGCATGTAGTGTCCCTTATTTGAAAAATTTGGAAAGAAAAATGTGAGATTAATGATCTGGTTGATATTACACTCAGAAACTACCATAGGCAAAAAAGACAGGTTGGTCTATAAGGAAACCCTGTCTTTGTCGAAAATACAGGTAAGGAGGCCTGGAGGAGAGAGCCTTGAGTTTGGACACTCATCTAACTTATGTAAGTTCCGATTTGGCTGAAGGTTCAAAAGGGCCTTGGGTTAGACCTTGACTAAGGATAATTAAATCTCAAGGAGGACTAGGATCCTTTACTGGAAGTCTAAGCAAAAATGTTCCTTTGAGAAAAGCTTTGCATAATATAGAAGCTGAGGAGGAATTATTTTCACCTAGATGGAAACTTGAAATGATAGCCAACTGAACCTTAATAGTAAAAAAAAAAACAAAAACAGCCCTTTCATTGAATACTGAAGCTAAAAACTCAAGTACAGCTGGTGTAAGGGCAGAAAAAGGGTCCAGATCTCTCTTAAATGGCCCAGAAAGCAAATCTCTTCCATTTACTTCTGTAAATCTTTCCACTACAAACTTTTTGAGATGACAGTAAAATACAATGGACTCAGGAGGAAACCCTGGGCTGTCTAGCACTTAGTGGAACTGGAGAAACCATGAGGTCAATTTGAGGCCTAATTTGTCTGAAACAGTCATTCCTGTCAAATGAGACAGGAGGTCTTGATTGCAATACAACATCCAGGACGGATGTAGCAGATGAGGCCAGAGGAAGGGAAAACAAATTTGACGAGGCCAAAACGGTGCAATGAGGATAACTGTGCTTTTCAAATGGGTATGCTTTCTGTAGAAATTTGGGAATTAGAGGTATCTGGGGGCAAGCACAGAGAAGATCAGATGGCCTATCATGGACTAGAGCATCTCTTGGTGACTCCCCCTTTGGTGGGACCAGGTTAAAAAACCTGCTGCACTTGTTGTTGAGGGGAGAAGCAAACATGTCACAGCAAGGCTGATCCCATCAATGGAAAATTCTCTCTGCCATTTTGACATTGAGAGAAAACTCATGAAGCCAGAGGTCTGTGTTGAGGTAACAAAAGAAATTCCCTAAGTCTTTTCTTGGAATCGGAAAAGTCTTGGCCTTCCCAATGGAAGTGTTCCCTTAAAGTGTGCAAGGTTTCCCCAAAGGAAAAATCCTCAGGAGGAGATACAGAAGGAATGGACCGCTCTGCATCCAAATCCTCAAAAGGGGAGTAAGAGTGTTCCTCTACATCAGAATGTTCTGATAAACTGGAGCCCTGATCAGAAGAGGGAAAAGCTTCTTCCACTCTGGGTCTCTTGTCTGGAGGGGGTTGAGAACCCCTGATAAGAGTAATTAAATCCTCAGCCATTTTAAGCATCTGTTTTTTAGGCATGGGGCCTGGAGATGGGCCCTGTGCAACAGGCCTCTTGGGATGCCTGGCTGCTTTGGATTTAGTAAAGGCCTTAATAGAAAAAGAAGATGAGGGTCTAAAGACACCATGGGTGGAAGTGGACCTGTCCACATTAGTAGGCTCAACATTAGCAATGGCTTCGGTGGTTGTAGTCTGGGAAAGGGCCGAGGTACCTGCGGTCTCGGGTACAGAGGACACCGCCAAAGGAGTGTCGTCGGTAGTCAGGGACTGCAAAGGCGTCTCGCTGAGAACCGGACCACGTGTAGCCTGTTTTGGCGTAGTGTCGGTGGGGACCGTAGACCTCACGTGTCGGTCCTTGTCCTTGCGTTTTTTGGACAAAGCTGTAGTCGGAGTTTCCGACGACATTTTATAATCAAAGGCATTACCAAAATAGTGTTGGGCGAACTCCGCCCGATGCTTAATAGTGCGTTTATCGAAAGTAGCGCAAAAGCGACAGCCCGAGACGTCGTGGTCTGGGCCTAAACAAGGTATGCAGAGGGAATGGAAATCCTTATGCGGTATTTGCTTCCCACAAGAAATACAATTATTAACTTTTTCTGACATCGGTCTGAGGCAAGAAAAGTTTCCCCAACGGGGTACTTAGCTTTAATGAAGACTTCGGTTTCCAATATTTTCGTAATTCAGGAGCTGGCCGACCGGCACTTGCGAACTGCTTCTGCTTCGGGCACTGCGTGGCAAAAAAGACTGAAGAACATGGCGTCGGCTGTGTCTTATATACTCTGGCCTCACTGACGTCAGGAGAGAAAGCGACAACAACCGACGCCAGACGAAGACTTTGGAATTCGTCCGACCGAGGGACCGCCTGACGGCAGAGAACCCATCTGTGATTACTGCAGCTGTATGCACGATGAACATCCTGCTGCACTTGTTGTTGAGGGGAGAAGCAAACATGTCACAGCAAGGCTGATCCCATCAATGGAAAATTCTCTCTGCCATTTTGACATTGAGAGAAAACTCATGAAGCATCAGAATGGAGCTGCTTAGTTTGTCTACAATCACATTGGCTTTCTACGGTATGTGTGTTGTTATGAGGAAGCGGCTGGAAGAGATCACTCACTGCCACATTCTCATTGCTTCTTGACATAGCAGGTAAGATCTGGTTCCTCCCTGTTTGTTGATGTACCAGACTATAGACACATTGTCCATCTGAATAGCAATTGTGCTGGAAGGGAGAGCATCCTGAAAGGCCTGCTACTCTTGGGCGACTACTCTCAGTTCCAGAATACTGATATGCATCTTGGTCTCTTCTGGGGTCCACGTAACTTGGACTATCCTTCCCAAGTAGTCCCCCCCACCCCAGTTGGAAGGCATCTGTGGTCACCATGGTTGTGGGCAGTGGCAAAACAAATTGACAGGCTTGGAAAACTTTGTCTGAGTAAAGCCACCAAGGAAGACATTTTTTGCAAGATTCTGTGATCTTGACTGGGGAGAATAAAGGTGGCTGAACAACAGACTACTGTACTGATAGAGTCCATTTTAGAATCCACATGTGAAACCTGGCAAAATGGACTACGGTGATAGCTGCTGCCATGGATCCAAAGGCTTGTAATATTAGTTGTGATGGAAGACAAGGATGCAAAATCACTTTCGTGATCTGGGATCTGATTATCTGAATTCATGTTGGAGGAAGACATGCTATTTGAGTGAACGTGTCTAGATGAGCACCTATGAACTCCAGACTGTGTTGTAGGTGTGAGGTGTGATTTGTTGTAATTGACCATGATGCCTAGCTAAAGACACAACTGGAAGAAATAGTCCCTTGCTTGTAGAAGTAGATGCCTGGAGAAACAGTTAGCAGCCAGTCATCTAGGTACAGAATCACTGTGAATCCCAGCAGTTTTAGGTGAGCTGCTACCACTGTCATGTATTTGAATACCCTGGGGGCTGTGGTGAGGACAAAGGGCAGTGGTGTAAACTGGTAATGACTGCCTCCCAGCCAGAAGTGCAGACACTGAAGCCAAAGCCTATAGAATCAATCGATCCAAAACAGAAGAATTCTGAATTATCTTTTTGACTTGAAATTGAATAGTTTTGTACCCTCAGTAAGGGAAGGGAGGGTGTCAAGGTCCCCATGAACTCCAATGTCTGATATGGTTCTAACTGAGATTTGTTGTGGTTTATGGTAATTCCTAGATGAGAGCAAATCTGGAGTACATAGTCTCGAGCTTTCATCAAAAGATTCCTGGTCGGACTGGTTATGAGCCAGTCGTCCAAGTACAGAAACATCCAGAATCCCTGCAGTCTCAGGTGAGCTGCTTCTACTGCCATACATTTGGTGAACACCCTGGGGGCTATATTGAGGCCAAAGGGTAGTGCTCTGAATTGATAATGACTGGCTCCCAGCTGGAAGCGTAGGTATTTCCTGGATCATCTGTTCATTTTTATGCGACAGTATGCGCCCTGAAGATCTACTGAGCACATCCAGTCAGAAAGGCAGAATGGACTGAACCATGACCACCTGAATCTTTGTATATTGAACAGATTTGTTCAGATTGCTGAGATCCAAAACTGGGCTCCAGTCCCCTGATTTCTTTGGCACTAAAAAGAATCGAGAGTAAGTTCCAGATTTTATCTGGTCTGAAGGAACCTCTTGGATGACTCTCTTTTTTTTCTATTGGATTTTTTACTTCTAAAGCTGCTGCTTTCCTCTGACTGAGTGGAACAATGGAAATTTTGTTTAATGTTGAAGGAGGGAATAGGGAAAAGGGAATTATATAAGCTCTGGAAATAATCCTCTGCATGTATCTTTTGTAATGTTTAGCCAGGCTCTCTGGTGAATGGATAGACAAACCCTGACTACCTCCAGAGGTGGGCAATTGGGCCTCCATTCAGAAGTACTGATAGGGTCTGTCAGAAAGAAATTTCTAGACCCCTGGTTCTGCATGTGTTCTCTGTCGCTCAGGCAGCATCTTCTGCTCCTGGGGGAACTCTCTCTATGTGGATCTTGGAAAGGACCCTGGGACTTTCTGAACCACATTTTTCAACCTCCTCACTGATTCTTAGAGAAGGATCTTTGAGGGGTTGAAAAATGTACAATCACTGCAGACAGGGTCTTACCATCTTGCTCACACCTGGAATGTGTGTCCTTTACCTCAGGGCCAAACAAAACTTCCGTCAAAGGGTGCATTGACGAAGGAGGACTTAAAGGGCTCTGCAAAATCACACAACCACATTCAGACATGACTCCTAATGGAAATGCCTGAACCTGCAGCCCTTGAGGTACTTTCAGCTACATGTGAAATGAGCGTCATGGACGAGTTCATGAATGATTGCAGGACAGCCAACTGTGAGGCAACAGAACTCTGTGCATCAGAAGTACTGGTCCCAGAGAGGAATTTGGAGAGTTCTTAAATCAAATCCTTCTGCAATCTAGTGAAGTGTGCCAAATAATTCGGTGACCTGACTGCAAAGGTCGATGAAGCTTATACATGCTTCCCAAATCTGTCGAGCGTCCTGGATTCCCTGTTAGAGGGTGGACAGATGAACTCTTTTTGCAAGTTCTTTCTTAGTGGCCACTGCTATGACTATGGCATCTACTGGTACTCCCTTGCTCCAAAATTCTCTTCCTTTCGGTGGTGCCAGGATCCTGTCTCGTTTCTTGGGTTTCAGCTCAGCAGAGTCAGATTCCTTCCATGCCCACCTAGAGGTCAAATCAAGGAGCTCATTGGTGGGCAGAGTCACCCAGGGGGTAGAGAGGCCAGACCCAAAGGCTTCCAGGAATACCGATTCCTCTTGGGAAGAGTTATCAGTAGACTGACTACCCCTCTGCCTTAGGATTTCCAGGATTTTTCCAAAGGAGATGTCATCATATGGTGATCTCGGAGACCCGTCCCCTCTTCAAAATCTGTATCATCAGTGACCAACTCCTGAGGAGAGTCTAAGTGCCTCCTCTTACACTTTATCTTCCTAGGGGACTTCTTCAGTTTTAATCTTTCACTGCATATTACATATAATATTCAATAAACATGTTCTATCTGAACAGAGCTCTTGTGGTCCACTCTAAATAGTAACAAAATAAAAATAAGAGGAGAAGCAGGCATATTCAACAGCAAGGAAGTGTGTATGTGGGGAGAACCATGGCTGACATATGAGGAGTGATTCAAGGCTGATGTAGAGAGATAGAGGGATACCGTAAACCCACAGTTAGAGGCACTGATGGACTGTAGGTCTATGGAGATGTTCAGGACTGCCTGGTCAAATTGAAGAAAGGATGAATATAGTCAGAGTAGGGGAGTATAAGGTGCAGAGTTTAAATACCTGTATTCTGGTACAAAGAATTGCACTTCGTAACCAAAAATGCCAAAGAAGATTGGCAGGTATGCCAAAATGGCTTTACAGCATGAAATGTAACCATTACATATAACTTGTTACCAGAAATACTGTTTGTAATAAGAATGCAGTTGCCTTCGACTCGGGAGTTAAAAGCAGATTTATATTTTGTATAACTTTTTTCTAACTTCTTCATTGTCTAGTGAAGGTTTTGTCAGCAGTCCACCCCACTACATGTGAGAGCGCACACACACCCACACACACAAAGACGAAAGGCTCCATTAAAGTAAAACTGGATTTATTGCAGAAAGTGCCTAAATGCTAAGGTGACTCAGTCCATTTGTTCCACATCACCTGAAAAGGAACACATTAATATATGCACTAACATACAGATGTGCTCAATGGGACACCCAAGCACAGCTTAGGACCACCATTATGCAGAACTCTTCGGTCCTTAATGCACTACAGCACACTAAAATGTTGTAACTTAACAGGAAGCAGCTCCTGTACAACCACTCATAAACTCCTCAATATATACCATCTTTATCCCAGTCAGCTCCTCTGCATACAAGGCAAGCATGTACAAACAAAACAAAATGTAGTCTGTCTTATAATGAAGTATAATCACAGACTAATTATTAAAATTAACTGTTCAGAATGTCAAAAAACTTAAGAAAAACTGGATTAATGTGGCATATTCTACTTTAATATGAATGTTTTTACTTCAGAAACTGACCAAGCTGGAAATAACTTTATTTATGATGGAAATCACAGTCTTCCAAGATACTGTATTCTGAAAGCTAGATCTAAGATTACTAGCCAGATGCCTCTTTCTGGAAGTTTTTACTTTTGATGTTACTAGCCAAGAGGACACCTTTTATAATCCCCAGTTGTTGACGAGTTTATGGCTATAAGCTCTTCAACTATGATATATGATCACAAAGGGTGGTGCTGCGGTAGCGTTGTCGCCTCACAGTAAGACATTGTTCTGTTCGATTCTCAGCTAGAGCGTCTTCTGTGTGGAGACGTGTGAATGGGCGTACTTTCGTCGAAGGTTGTGCATCAGGGCCAGCAACTCGGCACGTAAAAATCTACTGCCAATCATTAGCGGACTGGAGTTCCACTGTGGCGACCCCTAACCGGGAAAAGCCGAAAGACACAACAACAGCATATGATCACAAAGATTATAAGAAGTGCTAGGCATACTGTAAGATTTGGCAAAAATTTTAGTGATGTGTTTTGCACTGCTGAATGACATTGACTGAAATCACTTCTTTCTCTCTCTTGTTTTACTGTAATGTGTTTAAGAAGGTAATCACAAAGTTTATTATTTAATGCAATTTCTTACATTTTTAATAGTCTTGCTAGATCATGAACAGTTTTAAAAGCCTGACAAAAGCCAAGACTCTCTTGAAATGGGATATATATATATATATATATATATATATATATATATATATTTTTTTATTTTTTTTTTTTTATAGAAGCTACGTCACTCAATTCCGTCACCAAGGGACTATGTTAACCCAACAAATTCTAACATGTTTGTGTTCAAAAAATATTGGGGAATTGTAAAACTGGTGAGAGACCAGTTGGTATAATGGTTAAGGTGTTCACCTCCCATGCACAAGGTTTGACCCTGACCTCCGAACAATGCCTGTTTGGAGTTTGCACGTTCTCCCTGCGTCTCCATGGGGTTTCTCCCACATCCGAAAAACATGCTGAGTGCTTCCATCTCAAACTCACCAATGAATGGAGCTGTGGGCAGCAGCACAAACTCTACATGGTGCCCTATAGGAGAAGAGTTGTACAGACCAACTGCTATGGGCATCTCTACTGTGGTGTGCAGTTTCCTCAAAATAGTAGAATACGGATCACAGACTGTGTGTCATGGCAGGGCTAGCCACTCGACTGTGTATAATATGTCTCTAGGTGATTCTGTCATGTTGACTAATGTCGCCAAAATGAGCATGCTAGTTACTGGTGACAAGTGGGCTGAGGACCTGGCCTACTCTGACCTATGCCAGGGACCCTTGCTAACAGTGGGAAGGGTACATCTGCCCCTATTGGCCAGTGTGTGCCCCCCATAAAGCCCAGCAGCCCTGGGTCAATAAGCTACTGTCCAGCTGGTGCCTAGTTGCCCAGCCTGGGTTACCTGGGATAGTTCTGCAGAGCGAAAGCTGGACGTAAAACCAACCAACCTGCCAAACATGAACTGAGAATTGCTACAATTAATTTAGGTTCACTGACAGCTGACAGGATGCAGCTTGGAAGTGGATGACATGACGATATCGAGGAGGCTGGACATCTTATGTATCCATGAGATGAGATGGAAGGGCAGTGCAGCAAAGCCACTTGGCTTAGGATCCAGACTCTGTTATTCAGGAGGGGGACAGGCTAGAAATGGTGTAGGAATTGCTGTGACAGAGAGGCTTCAAAAGGCAGTGATGGAAATGAGGACATAAGAGCAGAAGCCAAAGTAGCTCCAATTGCAGAAAAGATCAAAGAGAACAGATTATGGTGGTTTGGACACATATACAGAAAAGCAGAAAACAATCTGTTGAGGAAGATTTGGGACATACAGGAAGAAGGAAGTGAGGACATCCAGCAAAAAGGTAGATGAATTGTGTGAAAGAAGATCTGTGACGGTCAGGCATGAGTGCTGAAGAAGACAGGAGTGTGGCACTGAACTGAGAGAGATGGCAACAGTTAACATGATACCCTGACCCCATGTAGAAAAATGGGAAAAGGGGGGGGGGGGTTGATGATGATATAAAACTGTTACTTATCAAAAAATGATATGAGATTTTTTTCTTGAAGCCAGTCAAATAAAAGCCTTAATCAGAAATGATAAAAGCCTAAATCGGAAGTTAAAGTCACATCTGTATTGTGTTTACGACAAGAATACTCCCTTCAGTCTCTTGGTTTTGCTTCACGACAGTATTTAAATTTACTTCTGTGGCTGCTTGCAAATTCTTTGGCGTCTTAAAATCTTTAACCGACTTATGTTTTTTAATATATGTTAGCTACTATACATTACACCAACCCTGTTTGATAGTACTTTGTTAATCTGACCCTTGTTAAACCAGTCACATTTCTTATCAAAATCAAGTAAAAAGCATGCAGAGGTACTGCTGGCCAAACAAAATTATCACTCTCTAATTAACCACATACTAAATAGACAATTCTTAGGAATTACTACACACCCACTGCTTTATGAAGTACATGTTGATGTAGTGTGAATGAAATCTTGTGAGTATGCATACAGGTACATGTTAACAGACAGTGGCAATGTGCGTATCTGGTACGGACGTAATTAATAAGGCAACAAAGTAAGAGTACTGAGACATACCTAGTCATCCTTACTAAAATACATATTTTTAATCATCTACCAAAGCAGTTAACAAAACATGCCCACTGAAACTGCCAGTTCACAGCATAAATCACTGGTAGCTATAATCAGCTAAAAGCAGTGATCAGAGAATGTTTTACAGCCAACAGAGACTAGTTAAGCTGGCTTGAGAGAAAGGAAAAGGGTTCAAGAAAATAGTCAGGGCTCTAGCTCCTCAGGAAGAAGAGGTAATAGATGGGAGTTGAAGAATGTCAGCATCTTAAAAACAGCATGTGCGAAGACTACAAAACTGATATGTGGATAAGCCAGGTATGGAAATAAAGTACATAAGGAAACGTGATGGTGGAATGCAGAAGCCCGGGATGTTATTTAAAAAAAAATAATACCTGTAAAAAAGTGAGAGAGAAAAGACAGACAAGCTAAAATGAATACTTGCTAGTTAATGAACAGGCCAAGAGAGCAGTCACAGTAGTCAAAAACGAGGTATCATCTTCTGGAAAGTGACTCAAGAAATTCTGTTAGGTTGGAAAGACCAAAGTAGAAAGATAAAGAGTGTCATCAGACACCATTCGTAAGGGATGCCAGAAACAACCTGCTCACCAGTGCACAACCTCAAAGACAAAGTGGAAGGACAACTTCCAGCAGCTTCTGAATGAAGAAAACTGCACAGAAGCAGTACTGCTCCATAAGCAGCTCACATTGGAAGAGGAAGAAAAGCACACCTTAAAAGTTCAGAAATAAGGAGAATTAAGTCAGGGAAAACAGCAGGATTAGATGAAGTCATGGCAGATATAATCAAGATGTTGGGGACACATCCTTCAAAAACATTCTGTAAACTGCTGAATACATGACAGATAGATACACCAATAGAAAGAAAGGGAATTTTAGGTGTAATATGTGTAATTACTGCTCTTTTATATTGGAAACTCCTGAGGTATTTAGATTGAACAATAGGGGCATATCGATTCTTGGGCATTTTAATTGTTGCAGTTCTAAAGTGGTTTATTTGGCCAAGTGTATCCAGTGTCCAACTTTTTATATTGGGAAAACTAGTAGACAACTTAACAGAATGGCTGAACATTTGTTGGATATTAAGCATGATAAACCCACAAATGCTCTTATTATAGGTTCATAGGTTATAGATTAGTTGACAGGAACTAGATTAAAATGAAGGACCTGCTTAGACCTATACATGATCATAAAGATCACAAGTTTAAGTTTTTAGTCATTCAACAGATAGTGAAAGATTTACAAGGAAGAACTTTAGATATTCACTTGGATATTTGTGAGTTTAAGAGGCAGTTGCAACTGAATGCAACCGAATATCCAGGAATTAATGAAATGACAGCTATTTCATGCGTTTTAAAATTGAAAAACATTTTAGGTTAAACATTGGTTTTATTCATTAACTAGATATTATATATTTATTGAGATACATTCCATTTTTTTAACAGGCAATGCATTTCCATTATATTATATATGTGTGTGTTTTTAAATCTTGTGTGAATACTTAATTGACTATTAAATATCCTAATTGTGTTCTTATAAATATGCTGGGTGGGGTAACTATTCTTTGTTCTGAGGAAGTCTTTGTAAGAAGGAGGAAAGCGCTCAACATTGTGAATAAAGTGTGGATTTTTCCAGTTGTGCCGAGTCCTAGTTTGTGGTTCTTATGTTTGTTCTACTTTTGTAACGTAGCTTGAATAACTCATTTTGGAAGATGGCAGAAACTTAGAATGATGTTAAATGAATCTGAGAAGATAATTTCTCTTTTTTTCATTTCTTGACTATGAAAAAAACTGGTTATACAATGAGACAGTTTCATGCATCCCCTTTATGGTTGCTAATCCACTTATATGTTTCAGACAACTCACTGTTGATTTGGACTAGGTCTTTCTCTAACCCATAAAATGCTGCCTCCCCTTCACTAAATGCAGATCAATGATTTTGATTACAGCTTCAATGAGAGCTTGGTAGATGACATTCTTCCAAGGGAATACTTAATGGGACTGGCTAATGTGCCAGTTTAGCAAACTTTAAAGATGGCACACTGAAGTCTGCCAGTGCTTAACCACAGAATGCCTAGCAAAGATCCAATAGTGAAAAGTCAGTCTATTTTAGGTTGGCTTCCACCTGCAAAAAACTGTGTATAGGCCAACAGATTCCTCCAGTAAAAAATAGGAAGTGAACTAGGGCTCATGCTTGTTGTAGGTCCGAAGAAGAAAGCAAAGGACATCTCAATGGCTTCCTTTTGGAGCCCTGCAATGGAGACCACCAGTACATATATAATTGATAGGAATCTCTATGTTCCAGTGATAGAAAATTATGTTTTCTTGAAGTCTTCTCCTTGAAGTAGCATTGTTGGGTAGGATGAAATTTAATCAAAGAAAAGGAACAGGAATTAAAATGTTAATATTTCAAATTCCCACTTCAATATTGCCTTCAAAACGCTCTCTTGATAAGGGTGAAATACCTGAAGTGACAGAAATCTTTACAAGATTTTAGAGTTGTGATTTGGCTCCAGGATAGTACAGCCAGACTAGATATGCCTATTTCAAATCACACTTGTTTGGGAATCCTCTACTAACAGGAACTAGATTAAAATGAAGGACCTGCTTTATTCACACTGTGTGCAGGTACATACTTGTCTTTTTTGCACATTTATGAAAAAATATTATTTTAATCTACAACATTGTTCTCTAGTCTACTGAGGGATTATACAGCTGAAAAGACTGCAGCCTGGGCTTCCTTGTTTTCTTTATAGTTCTTCTCTAATCACACTGTTTTAGAAGCTTGTAAGGGGCTGGCCTACATTGGATTGCTAAAATGACTCTGTCAGGTACAAGGTTTCCCCACTAAAAACATATTCAAGGACCTGCTGGATAAAACTGATTTATCTCAGAGACGACTCTTTCTACAATAAAATGTCAGGGCACTAGATTGAAAATACAGTTATTATAGTATCAGAAAGAACTCAAAGTGCTAAGAAACACCAGATATGCAATCAGTTCCTGTGTATGCCAAGAAAGCATTTTATTAACAAGCACCAGGCATTTTATAACTTTGCAGCACATTTTTTTTATCACCCACAATTACTGCCACAGGCTGTACCAGAAATAATCCTTAACTTTATGATGAAAAGGTGTTAAGGCAATTCCTGCAGCTGGCTTTTACTTTCCAGTGTAAGTGTAGCTGATATAACACAAAGTTACAAGATGTTCTAGATTGCTTTAAACACAGGCAGTTTCTGATAAATGATTCATTTCTCAGTGGAACAAATTTTAATTCACTTGTGGTCAGATTTGTAAGGCACAGCTGCAGGTATCAGGGATAAATGGATAGGATACAAACTGCAGGGTTATCCCAAGGTAATTACGGATTATTTCTTACCATCCTTGTGAACTCGCATTGCTGAAGCTGTGATGTCCGTTGTCACATTGAAATATGGGAGCCACAAATCCTTTAGAAAAATAAACAATTAATTTGATAAAACCTAAAAGATTAAAACTGGGAAAAAATCTAAAAGAAATTCATTGCTATACAACAGTGGTACCATAATGTGCAAAATTCATAAATACTTTTTGGAAACAAAACATTTACTGATCATAAATTAAATACAGTGCTGTACTAAGATGTTATCATGGGGACTTTTTAAAGGAGATTTTCTGATCTTGAAAACATTTTATTAATATTAATAAGTGCAACTGTACCAGTTTTTGGGGTCTTCTGTAGCCAGAACGAGACTGAAGATAGTTTCAAACTAAATCCCAAAATTCTTTCCTGTACCATTAGCCAGTCCTACTATGACCCTAAGGCTCAATATAGAATCACAAGCACAAAGTATACCTTTCACAAGTAGACCTTCCAGTTCAACAAATTCCAAATGGCAGGTGCTCTGTTATGTTTCTAAGTATAACCAATTTGGAAATTACTGGGAAAATATGTAGCTGTGAAGGGGACACACTGGTCTTGGTATGCTTTACTGTTTCGGTCACAGTTTCAGTTTAGCTCAAAACATTGAGTTTGTGGATATTCCAGGATAGCAATGGTTGCCTTTTTAATATTTGGAAATACATTAACCAGGCCATAATACTCCTTTAATAAAGCTTGGCTAAAGCTTTTCATCCTGACATGCAGGAAGCATTTTTTTTTTTTAATTTTTAAGCCCCCCCCCCAACACTCACACACACACACACACACACACACACACACACACACACACACACACACACACACACACACGCACACACTATAATTTTAACACTCTAGAAAGAACAGGTGTGATCACATTTTTCTTTCATAGACTCATACCTATCAGCTGTCCAGATTTTTGCAGAATGGCCAGATTTTTGCCTTATATTTTCGGTCTGTTTTTCATAAAATTGTGGTTTTCTGGAAATCTTTGGCAAGCCATGGAGGAATGACATCAGAAAATAATGACAGACATTTGAGTTTCAGACTTCCTAACTTTCAGAAAATTCATGTTAATGCAAAACCAGTTATTCTATGAACTTTCTACGTTTGTAAAAGCAATATTTAAAATTCTCGAGATTTTTGGGCCTTTGTCCCCCCATTATTTATGGCTTTGTCCAAATTGCTTGCTCAAAGAGGTTGAGGGCATGTTCGTAGTCACAAAACAAGAAATAGGTTATGACACCTCATAAACAGAAAAGTGATTCAGTGTCAGGGTTTCAAGCAACACAAGCTCTATTTCCTCTGAAGACAAACCTTGGGAAATACCATGTGATGCTCAAAGAACATGGGAAGACCACTACACAGAAAAAATAATTATGCAATTACAATTAATTGGATTTGTTACAGTTATCGTCTCTTTCCTTGCATGAGTAATTAAAGATATATTAAAGAAATAGCTAATCACAAAGTCTAGAACCATAACTATGTAGTGACCGTTACACTAAGGCATTATGCAGCAAAACTGTCACAGCTGCCAGAAATCAGTAATTAAGGCCAGCTACACTGGAAAGTCTGAGCAGCAAACAAATATTTTATTAAGAAAAGAAACCATAGCCAGTGCTAGTGATGAAGAGGGATAAAGGCCTGAACACACGTGAGGTGACCTGCGTTTTTCTGGTGGTTCAGGGACTTAAAGGAAATGACAAAGATGATGTGGCGGGGGGTGTTTTGAGCCAGTTACAAACAATGCCACAGTCCCTAACAGGAAAGGCTGTGATGTTGCAAAGGGTTAGCCTAGGGGATGCATTAATTTCATTTACCCATTAATGTGTGATGACCTTCAAAGCTAGTGTGCTAAAGGGTGGACTTGCAAGGGAATGGCATTACGAATCACCGTGGTGACCCAATTCTCATTCCCCCCATTGAAGGTGTGTGGACAGGTTATCTAAAAGTATTTTCACTTCATGGACAATGGAAAGAGTACAAAGCACCCTCAGCCATCCACTTAGGTAAAATTAAATTACAGGTTTTTTATTACATTGCCAAGACGGCAGAAAAAAATGAAATCTGAAGAAAATAAGAGAAAATCAGCTAGAAAAGGAGAAGCCTTGCAGCTGTTCAGCAAAAAGCAGTTTAGGTTTTAGCTTTGGTTCAGGGGAAGTATTCCAGCAGTTTAGATGAAAAAATAATTACAAGGATAACAAAGTTTCTAAACATATAACTGCAAGTAATAAAAAACAAAAATTTTTGTTCTTAAAATATGCATAATAAATGCCTTGATGCAAACTGCATATTATATTGCAATGTAGTTCTGTAAAGTAAGCAGAGGTATTTTAAATGTGAGATGGGGACTCATCAGTGACTGTTTATGCTAATGATATTAAAGTAAGACATTACTTTTTCTTGACTGTAATGTATCCGGGGTTTATACTATAACAAGATAAAGGCTAGATATAAGCAATACAATGCTAGACATAAGCAATACAATGTTGTAAACCTGGGCTGCTAGGTGAAAATTTCAGAAATGTATTGATCATGTTATATGTGTACCAAAATATAATCATTTCCTGTTTTCATACAGGTGGAAGTTAGATTAATGTTCATAATGTATGCTGCAGACAACAGATATTTTTTCTAAGAAACCACTGACAAATGTTAGCCTTCCAGTATTTAAAAAGAGCTGCTTTTTGTATATTTCCATCAAAACATAGCAGCTGGGGATGGTGAGTCTATAGTTGCAGACAGTTAATCAGGAAATGACTAAATAATGTGCTCTGAGGCAATTGTAAAAGTAAACTCTTGATTAATACTTAAAGGGGAACTGGAAATAAGTTTAGTGAAAATAAATGAGAATTTGATACTGACAGAGGTAAATGCATTTGCAGAAGTTTGCATCTCTGGCAGCCTTAGTACTTGCATATTAAATATAATGGTGCACAATTTATTCAGTTGGGGTCGCCAAGTGCACTTGACAATGCCTGTTGTGGTGAGTATAACAAAGGGTAATATACTTGGACAATCATTTGGAAATAGTGTTTTAACACAGGTTGTCCCTCATTCTTACATTCACAAGAAACAAGCTGATTCAAAGACCTGAAAGATTTATTTTTGTCAAAATACAACCCAAGTTATTTGTGGACAACCAAGCTATGGAGTATCATTTCTCCCTCATTTTTAGATTCAGGAAAGTAAGAGGGTGGATAGCTTGGCTTAAAGTAAATGTAGATACCACTTTAGGCATAAAAAGAAACCCTGTCTCTGTGGAGAATGAGACTGGGGTGATTCACCATAAGAGCTTGCAGCTCAGATACCCTTCTTACAAAGGTCAGACCAATCAGTAAAACCGTTTTCCATGTTAAGAACCTCAAATCAGCCAGGTTAGCTAGTTCAAATGGAGCAAGTATTAGCTTCTCTAACAGAAGATCCCAATCAGGGGCTACAAGTTTCATTGGAGGCCTGTTATGCAAAATCCCTTTCAAAAGCATTTTGATATGAAAATGCATTGAAAGAGGAGAAACCATGGGTAGACATGCTGAAATGGCCAGTAAATGAAATACACATCCAACGACCAATAACCTTCACAAGAAAACATAAATTCCAAGAACTTACATGGGTGCAGAATTAATGGGAAACTTTACAGGGCCAATGAATTTTTTAATTGTAACAGCTGCAGGATGATTTATGTGATAGGTTGTGGATGTCGCCCAACATGCTGGTACATTGGCCAAACAACTAGGAAGACCAAGGTTTGAATTTTGGAACACTTAGGTGATGTAAGAAGGCGCAAGTTAGAAAGTCCAGTAGCCACGCACTTTTTGTCTAAACATTAAGGGTTCAGATAGTAGTTTGTTTTTCAGTGTTCTTGCACAACCCATTGGTAACAGGGGAAATTTTAAGAAGGAATTAAATAGACTAGAGAGCAGGTTGATTATTAATTTTCATACTTTGTATCCCAATGGAATGAATTTAGAGAATAATCTGACCATTTGAAATAAGGAAGCAAGTATGTAATTAAAAATGCACTTTAAGATGTAGATGAAAAATGCACTTTAAAATGTATATGAAAAAAGGCACTTTATAATATACATGAAAAATGCATTTAACAAGTACTTGGATAATGTATTAAGTGCGTCTGAAATGCATTTAACAATGTATTTAATTATATATTGACAATGCATTTAAAAAAGTTTAAAAATGTACTTAAAATTGTCATAATCATTGTTAACTTAATGTTTAATATTATTCTGTTTACATGGAAAAGTGCAATAGCTCAAAAGTCTATTAGTATTTGTCAATGAAATAGTTAATTAGTTAATTAAATAATGGAACTGGGGCTATTTATAGGGACAGAATTGTGTTTGTAAAATGTTCCATTAGAAGGTGAAAGGCTGAGGTACCAGAACTGTGTTAATTAAAGAATTAATTCTGTCCTTTGAGTGCGGTGGTGGTGCTGTGGTAGCGTTGTCGCCTCACAGTAAGACGTCCTGTTCGATTCTTAGCTAGAGCGTCTTCTGTGTGGAGACATGCGTGAATGGGCGTACCTTCGTTGAAGGTTGTGCATCAGGGCTGGCAACTCGGCATGTCAAAATCTTCTGCCAATCATTAGCAGACCGGAGTTCCGCTGTGGCGACGCCTAACCGGGAAAAGCCGAAAGACTCAACAACATTCTGTCCTTTGAGTGGTGTTTCTTTTCGTGGAATTTGTGTTTTCTTGTAATGGCCAGTAAATGAACCCTGATGGAGAAGTAAGAAAGGCCATAAGACAGTAATTCACACAAATATTGTACAACCAGGCAACAACATGTCCTCAATGGGTGCTGGTTATCTTCTTGGCACCAACTAGAAAACCTTTTCCACTTACTAATATATGATTTTACAATAGCAGGCTTTCTTGCCTCTATTAGACTATGCCACACATCCTCAGTAAACAGGTGTCTAAAGGAAGTTAATACCCTATCATCCAAACAGTCAACTTAGGTTGATTGGGGTCAGGGTGTATCAAGCACCCGTTTTCTTGTTTGGGTAGATCCAGTCTGTGAGAAAGCTTGTGGTAATTGTCCCTGGCCATTTCCAAAAGAAGGGAGAACCACAACTGCCTGGCCCAGAAGGGAGTCACAGCAATTATCTTGGGTGATTCCTTCTAAATCTTCAGAAAAACCTGGATTTTATTAGAAAGGGTGGAAAAGCATACAAGAACATTCTTGTCCAAGTAAAAGAAAAAGTATCTGTCTTCCAGGCTACTTGCACTGAGTCCTTTACCAGAATCTTGCCAGCTGTTTTTTCAAAGAGGAGACAAACAGGTCTACATGAAGAACTCTGCACATATGGATCAAATCTTAGAAGACCTCTTGATCTAGACTCCATTCATGAGGATCTGCCCTTGTCCTGCTCAGCTTGTCTGCCACACAATTCTACTCTGATGGCGTGTAGGATACCTGTAGAGTGAGACTGTGATGTGAAACTATATTATGTGTTAACATGGCTAGTCTGTAAAGGGTTCCTTGTTGATGCACCGCATGACTATGGTAGTATCTGTAAGGTCCCAAGGACCAAGGATGATTCAGGGAGTTAAATGTCTTAATCACAGCAAGCATCTCTTTTACATTTATGTGCTTGAGTCTGTCCTTGGTCTCACACACCTTGCACTTTTATCCCTCCTGAAACTGTTCCCCAAGCAAAGTCCAAGGAGTCTGTGGTGACTGCTTTGGAACAGGGAGGAAGGTGTGGAGACCCTGATTTAAGAATATTTGCTGTCTCCAAGTGATTTCTCTTCTGACAAACTCAGCTCTGGGATTTAAAAATACAACGGATGTTGGTGCTTTGACCAAACAGACTTCAGATGACACTGTATCTTTCTCGTGTGGAGTCTTACCAAGGGGTATCCTAAGAATCATATATGCCAAGAGATGCAAAACTTTGACGTATTCCCTTGCAGTGACTAAAGTTTAAGTGGAAAACCTTAGAAACAAATGTACATAAGGATCTATTTTTTTTTTTTCTTGTGGAAGAAAAGCTCTTTGAACTGAGGTGCCGAGCTGACACCTCAGAAACACAAGTCTCTGTAAGGAGTCAAAAAGGACTTGAATGTTTTTTTGGAATCCCAGCTTGTGTAAGAGATCTCTAACCCAGGTAAGAGATTCAAGACAGATGGAAAAAGACTCTGCAAAGATAAGCAAGTTGTCTAAATATGGAAAAATGTGGTTACCCTGTAGCTTGCAATTTGCTATAACTGGAGACAGACACTTTGTGAACACTCTTGGCGCCGCAAATAGTCTACAGAGTAAAGCAAAGAACTGACAATGTGGTCCAGACATACAAAATCTTAAGAAACACCTGAAGCCTAGAGGAATATGAATGTGATATGCATTTTTTTAATATAGTGTTACCAGAAAACTTGAATGAGGAAGAACAGGTAATAGGTTATGAAGTGACATCATTTTGAATTTGGGTACTTTCACAAACAGGTTTAGGAAATAAATATCCAGAACTAGTCTCCAGGCATTTTCTTTCTTTACTAAACATAATATTGAATAAAAACTTCTCCCCATCTGAGAAGGAGGAAATGGTTCTATCACACCCTTGGAGAGCACATGATGAAGGGCAGATAGAAATAAAAGACTCTGGTCTGGTGGATATGGGCTTACTACGTGGAAAGAAGGAATTTCCTCCCACTGTAGTGGTGGATTTAGGCCTTGGCACATGGCCGCGTGCTCTCCCCTTTTAAACTTCAATACAAACTGGCAAAAAAAAAATGTACATTTCTCCCTTAAGGATGCACTATGCGTGCAATTTTTCTTCAAGGATGCACTCAGTGGGTGAGTGTGTCTTTGCATACATCATACTAAAGACGCACACACAATACAGATTTAAATATTGGAACTGGACTGCTTTCATACTTGATTTTAAACAAGATCGTGCGACCTGCTCAGCTGGTGAGTGAAATGCGAAGTGTATGCTTGTGTGTGTGGGTCAGTATGGAGATGACTGACGTACGTGTGTTCATTCAGAAGGTGAGTGAGATGACAGCAGTGTGTGTTTGTGTGCGTGCCCATTCAGAAAATGAGTGTGATGAGAGAGTTGTGTGTGTCTATTCAGTAGATGAGTGAAATAACAGGTGCATGCGTGTGTCCGTCCATTCAGTCAGAAGTAGTTGAGATTAGAGAGGTGTATGTGTCTGTTCAGTATATGAGTGAGATGAGAGAGATGTATGTGTGTGCGTCTGATCTGTAGATGAGAGAAGTGCGTGTGTTTCCAGTCTGTAGATGAGAGAAGTGTATGTGTGTCCATTCAGCAGATGACTGAGATGAGGGAGGTATGTGTGTATGTCCGTTCAGTAGGTGAGTGAGATGCAAGAGGCTTGTGTGTGTGTGTCTGTTCAGTAGGTGAATGAGATGAGAGAGGTGTGTGTATGTTTATGTGTCCATCCATTCAGCAGATGACCGAGGTGAGAGAGGTATATGTGTCATACCTCTCAACTGTCCAAACTTTCGCAGACTGTCCAGATTTTTTCTCTCATATTTTTGGCCTCTTCCTCATAAAAGTTGTGTTTCTTTGAGAAACCGCTAGAGGATCTAAGGATCAAGGTCACTAAATAAATGACATGCATTTGAGTTTTAGACTTTGTATCCTTCAAAAAATGCATGCTAACACAAATCCTGTTATTCTATCAATGTTCTAAGTTTATAAGAGCAATATTTAAAATGTGTCCTTATTTTTGGTCCTTTGTCTCACCATTATGTCAGGCTTTGTCCAGATTTCTTGAGCAAAGAGGTTGAGAAGTATAATATGTGTGCGCGTGTGTGTGTATTTGCGTGTCTGTTCAGTTGGTGAGTGAGATGAGAGGTGTGTGTGTGTGTGTGTGTGTGTGTGTGTGTGTGCGTGGGGGGGGGGGTCTATATTAGAACATCGAAATTTCACAATTTTGAATGTTCTAATATCGATCCCGATTCAGTGAACGCCAAAAATAGCGAAATGACAGAAAACCAATTTTTTTCCTAGGGAAAGAATTTGGTTGTCCATTTCTGTCATTTCGCTATTTTCAGCGCTGTGGTGGAAAGCTACGGGTCGGGTTCAGGTAAGTGTGCGATTGGGCGCAGGTTAGGTGAGTTAGGGTTCGGGTTAGGTATGTGTGCGATTGTGTGGACGTGAGGGTTAGGTGAGTTAGTGTTAGGGCGCAGGTTAGGTATGTGTGCGATTGTGTGGATGTGAGGGTTAGGGCGGGTTAGGTGAGTTAGGGTTAGGGCACAGGTGAGTGTGTGATAGTGACAGACCTTAGGGTTAGGGTTTGGGTTAAGGTAAGTGGATAGTTAGTGGTGTTTGTACAGTTTAGTGTAGGGTTAACTGTAAGATTTTAGGTGTATGTGTGTGGATTGCTGTTTGTTTGGTGTGCTTGTGTTTTGTGTGTGTGTGTGTGTGTTTCGGAACAGCAAATTTATTCCCTAGGAAAAAATTTGCTGTTCTTCATGTTTGAGAACATTCGAAATTGTGAAATTTCGATGTTCTAATATAGAGTGTGTGTGTGTGTGTGTGTGTGTGTGTGTGTGTGTGTGTGTGTGTGCGTGTGTGTGTCCATTCAGTAGGTGAGTGAGATATTTTATTGTACGGTGTATTCCACATCATGCAGTTAGTTTTAAAACTTTCATCCAGTCTGTTCTCCAACATTAGAGCAATAGTATTTTTGCGTGTGTTTTATGGCATATAAACTTTGTATATCTTTTGAATATTAATTATCTAATATATTTTAGTCTGTCATTGTTTGATAAGGCTGCCGCTAACATGTAAACAAGTTGCGTACTATATTGTGTAAACTGCTAGGTTTAATACTATTTTACTTGGTTTCTGTCCACAGGCAAATTGTAAGTTCTTTGCAGTCTACATACCCACAAAACAGACTGGACAGCTAAAAACATCACCAGTTGAGTAATATGTGCTTCTTTAGTATTGATTGACCCTATTACACACAGACTAAATAAAATCTTGACACAGATCCAAAAATACTTTTGAATGGAAGTAGAGCAAGACTAATCATTGTGCCCTTTCTATACAAATTAGTGTTTATCATAGCTTATCACAACTGATTGAAATTCAGATTATTTTTTTCCTCTTCCAGTTGCTGAATATACCATGGGAAAAGTGCTCTGCATTTTTTAACTTTATCCCTTGAATTTATGCAATTTTATAAACCATTTTAACTTCAGAATTTATTCCTTTAGTGGAGCTCTATAACATGGAATGGTGTTCAGTTTACCTGAATTGTATTATAGCCCCATAGCTGAAAAAATTGCTTTCAACTTTCTTTTGTTTCATCCCTCTGTAACATAAGAGAACAAAGCATAGCAAAAAGGACAAGTTACAAAAACTGGTTAGTTAGAAAATGAATGACTTATTTAACTGATTGACCCAAGTTGTATTTGCAAGTATGAGTTCAATCGGTTTACCTTCATATCATCGATCACATATGATTGACCGGCCACATCGTCAAACCGTTTCCACAAAACCAGAACCGCGAAAACTTTTAAAAAGTCGAATAACTGTAGAATTTTGACATTTCTGGCCATGCCACACCTACAAACCAGTGCTACCATGGGTCAAAAAGGGGGCGAGATTTTGCCGCTCGGATATGTGGAATTTGACATTCGGGACGTTCGCACTTCGGTATTCGCGGAAGCGGGGTCAACCATAGTGAGATTGGCGTTATGAAGGTAAACCGTTAAATCTTGCATGAGCATTTTATAATATAGGGTTCTCCCCCAAAGTTATTTTTTATTAATATTTCTCATTCAGTGTATACCATCTGAAAATAACCACAAAATATTTTTAAAGATGTATACTGTGTATTTTTATGAATTTACAATGAGAGCAATGTGTGGTCCATTCTGTAATAAGTGAGTAAACTGACTGCTATGCCACATACTTGTGGTATTAATCTGGGACAGCCCAAAACCCCAGGAAAAAATGTTACATGGGTTTATACACAGTTAATTGTACGAAGATTGGCAGCAAGTAAAAGCTAATGATTAATTTAATAGTGTTTGAATGTTGTATGGGTGTGTCCTGAAATTTGCCACTCACACATATGTGCTGTAATTTCATTTCCTTGATTTACTATACTGCTATCTGTCAAAGGAAGGACTAGTTTATTGTTAAACACAGATGTTGACTTCATGTGAATGTGTAGAGATCTGCATGGTGTAGCAGCAGAAGACACATTTTACTGCCCTTTATCCTTATTTTATCATTGCCCATGCATCAGGTGGGTCAGATGCATTCTCTTAACGTCTTATGATGCATAGCATTTTTATTTAGAAATGTTCAGACATTACAGCACATTTGGTGTATTTTTTTGTAAATGTAGGAAAGTGAGCTTAAATGTATAATCAGAGGATATGTCCCATTTGTATACTGTAAGCATATTAAAAGTTGGTGATAACTGTATATGGAGGTAGACTGTCACACTTAATATAGACAAAGCAACACAGTAATGATGACAAAGCACTGTGTTTATTAAAAACAGAGGTCTACACATTTGCTGTGTGATGGACAAGAATTTCCTACTTTGCACTACTACAACTACACCACAATGATGCGTAAGTGTTGTCAGATTATCTTAAGGTGATCTTTTCACAGACCCTACCCTCAGTGTTCTACTTCCTTAGCTCTCACCATCTTATGTCCATCATCTACCTTCAAGACTGCACCCTCCCTTCTGCAAATTCCTGGATCTGCCACTGCACTGCCATCTATAGCTGTGAGAAATGATCTTCAGAACGTATTTGTCTGAAACTATCTGTTGCCAAAGAGAAAAGTGGAGATTCAGACTTTCTGGAAGGAAAATTGGGCTGCCAGGGGGGTGGGTCTGACAAGGTCCCTTTAACAGTCATTCTGACTTGATGGACTGTCTTTGGTTTTGGAAGGTTCCAGAATTCTTTGTCCCTCCTCCCGCTATTTCTTCTTAAATATCTATTTATCTGCATTTTGTCAAGACTGTTTTATTTAGTTAGTTAGTTCTGCATACATGCCAAAACTGTATGACAGATTAAATAATCCATTAGAAAATCTAGAAAGGGAGGGCTGAAATTTTTTGGAAATTCCTTGTATCAGCTTATCCCTTTCATCACACTGTTTGATCACCTCTGCAACAGAGAGGCCAAAAACTATATCTCTACCCAAGGAGAATTTAAAATCTCATTTTCATCATCATATGGGAGGTTCTGAGAATGCAGCCAGGCAAACCTCCTCAACACAGTACTAATGGCCAAAGCCCTGGAGGAAGTATCAACTAACTCGTACACACACTGTAAACAACAAGCATTGACTTATACAATGCAACTAATTTATTTAAAGATTTTTCCTCACAAGAAAAAACTGCAAACAAAACATTCCCCATACTTTCACGATTAGTCAGAACAAACTTCAACATACAAGCCTGACAATTCAAAATCCTGAAAATCAAAGTTGTAGAAGCACACACTTTTTCCCAAACTTATCATTAATCTTTCCATTCTTATCAGAAAGAGTTTGTAGGATTTGAATTAACTACATATTTAGCAGCAGTAGGATCAAGTAAAGCTACAGCTGCCGAGTCAGGTTTTGGGAAGATTATGTAAAAACTTAAAAGACTGAGGAACTTTATAAATTCCATCTGCCTTTTTAGGGGCAGCTGGATGACTATCTGGAAAATTATAGGCAGTAACACACATATCCTCCAAAGCTACAAGAACTGGAGCAATGGGTGAAGGTTCTGGAAATTCCTTTTGTATAAGCTCATAGCATTTTCTGATGGACGTAGAAATCTCAGTGGCTCCCAATGAGAACACTGGCACAATGTAGAAGCAGTCTAAAAGAAAAAGAAACCCTGACAGGGAGAATAAGAAACTGAGCCCTCTTCAGAGTCTGAATCAGAAATCTAATCAGAAAACCCTATATCTCTCACTTCATTTTCCTGTCCAGACTTAGAAATGTAAATCTGTTCAGGAAAAGAGTTATCCCCGTTTCTTTTACCAGAAACTAATCTACAAGAAGGATCAATAGCCTGAATTAAACCCTGAGCCAAATCCAGTAAACTACTCCTGTCTAAGGAAATTTGAGGAGGAGTACATACATTCGTTTAGTTTTCTGTTTCTTTTTGACAGGAAAAATGGGGAAACATGCAAATCTCTTCAGGAAAAGAGTTATCCCCGTTTCTTTTACCAGAAACTACTTTATAAGAAGGAATAATAGCCTGAATTAAACCCTGGGCCACACTCAGTAAACTACTCCTGTCTAGGGAAATTTGAGGAGTACATACATGTTAAGTTTTCTGTTTCTTTTTGACAGGAAAAATGGGGCAAACAGTGTTATTAATGGCAGCTTCCCAAAGGATGGGCACAACATTCTGACAAAACAGTGAAGCCTTCCCTGTTCCCTCTCCCAGGACAGATTAGAGTGGCTCTTCCTTGCTCAGTGAGAGCATGTGGCTAACTCCCAGTCCATGGTGGCTGCAGGTGCTATATAAGAGGGAAAAGGGGTAAAGTAAAAGTAGTTTGACGTACAACTAATGGCAACAGCACAGTTACCCATCTACGGCTGAGGCAAACTGCTAGGTTGCTGTGGTTGCAAAGACTGTTTGCTTAACTTTTTTTTTTCTGTAGCTGGAAGAAGAACCAACCACAGACTGGCAGTTTGTTCCATAGTCATGCCAAAAAGGTGCCTCTTTTCCAAGGGGAAAACAAGCAGCAAGAGCCAGTAAAACTTAAAAGTCTTTAAAAGTCACTTTTTCACAGTAAAACTCAGTGCAAAAGTGCTTTAAAACTCTATAGATAAACAATTTCTCCTTTTCAATTACTTTAAGTGATTTTTAAACTGAAAAGAAAAAAAAAAAAAAAGAGTACGCTCATTTAAAAGCACAGCACAGTCTCATGACAGTCAATTAAAACACAAACTCCTAGCATCAAAATATCTTCCCAAAAAGAGAACATTATTATAAAATAAATAATTTGTTAAAATGGAAGTTTTTTTTCTCCTAAAGGGAACTTATCAGTCCAACGAAGGAACATTACAAGCTAACCATTGATGTTCGAATGCCTCAGAGGAGTGTACGTTTTGATGACAAGAAAGCTCTGAAGGTGCCTGGCATCCAAACCTGTCTTGTTAGTCAGCTCAAGCTGACTGACGGTTTGGGTGTGTGGTAGGTGCCCTGAAGCTTTGGAAGTTGGCCAGCTGTTATATCCTCTGCAGGATATAACCCATACAGCTAAGGCTACTGCAGCAGTGATCAATATGATGAATGTGTGAACTTACTTGGAGGAGCGCAAACAGAATTTACATATTTTTCTCTAAGGCACAATAACTGGGCTAGTGTAAGTAGACATAACATTTCACAGGAGCAGATCTGAAACACATTTAGTAACTATATCAGATCATGCACCAATTAGGACTAAGATAAGGAAACAGAGCAATGAAGTAATGAACAGTAAATTAACATTTGTGGCAAACGTAAGGGCTGTTGTAAGGAAATATTATACAGCTATTAAGGACAAACAAGTTATAAAACAGTGGTTAGACCTCACATTTAGGAATTGTGATTTATGTGGCTGTTTGTTCTTATAACAGGAACCAGATAAAAAGGCTGGATATAATACAGAGGTATTTTACAAACCAGACAATAGAAGTAAGCAAGACAGCATGTTCCTTGTCTCAACAAATTATAAACTGGTAAGGGCTGATCTGGTAGTTGGGCATGCACAAAAAACGGTTAAGTGCTTACCTGGGAATTGTTACAAATCATGCTGCTGATATTCATAACAAAGGATTTGTTGATGTTTTCTGTTATGTTAGAAAGTTGAAATGGTCTTTTCGCTGCAAAACAGTTTTATTATGGAATGTACTTCCTTACAGAATAAGAAAATATGTCAGCTTACTCATCTTTAAGAGTAATTTGGATAGCTGATTGGGTAATAGGGCAAATGACCATACCTTGGTAGGTGGTAAGCTCATACTAGGCCTAAATTAAAGATTTCAGCTTGATTAAAGCACACAACGAAACACTGAAACGGCAGTAAGCAGTTCAGTTACAGACTGGTCGAGAATCATTGAATGTGAATGCCCACAACACCGAAAATAATTTTTTAGCCTTGCCCAGAATGGAGAGGTGTGAGGAGGACTATGGAAACAGTTACAATGCCTACCAGATGGAAACGAGCTCTGCCAACAGCCCTGGGCAGCCAGTAATGAGATCAACAAGAAGGAAAGGCAGAAAAGGGTACTAAGAGTGCATTATTCAAGTGGAGGCACTCAAGGAGGACCACATAATAACAGAAAGGTACTGTCTCAGTTCAAAGTGTACAAGCTGAGTAGTTTAGTGTTAAATGATGATATGTACTCTGTTTGTGAAAGGGTTCCCTTTTGTTCCTAATTTTATGATGGACATACCTCAGTTGTGTTTACAGATAAAAATGTATATTTGTCAGTTAAATTTGAGAATACATTTCAAAGATAAAAATGTCAATGTCAGTAACAAAGTTTTTCGGAGGAAGAGCACCTTTATTCCACCCTCCAATTTTCTGACTTCATTGTATGAGCGTTTGTGTGAAGAACAATTTAGAAAGATTGTGGGTACCACAAGGATGAGTGGGGAACAACTTAACTCAAGGTGAAAGAAACGCTGTTAATCATCTGAGTAACAATATGTCGGTGAGGGTGATGAAACCCAATGGGGAGGAGGGTGTAATAGTTATAATGGACTATTGAATTTATGCCAGGCAAATGATGGACATTTTATACGGCACCAAGAGTTACAGATTGGTGTCTAGAAATTAAACAACACTTGCTTATTACAAACTGGACATGGTGTTGAGTGATACGTTAAGCCAAGTGACATCATTCAAGATATTTACTGATATTTGAGAGTGGACAATCCATGAATTCCGGCAATCTTTGGAATTCCAAAAGTCCACAAGAATTATAAAGACCCACCCGTTAAGGCCCATAGTGACAGCAAGGGGGCCTAAGACTGAATCATTAGTTGTTTTTGTGGACTTTGACTGCAAGCACCTTGAGTCCCACGTTTTGAGAGACTCTTGGCATTTTTTTTTTTTTGGAACTGCTGAATGATGCTAAAAATAGTGGTGATATTATTTTAGGGACTACTGATTTAATTAACCTAATAACGCTTTGGCAAGACACAGTTTAAGTTGTGAATGTTTTCATAAGTTTTATTTTTTAGTTTTGGAACAGGTGGATACTAATAGGTTTGTTGATTCAAGTAATAATTATCTGGAAATGTTAGAGTTAAAATGGCAAGTTTTTCTTAGGGCTGATGTGAGTCCAGGTTTGAACAAAACCATTTCCATTAAAAGTTTATTGAAATATAAATATATATAAGACATTATTCTTTATATTGATTGATATAAATGTTATTTTTATATTTTTACACTGATGTAATATACTACATATTTTTTTTCTTATTTAGAAGGTTTTCATGCACTTTTTATGGTTTGATGTAATGTTGCTTTAATTATTTGTTCAAAGTCTGAATTACATTGTGATGTCATTAGTTTGACTGTATTTAAATGGTCTGATTTTTAAATGAAATATTTCTGAAGAAGTTCTGATAGTAAAGGAATAAAAGTGCTAAAAATCTGATTCCTGTTTTTATTTGAGCTATGTACACACAGTGGTGAATTTATTTGTTTAAGTAGTTTCAGTTTATTTGCACTGTAAAAAAACTTCTCAATAAATTAAAACCATGCTCTAATGCCCCCGACAACATACCATCAAACTATCTAAAGTTAGCTGCTGATGGCATAGCCCCCCCACCATCTGTATTCTCATTAACTGCTCCATCCAAGAATCTTATGTACCCCTCCTTTGGAAAAAACCTGCATCATTCCCCTACACATAGGAGCCAACAAAACTGATATCCCCAATTTCCGCCCCTTAGCCACCCTCTCCCCTATCACAAAAATACTTGAAAAATGTATTCACCCACAACTTCTATCCTTCTTTTTAGACAATAACCTCCTGACCCCTACACAACACGTTTCGGACCCCACCACAGTGCCTCCACAGCCCTCTTATCATTCTTTGACATTATCAACCATGCCCGAGACTCAGGTAATGTTTTATCCTCCCTCTTCTTAGATCTATCCAAAGCCTTTGATACTATTTCCCATACCTTACTATTGTCAAAGCTCTCAAACCTTAACCTCTCCGACTATCAATTGTTTTTCCAGTTACCTCTCAAACAGACAACAGGCCATTAAATGGGACAGCTGTACCTCTTCCTACCTTGACACCCTCACTGGCATGCCCCAAGGTTCTATCCTAGGCCCTTTATTATTCAATATCTTCAGTAATGACTTCCATCATTGCATCCTAAATGCTAAAGTCATCCAATACACAGATGACTCTACTATCATCTGCTCTGCTGAATCCATCCCTAAACTCATGCAAGTAACTCAGGCAGCCTTTAGTAGCACTGAGACCTGGATGCTAAATAACCATCTAGCCCTTAATGCAACCAAAACCAAAATTATGATCTTTACCCCATCTAAGAACTTCACAATAAATAAAACCCCCTACTGAAGTAGTCCCCCACACCAAGCTTCTTGGAGTCCTTAGTGATGAACTTCTAAAGGTTGACATTCACTTTCAAACTAACATCAAAAAAACTCACCAGAAACTCGGCATGCTCTACCGCCATAACTGCTACCTAACCTCCCCAACTAGGCTTACCCTCGCCACCACTTACCTCCTCCTCTCTCTCTTGTATGGGGAACCTATTGTCAACAACCTTCAAGCCACTCTCAGAGCTAAACCGGCATCCTGCTACAATCAAATCTTTAAGTTTGCTACAAGCTCCAAATCTTCCTCTCACCACTGCGACTCATTACACTCAAGAACTGGTTACAGCTCCCCATCCATCTCTCTTTCATTCAACTCACTACTACCCATAAACTCATTTTCAGTCCTTCCCTCTTACATTCCCTCTCCTCCATCCTTACCATGCAACTTCCTGAATGATCTGTCAGGTCCAATAAACAGAACCTTCTTGAACTGTATAAACCTTTATGTACACATGGCCAATGTCTATTATCCTTCTCACTAGCACAAAAATGGAATTCACTTCCTCCCCATATTCGGACCACCCAAAATCTTCCTGCCTTCAAGACCCTACTCTGCTCTCATCTCTCTTCTACCTGGGAGTGCTCCTGCTCCCACCCTTCCTAAACTCCTTCTATAGCCACATTGCAATTAAAGACAGCATCTCAAAATTTCTAGCTATCCTCTCTGTTCTTTTCCTGCTCTGTCTCCTACAACTTCCCCTTAAAATTTTCTCTCTCTCGCTCCTTAAAAATCTAAGACGCCCTTACACTCCTGTTTTTATATTGTTTAAAATGTGCAATAAATCTGTTATATTGTGTAAAAATGTGTAATAACTCAGTTACTGTTACCACTACAATTTTTTATATTAATAATTGTATTAACTGCTGATATTTTTTTTATGTGTGTACATGGAGCTTTTCTCTCCAGGCCTCCATTGAAAAAGGGCTCACTATGTCCCAATGGACTTTCCCAGTTAACAAACTATAAATAAATAAATAAAACAGCTTCCAATGTTTGGTTTAATATCATCAAGTAAAGCTTGTAGACATATCCAAGAATAACTCCTCATCACAAAACCAAACGCTGCAGCCCTGGAAAAGGCATCAGCAGCATCATAGCTACATTTTATGGCGTGACGGGCATCCTGGAAAGATCCAAGGATGGATAGAGCTGAAGCCTTCCCATCAGAATCATGAAGGTCAGAGACCACAGAAGCTACCTGAGAAAGAAGGGCCAAAATATACGTGGTCATGTGGGTTTGGTAATTAATAGCCCTAAAAGACAAGATGGCAGAAGTATAAACCTTTTTACCCAGCCTCTCTACAGCTCAGCTATCCTTATTTGAGGGAAGTAGCGTAACAGATGGCAACAGCTTAAAAGGCTTGTCAGAGGAAACAGAAACCACTAAATGGTCAGCAAAAGGGCACGTACACAAAAATTTGCAATCCTGAGGCCCCTTGTAGAACCTGTCAGGTTTCTTACAAGCTGGGGTTGAGCATCAGCAGCCATAGAGGCAGCAGAAAAGATGCCAAAAGGGCTGACAAAACTGGAGGAACAGCAGATAGTTTAGCAGACCCCATCTGTAAAAGCTCATAGTATCTTTTTTGAATGTCAGGGACCTGGGAGCAATCCCAACTGAAGTGAAGTACTCTACCATACGAGCAATAGTATCCCCAAAGGATAATTCTTCCAAGGGGAGTACAAGCTTAAAGAATCTTCTTCCTCAGAACCATAGTCTACAGGGGAAGGAATTTGACAGAAGTAAGCTAGGGATTCCTCCCCAAGTCCAAGTCTTCGTGTGAGGAATCTATTTCTCTAGGCCTCTTTTTAAGGGGTAGAAGACCAGACAGAAGTAGGGAGAGACACCCCTTGAGGAGGCTTCAAAGCCATTAAAGCACTAAATAGACGCTGAGCAAAATCTTGCCATTCACATTGGGGGTCTTTAACAAATGGGGTAATGTGTTTAGTTTTTTGTTTCTTGTCGAGCCAGACGTCCACCCAAAAGACTCTTGTTAGTTCAGACCCTTGGTGAGATTTTAAAACCATAGTTGGAA
The DNA here is from genome assembly GCF_019279795.1 of Protopterus annectens. Lineage (NCBI taxonomy): Eukaryota > Metazoa > Chordata > Ceratodontiformes > Protopteridae > Protopterus > Protopterus annectens. The sequence continues at coordinate 827,519,660 of NC_056743.1, read as the reverse complement.
CCTCTTTCTTTACTAAAATCTGAGGAATCCCCCTCGGGCCCTCGGAAATAATCAGCTGAGGTTCCCCCTCAACATCTGGAAATGACAATGGAAAAGCCTCTGAAGGCTGTGAGAATTCGGATCCATGCTGGCCTCCGATGGGGTTGAGGCAGAGGTAATCTGAGCAAGCACTGGACAGTCTTCAGAGTCTTCACTAGCTTCTAGAGAGATATTCAGGGGAGGATGGACAGCAAACCCGATCAGGCCTAGGTTTTTAGGCCTTCTTTTTAGCAGATGGCTGACCCTCAAGATGGGAGGATTCCGCAGTAGCACCCTGTGCCAACAGCTTAAGTCATTGGTTTTCAACGTACATGGATAAGGAAGATAAGCAACTATGAAGGGTCTTTGGGACAAAAGCTTGACAGATTGAGCACTGCACATGGTTGTATGAAGCACCTAAACAAAAAAAAAAAACAATAGTCACAATGGTCTTTACAGGTAATCTGCCTCCCACACTGACATTTTCCCCTCTTGAATGACATGGACGGAAGTACAATACAATAAAAAAAAAAGCTACAGAAGTAACACCAATGATGCACCTATCTGAAGACAGCTTGGTAACCAGCACAAGAAAAAAGTGCTCAGGTTAATGTTCATCAATGACATTCAGACTGGCAGCAAATAAGTTTTGATTGTGTCCGTACATCACCTTTATACCCTATGCCTTACAAGGGGAGCATACATGTGATGTATGGTGCCTACAAAATCTGTCTGGATGCTGGGCTATCCTTGGCAGGAGATCCCTTATGCAAAGAATCCTGCAACAGTGATATGGAATGACATCTTTATTAGCAAAAATGCAAACCCACCAGCAGAAAAAGTTGACCCTGATAATAATGTGACAAAAGAGCAAAGCATTAAAAGTTGGAGACAGCAGAGTGTTCATGGAAAATGATTATTCACTGTACACAAGGCAGAAGAGAGACAAATGTATTCCAGTAATCAGGGAACACAAAGAGGCAGGTGTGAGATTCAAGCTGCTGTATCAAGCTGTCTTCAGAATATTTTTTCCTAAAGGATCAAAGTAATTTTTTCATGGAGAACAGGCTAAGGTGGAAATGCAAAAGTTTGTCCAACAAAAAATGAGCCCTCAAGCAGAAGGAGTCACTGCTTCTCATTATTTTGATAATAAAGCACATGGTGAAACTTTTTCCATTGTTCCAAAGGGAAATGCTTGAGAGACAAAAAGAATAGGAGTTGACCAGAAGAATCATGAGTACCATGGTACTGAACCAGAATCTGGAATTGGGAGATGGAGATGAACAGGAAAAATACCAGTAACACAGAAATTAGTGAATAAAGGTGAGATTGCAAAGCATCCATTGCTTTTTTGAAACACTGCTGTATAGGAATAAGTGGAAAGACTGGGCTTTCATTCATTTAGTTAAACCTGTGAGGAACTAAAAAGCATTTGCCTCACTTAATGTAATTAATCTTGGAAGGACTCTGACGGAAGGGGAGGAAGAAGGAAAAAGGCAACTAAGTAAAACAATTTATTTTGTTAAAGGAAAACTCCACCTTACAGCCAAAAAAACTGTTTTCACCCTCTCTCTACTTTCGGAGTTATTTTAATATTTTAAAATCACTCTGCTTTTTATAGAATTTTGTTTTCTGCAAAATGGCTGTCAATACGGCGTGAAATATCAACATCATCTTATTTTTCTTCAAGCCTCTTTCCTATAATCCATTTCAAGTCATGCTAGAAATAAGGAAGTAATACAACCTATTACTACACTTTGTGTATATACAGCTATGTACTATTCCATTGATTATATTATGTTCTTCTTATCCATTGTATCCATAAGATTGTTTTGCTCTTTAATATTGTTAATTTGTCTCTATTTGTATGTATTTGTATGTCTGTTTGGGGCTTTTCCCCTTGGGTCTCCACTGAAAAAGGGTAAATTCTTACCCAGCTGGACCAACCCGGTTAACAAATGCGAAATAAAAATAAATAAATAAAAATAATGGGATTAGTGTCATTCAGGGTCATCTTATATACTCTCTGTAACAGGACTCTTCCTTTATTTCTTGAATGGCCCTCATTTGTGTGCATCTCAGGGCTTGTTTTACAGTATACTAAGGAATTATACAGCTGCAACCAAAACAGTTGTGAAATTGCAGGCCTTTGTTCAAAGTATCTTTTTGTAGTTCAAGATGAATTAACAGCCCCTCCTCCTACACTTTGGTAAATGTGCCGATACTTTGCAAAAATTACAAAAAACAATAGTCTGACTTTTTCTCTAAATGTTAGACATCTTTGATACTACATTCAAGTCATTTTAAAATGTGTAATAGTATAAACAACAAACATTTAAAGTTTAGCATTTTAATACTGTGATGTTGCTTATGTAAATCTGTCAAAAAAGAGGTGACAACTGCTTTTGAACCATTGACTGATTTAACTGCTCTGTTTTGCTCTGAAAGGCACGGCTATATTAGACGCAGTTGTGAATCATTGTAAGTTCTCTTCTTCTCTGCAATAAAGACAATGGAAAGCAATTATACACCTCTCTGTCTTGTTTACAGCAGCTTGAGCCCCTGACTACAGATTTCTCTGTGTTTGTGGTATGTCATGCAAGTGCAGACAAATTCCTCTGCAACTCATGTAAGAAGTTATGCTTAAAACAAGTGAGTTGTCTTACCCCCCCCCCCTTCCTTTGATACCAAAGTGAGGAAATGAAAGTTTTATAAAGTACAAGCAGGTTTCAGGTACCTACATAGTACTGGATTCGTACTGTAGGAAGAAAAGCAACCTAAAAGCGGAGTTAAACTGTAGGAGAAAGTGGAGCATTCATTTAATAGTATTTCTATGAAAATTTTCACAATATAAATTGCATATTTTACAGTAAAGTATTTTTAGCTGTTCTTATATGTCAAAGTTATTAAAGTAAATAGATGCCTTTTTTCTTCTCTTTTCTTTCTTCTTGATCGGTACTGAAAAATATAAGCAGTACAGTGCAAAAAGAAGAAAAGCTAGACAAAAGTGTGTTTAAATCATAGGCTGTAATCTTAGGTTGTTCATGTGGGGAATGGGGTGTAAAGATATGCAGATTGCATTATCTGTAGAGCTGATATGTTTCTCCCATTTTTACACAGGTGAATATCTGGATTAAGACCACTGGCTCGATCTAATAAATTTGAAGTGGAAACAAGTATGAGAACACTGAATATAATGAAAATGTTTTCTTTAGTAATAAATGTTTCAGATTATCTTCAGGCTGCAGCAGAGGACTACATTTTCCTTTTTTCTCTTATTTTTTATACAGGCAAGCTGATAATAGGGCAATAAAAGACAACAATGACTTCTACAATGCTAAAAGTTATTGATTTCTGAAAGCATACAAGTAGTTTTCACATGGGAGGGGGGATAAAAATAATAATAAAAAAGAACAGAGACTAATTAGTGCAAGAATTAGCACAGGCAACAGCATGCATCTTAGCATGAATAACCTCAATTTCAGGTTAATCAGGGCATGTGCTAGAAATGGTCTATTTAACACAAATGTTCCTATTAGGAGGATTAAATGTCATTATCTGAATATGTACATAGTCGTGTGTTTGTATTAAGTTAAAAAGTTATGGTGGGTGTTTTTTTATCTTTTCTTTTTTCATTTGTTTGAGGGTTTTTATTAACACAAAACATCTTGTAAAATGTAACATTGGTTCCAATGATGATGACAACAAAAATGTATACACAAAAATGAAATAATAATTATATTAAGAAATGCAGAGTGCAAATAGCTATGCTATAAGATACACATTTGGAAAAAACTGAACATGTGTTTTTTTTTTTATAAAGAAAGGATTTCAGGATGGATATTTTGCAGAACATCAGGGACAAAGGAAAAGATACTTATACTAACTGCTACAGGAGCTCCAGTAGTGAAAGAAGAGGAAGAAAAAGATAACAATGGCAGACTTCTAGTAATAAGGGGCTACTGGCAAGGAATGGGGATTACCTTGACACGTTTTTAAGAAAATAAGGGAGTACCTGGATAACATGCATGAGTTTAGAAAGATTGCTTTTTTTTTTTGATAATAACTCAACAGCACAAATGACTTGGGCAATAGAAAGTAGAATGGGTTGTTGCCATACTTGAACAGCCTACTTATGACAAGAAAATCTAACCACAGATCCTGTAGAGGTATTACAGATATTTCAGAAATGTTATCAAAATCTGTCTAAAGCAGAGAAGTAGGGAAATCAAGAAACACAAATGGAAATATTTATGGAAGACTTAAATATGCTAAGGTTAGAGGCAGATGAGGCTCAACAGCTAACAGTTAAGATAGGAGGAGATGAGCTAAACCTGGTGATATATAACCAATCTGTGGAATGTGTGCAGGAATAGATGGTATTCCAGTGGAAATTTGGATGCTAGGAGGGAAGAAAGTGATAATGAACTGGTAGGTTTTGTTCAATGGTATTTTAAAAGAAGGGACGGCACCAGCATCCTGGGAGAAAAACTGTGGTGGCTGTAATAACTAAAGACAGTAAACACCCATCTCATCTAGCTTCATATAAGACCACTTCAGTTTCAAACCATGATTATAAAGTGTTTATGTCTATAATGGCTAAAAGAATGACAACAAAATTGCAAGATGTGGACCTATATGGTTTCATGGGGGGGGGGGGGGGGGCAAACATGTGACAATATTAACAGAACAATGATACTCCAGAGGGAAGCAGAATGCAAGAAAATACTACTACTAGTGGGTCTTGATGCACTGAAAGAATTCAACAGAGTAAGCTGGGATTTTATGAATAGGGCAATAGAAGCATTTGCATTTCCTGATACAGTAATAAGGTTAATTAGAAGGATACATGAAAGATCAGAAGCAAATATCAAAAAGGGAGGGTTCCCCTCCAATAAGATGGGTCTGAAATGAGGAACCAAATGTCCTCTTTCCCCTTTGTCATTTGTGTTCTACTTAGAGCCACTGGTGAAGGAAATAAGGTAATCAGAAATTCAAAGATTTAATTGGTATGGTGTTTTAAAAAGTAGGCTTTATCTGCAGATGATATTATTTTGTACGTGATGTAACCAGAAAAGGATATCTCAGTGTTGTGGAACATTCTGAGATAGTTCCAGAGGTTCTCCAGTTCGATTCTCAGCTGGGGTGCCTTCTTTGTGGAGTCTGCATGTCATCCCTGCATTCATGTGAGTTTCCTATTACATTCCAAAGACATGCCTCTGGAGCTTTTCTCCCTGGGCCTCCACTGAAAATGGGCTCTGTCCCAGTCGATCTTTCCCAGTAAACAAATATTAAATAAATAGTCTAGCAAAAAGCAGAATTTATGGGGACATGACAAAATGAAGTATTTAGGAGTATGGATTAAAAGGGATCTGGTTATCGCAGTTAAGGATAAGTGGGAGGAGACTAAAAAGAAAATACAAAAACTGAGGAACTGGAAGTTCTTCCCTATGGATACAGATAGCAAGACACAAGCAGTAAAATGTTTTAGCTCCTTTAGTTTTATACACAGGTCAAGCATTTATCAACCCGAGGAAAAGTTGTGGACAGTAATTAATAAAGTTTTGAAAGATTTTGTTTGGCATGAGAAGAGGGCAAGAGTCACGTTAAATAAGCTGATCCTCCAAATATATCAAGGAGGTTCAGGGTTACCTGATTTGAAGGGATATTTTACAGCTACACAGGTAAGATTCTTATACAGAACACAAGTGGAGAGCTACAATTCAAAGTGGAATGAGATAATGATGAAGTGACATTAATTCAAAAAATAAGGAAAGAATGGGATTTGAGACACAGATCCTTAAGGAGAATAATACCAGTCATACAGAATATTACATTCATAAAGTAGCAAAAAGTATACCAAGAGCTAAGACAGCACAGGAATAGAGAAAGGAGATTCTGCTGACAGGGGTGACTGCAATTACGGGTACAGAGAATGGAAGAGAGGGGGTTGAAATTTACTGGAGCAAAATGGCAGAGGAAACAAGGTACTGGGAGTAAACAAAGTAAGAAAAATAACAGAATGGGAAGATGCCAAGAAGACATTTGGACTGCAGGCTAGTGATTGTCTTCCCTAACATTGAATGATATCAGTGCATAGCTTAAGAGAAAGGAATGGGGGAATCCTAAATGAAAGACCTGCATTGGTTGAGTTTTTAATTGAATCTAGAACAGAAGCTGCTGTTAAAAAAGTGATAATTAGTAGGGCATATAAAATATTGCATGATAACTATACATCAATCAGAATAGGACAGGAAAGATTGGTAAGTGAGATTAGAAATGCAGTTCACAAAGAAACAATGGTTGGACAATATGCATGGCTCCCAAATATGCAACAAAATCTAGATTTAGAATTTCGGCCTGGAAGTGTTTATACCCCAAGCAAACTCCAAAGAATTTTTCCTCAGGTAGATGGCAAATGTTGGAGGTGCGATGGGAAAGATAGCAGTAACTGGGGACAAATGTTTTAGGAGTATAATGAGTTGGCAGGCTAAAAATTCCATACAGAGTACCCTGCCAGGAATACTGTGCGAGCAAATGACTGCAACTTAAGGAAATTATTTTTTTTTTAAGCTGGGATACAGGATCTGAATTGCCTTGAAATAGTAAGGCCTTGTTAAGTTTAATTCTGGAGGCTGCCAAAAAAGAATTACTGGAAAATTGAAATCAAAACCTATACCAAATATACTTGAAGTAGTGAATACTGCAACAGAGAAAAAAGGAACAGGAAGTGGGATCTTTAGAAAAGTGCAGAAGTATATTACAGAGAAAATGGATATTGTGGGAACAATACATGCAGAAAAATGATTTGGGACAGAAATGAGGTTTAAGAGAAGATAGGAATTGAATAATTTATGCAATGTTGCTTAGATTATATGATACATAACATATATGATGTTTGTGAATGTGAACTTGTTCATATAGTTTGATTACTTTTCTATAAATGCAAGTTTGCCTATGCCATAAGTGATAATTCAATAAAGGTGTTTAAAAAACAACCTACAACATGTTTCTTGTTTAGTGAACTGGACAAACTAGTTTATTTTATTTTGGTCCAAATAAAACAGGCTGCCAAAATATGCTAGCTCAGGAAAAGAATAATTTTGGATATCAGCTTAGAAGCCTTATTTTTACAAGGTATAAATGAACATTTGTAAATCTTGTTGTCAACAGATGTAAGTAGCTTTATGAGATATTAATTCCTATCAGGCTTAAATGAATATCTATGCTTCATTATTTTTTACCACCAGACATCAACAGCAGTTAGTAGATGGACGTTAAAATAATCTGAATTTGCTATTGGATTTTACAACTGTATTTCTTTTATACAAGATTTCTTTATGATCATAAAACATTTTCTTTGTACAATAGGAAAAGCATTAATATCTTATAAATGTAAGGACAGTTAATGTGTGCTTACAGACTTGCATTTAAAAATATGCTCTCTCTCTGTCTCTTTCTTTGGGAAAAGCCATCTTACACTAATAAAATGTTCTGATTTCATAACTTAAGTTTGCGCATTTTCTTGGAAATGTTTTTTCACTGAAGAAGCCTGAGTTTCATGCAGAAAAGGTATGCAACAGTTTATGAGCCTATTGTGGATTATCTTCTATATAATAAATGCATTTTGCTGAATGAACCTGAGTGTTGGAATTGGTGGTTTGCAAGGTAACTCCCCACCCTGTCCCAATACAAAAACAGCTTGTGTGGCTTGCTTATTTTGCTAGCACATGGAAGGATTCAAGTTTTCTAGCTTGCTCTAGTGCTGATTTTAAACTGAAGCTGTCATACTACATACTTCAGTACCATTATCATCTACAGTGACGTTGTACCTGATCACCTGTAACTCAGTGAGTTAACATTCAATAAACTAACATGCATCTACAGTGACGTTGTACCTGACCACCTGTAACTCAGTGAGTTAACAGTCAATAAACTAAGATGGATCTATAGTGACGTTGTACCTGACCACCTGTAACTCAGTGAGTTAACATTCAATAAACTAACATGCATCTACAGTGACGTTGTACCTGACCACCTGTAACTCAGTGAGTTAACATTCAATAAACTAACATGGAGCTATAGTGACATTGTACCTGACCACCTATAACTCAGTGAGATAACATTCAATAAACTAACATGCGTCTACACTGACGTTGTACCTGACCACCTGTAACTCAGTGAGTTAACATTTAATAAACTAACATGCATCTACAGTGACGTACCTGACCAACTGCAACTCAGTGAATTAACATTCAATAAACTAACACGCATCTACAGTGATGTTGTACCTGACCAACTGCAACTCAGTGGGTTAACATTCAATAAACTAACACGCATCTACAGTGACGTTGTACCTGACCAACTGTAACTCAGTGAGTTAACATTCAATAAACTAACATGGATGTCCTGAAGTTATGTTTATATTTTACTTTCTGACCTCATATCCTTCAGAAAATGCATACTAATGCAAAATCTGTCATTTGTAACATATTTTTAAGTGTAGAACTGCACTATTTAAAATCAAAAGGCTGGGTAAAAAGTACATTTCAGTAACAAACCATCTTACCTCAATCCGTTTATCCTGAAAGACTTTTGAAATGCTTGCATTAAAAGCTGATCCAGAAAACATAGAGGTAATTGGATAAGTCAGATCCAGCACTGTTTTAAATACAGAGTTCATTGCCTGAAGAACACAGGAAATGAAGGTACTGTTAGATGGCACAGATCATGTGGCTAAGCAACATTCAAAAGTAAAGCTTAACATGAAGATTAATCATCAGAAACTCAAGCACTGTTTGTTACCTTTGCCCACTCTCTAGCTCTCTGTTTAGTTCTAACAGCGCTCCGCTCTTCTGCATAAAGTGCTCCAATAAATGATCCAATTGAAGTACCTCCCACAAGATCTACAGGAATTCCAATTTCCTCCATGGCTTTAAGAATCCCAACATGAGAACACCCTCTGTGTGGAGAATAACAAATTGGCGCATTATTCTCTAGACATAATGGTGGAAAAAAATTGTTAAAAATCAGGAACAATGATAAATGACAAAACTAGGAAAAATGAAGTTACATTTTCAATAACAACAAAAATGCAGAAGTTACTTCCTTTGACTAGTGTGCTAGTATGTATACTGTTGTTGTCTTGCATAATGCTGAGACAGAAACAAATGTAACTTACTTTTTGGGCCCATCAAATCAGTATACATAAAGGAACCTGAATTAGCTGATGGAAAATTTTCCTCATGTCCCAGGTAAGTTTAAAACCTCTCTATATCTATGGATATACAGTGAACCAGCCCTTCTGCAGGCATTCTTGCTGAACCCAATCATCTATTTCATGAAGCAATGTGCCCTGATTTCTACCATGAGAGAAATATTACTTCTTTCTTCTAGCATCCTCTTTCAACTAAATATACTAACACTACAGCTGCAATACTTTTGAGTAAAGAAAAAAGTCTGTATGTAAGTAAATGACTCACTTTTCACAACGCAGTGCGACCTCAGTTGGTATGTTAAATTGTCAGGCATGTGGAGTTGGAACCGTGTGCAAGAAGGGGCATGGGGAGAAAACCCTTCACAAAAACACTTTTAAAATAATCTGTATGCAAATTTATATTTGTAATATTTTTACTACAAAGTTTATTCCTATTTCACTTTTAGTTTTACACTGTAAAAGACTTTGTAAGCCAACTCAGAGTTCATGACACTGCGTAGTAAACAGTACAATTTAACGTCTCCAAGGCATTTGTATATACTTTATTCCTTCTCAAAATGAACAAAAACAAAAAGAGAATAAAATATGCAGTGTAATAATACTCACTACCTTATGATACAAGGAAGAGACTCAATAGAGTAGTTTTACTCGTACTTGATGTAAAACAAAGAAGACTGCAAAAGCATGTTACATTAAAGATTATGGCACTGTGAAGTCATGGAAATCTAAAAACTGAACCACATTTTAGGTATCTTTAAGCCACTGCCAATTAAACAGCTAATTTCTACCTTTCAAATAAACGATATGAAGTACAGCTTATGAGTTTAAACTCATATAAAAGCAATCATTCCAATAGTATAATGTAGTATGTCACATAGAAAAATAAAATGTGCTTCACATTAAACAGTTGGACTATGTATTGGCCTTTGTACTTCAATGAATTTTACTTTTATGTATAGCATGTACTCTTATTTCACTATCAGTATTTTGTATGTCCTTAAATAGTTACAAACATTTGAAAATTCATTTGACTTTCTAATTAGCAGAACTATTCATAAGCATGCATCAATTTTACTTTTGATGTTGTAGCATGTGAACAAACTGAAAAAAGAAGTTATGCACTTAGCATAATATTCTATTGGTGGTGTCCATTTTCATTCTTCCTCAACTGTTGGGTTCGGATCCGATCCTCAGATACGACTCGGCCATTACTAAAGCTCGTGTCAACCATAAAGCTCTTGAGCACCTCCCCTTACATATCCCAGATCTTGTTTGCTAATTTATTCAAAATAGGACGTGCTAAAATATATTTTCTACAAACGAAACTATATCTGGAAGTCAACATTAAGGACAGTGGTGTCCTTATAGTATCTCATTCTACCTGAAGATTGTTGTGATAAGGGTTAGGGGGTTGGTGGGCAGGAAGACTGAAAATGGACAACACAGATGGAACGTTCTCAGCACACAACTTCTTTATCTGATTATGTCAATTTTCATTCTGTTCTCATCTGTTGGGAGAGTCCCCAGCTACCTAAAAACCCAGGTGGAGTCTAAGGAAGGATATTCCTGGACACAGCTGACCCAAATGCTGCTCTTCCCCTCAAGACCAGATCCAGTTTGTAATGAGTGACAAAGGTACAAGGGTTTGCCCAAGTTGCAGCTGCATATATATCGTCCATGGAAGCTGTAGATAGAAACACTGAAGAAGTTGCCATGGACCTAGTTGAGTGGGCTCTTAGAGATTTTTTCATGGTTAGATCCAACCTACTATACATAAATGAAATACAATACGTCAGCCATCTGGCTAAAGGTTTGCCCAATTTCAAATCTGCAAAGGACACAAATAATTGATCTGTCTTCCTAATTTCTTTTGACCTATGCAAGTAAAAATGTAACTGTTTGTGAACTTCCAATAAATGCAACATATTTTCCCTTTGTTTGCAAATTTATGAAAGAATACTGGTAAATTAATGGACTGATTGATACTGTATTTTGATATCACCTTAGGAAGGAAAGAAGCATTGTATGTAATGTGACTCTATCCTTATGAAAGATCAAGTAGGGAGGTTTAGATAATAATGCTTGAAGTTCTGAAATTCTTCTAGCAAGGGTAATAGCCACTAGAAAGATAGTTTTTCAGCTCAAGAACTTAAAATTACATTTAGCTGCTGGTTCAAATGGAGAATGAATTATGGCCTACAGCACTAAGTTCAAATCCCATGGTGGAGTAGGATCTTTATTCGGGGGTCTCAGCAGGAGGGTGCCTCTCAAAAATGCTTTACAAAGTTTAGAAGAGGCCACAGAAGAATTTTCAAATCCAATATGAAAGTTAGATATTACTGCTAATTGAGCTTTAACTGCTGAAGAGCTAGCCCCCCCCCCCCATTAAAAATTGCCAAAAATTCAAGTATACTATGTACCAGAGCTGAGAAGGAGTCAATGTGTTTTTGTTGTGCTCAGGACATGAACCTTTCCCATTTACTTGTGTAAAGTTTTCTTGTAGAAGGTTTATGGGAAGGTAAAAGAATATGAAGAAAGGGGGAAAAGAGCATTGGTTGTCTGGCTATTAATGGAATTGGAGAAACCACTCTGTTAGCTTGACGTCTGAGATATCCGGATGAATCATACCTGTCTGGTGGGACAGGAGGTCTGGAATCAGATCCAAGGTTGGTAAAGTAAATGAGGCCATAGAAAGGGGATACAAATCTCTTGAGGCCAGTATAGTGCAATGTGGAGGACTTTGCTCTTCATCTTGGCAGCTTTCTGCAGAAATTTTTGAATTAGAGTAATTGGCGGTAAGTATAAAGTAGACCGGGGGGCCAATTGTGAAGTAGTGCACTCCTCGGTGATTCCCCCTGAGGTGGGATTAGAGCAAAGTAGCTGCTGCATTCTTGTTTAGGGGACAGGCAAAAAGATTGCAGCAAGGCTAGCCCCACTGACGGAAAATCATTTCTGTCACTTTCTTGTTGGGAGACCACTTGTGAGGTAGGAGAATTGGCATACGCAATTTTTCTGCTATCACACCATCTTCCCCGGGTTGTGCATTGCTATGAGAAAGTGGTTGGATGACATTGCCACACTCTGAGTGCTTCTTGACACAAGGGGTAAAGAACTCCTCATTGTTTGTTAATGTATCAAACTTCTGACATACTGTCTGCTTGAATATCAATTGTTTCTAAAAGGAGAGCATCCTAGAAGGCTTTAAATGCTAACAGCAATCCTCTCATCTCTAGGAAATTGATAGGCAAATTGGCCTCTTAAGGAGACCAAGTGCCTTGGACTGTTTTCCCCAGGAAGTGCCCCCCCAATCTGGGAAGTACCCATCGTCACTATGGCCTTGGGTAGAGGGAGAATGAAAAGACGGGTTGTAGAACCTGATCTGAATGAATCCACCATAAGAGGTATCTCTTGCATGTCTGAGTAATTCTTATTTGTGCTGACATATGGTGGTAATATGTCTAGTATCCATTGAAGAATTCTCATATGAAATCTTGCTAGAGGAACTAAAATTATGGCAGATGACATTGACCCCAAGACTTGAAGGATCAACCGGGCAGAAATTTTGGTAGTGCAAATTATTTTCATTGCCTGGAATTTGATAGTCTGAACTCCTGAGAGAGGAAGAGAGGCTGTCACTTATATTGTACTGAAGACTGCTCCTGTGAATTCCCAAGTTTGCGATGGTTGTAGCAGAGACATTTTATAATTTATGGCTATCCCCAGATGAGAACAAATCTGAAGTACCTGATCTCTTGCTCTTGTTAGTAGATGCCTGTTCAGGGCAGTAATAAGCCAGTCATCTAGATATGGAAACACTCTGAATCCCTGCCGTCTGAACTAAGCTGCTACCACTATCATGCATTTGGTGAACAGCCTGGGTGGAGTGGTGAGGCCAAAGGTCAGTGCTCTGAACTGATAGTGACTGGCTCCCAGCTGGAAGTGTAAATACCTTTTGAATTGTCTGTTCATTTTATTTGATAGTATGCATACTGAAGATATATTGAGCACATTCTTGCCCATGAAGAGTTCAATGGACTGAAGCGTGACCATCCAAAACTTGGCATGTTGAACTGACTTGTTCAAGGTGCTGAGATCCAAAACTTGGCATGTTGAACTGACTTGTTCAAGGTGCTGAGATCCAAAACTGGTCTCCAGACCCATTTTCTTTGGCATCTAAAAGGAATCTTCAGTAAGGTTCAGTTCTATCTGGTCTGGTGGGACCTCTCGGATGACTTTTTTCAAGCAGCTTTTGTATTTCTAGTGCTACTGTCTTCCTCTGACTGAGTAGAACATTGGGAAGTTTACATACAGTTGGGGGAAGGAGGGAAAAGGGAATTATATAACCTCTGGAAATAATCCTCTGCACCCAAGTAACTTTTGTTATATCTTGCCAGGATCTCTGATGCAGGGATAGGTGACCCCTGAATGCCTCCAGAGTGGGACAATCCGGCCTCCTTTAAGGAGTGCTGATAGGGTATATCAGAGAAAGAATCTCTGGACCCCTGGTTTTGTGGGCATCCTCTGCTTTGTGGGCATTGTTGTCCATTAGAGTTTCCCCCCTCTTCCCCTAAGGAAACTATCTCCCCGTGTGTCCTGGAAAGAACTCTGGACTTTCTGAACCACATCTTCTGACCACCTTGTTGATTCCTAGAAAAGGGTCTTTGAGGTGTCAAAAAATGCCCACTGCAGAGAGGGTCTTTCCATCCTTTTCACATCTGGATAATGTGTCCTTCACTTTTAGGCCAAACAACAAACTGCCATCAAAGGGTACACTGATGAATGAGGACTTGAAAAGCTCCGTAAAATTTACATAGGCGCATACAGGTATGTTGCCTAATGGATATTCCTGAACCCACTGCCCTTAAGCCACCTTCGGCTACATGCGAGATAAGACTCATGGACGAATTTGAAATGGACTGGAGGGTAGCCATCTGAGAGGCCACAGACGATTGAACCTCAGCAGTAAAGGTTCCAGAAAGGGATTTTGAAAGTTCCTTCATCAAGTCCTTTTGTAGTCTAGTAAAATGTGCCATATAGTTCAGCGACCCAAGGGTAAAGGTTGCTGGTGCATATACACACTTCCCAAACCTATCTATCACCCTAGACTCCCTGGTAGGGGGATGAACAGAGGAACTTTGTTAAGCAAGTTCCATCTTGGTGGCTGCTGCCATGACCACTGCATCAACAAGCACCCCCTTACTCCAAAATTTCTTTCTAACAAATGGAGCCAAAATCCAATCTGGCTTCATAGGGACTGGCTCCTTCCACACCAGCCTAGAGACCAAATCAATGAGCTCATCAGCAGGTGAAGTAACCTAGGAGGTAGACAGGCCAGCTCCAAAGGCCTCCAGAAATACTGATTCCTTTGGTGAACGGTTGCTCGGGGATCAACCATCTCTCTGCTTAAGTATCTCAAGGATGTCTCCAAATGAGACGTCTTCCAGAGGTGATCGTGGGGACTCTTCTCCCTCATCAAAATCAGTATCCTCAGTGACTGACTCTTGCAGAGAGTCCAAGTGCCAAACTTTCTCTTCCTAGGTACTTTCTCAGTGGGATGCTCCAGTGAAGTATCGGAAGAGATCATGAAACCCCGCTGAGTGGTCTGGGGGTCTTGAGCTGGCTGTCCCTGTGACACAGAATGATGTGGCTCCAAGCACAGAGACATTTGGGAACTAGATTGGGGATCCAAGGGGGTAGGATCCATCTGTCCTGTCGAAGCAGTGAATACTCTCTTCACTACCATGAAGGCAGACCGCTCCAGAGAGAAGGAAGACATCAGCGCTGATAAGGCAGGCTTCTGGATCGCTGCCTCCCTTTGCCTCAAGAGGAATCACCCCAAGTAGGAAGTCAGAGCTGAGGTATCCAATGCTGAAGCTCTGAGGGACAGACATGGCTCCAAATAACCTTGGAGTCATCTCCAATGCCTCGGACCTGATAAGGAAGCTTCATTTCAGACAGTCATCTGGAACCGAAGATGTAGGAAACAGTGCACTCAGAGAAAGCTATCTTCGGATCCGAGCAGGACAGACTCAAACGGTTTGGATCCAGGGACTCTGAAGGGATCAGAGAAGGAGCAAGTAGTGGTGGTGTGTTAGATGCTCGGGCTTCCTGACCTGAGGGGGTAGGAGCTGGTAAAACATCCATCTGAATCTGCACTGAGAGAAACTTCCTCATTATTCTATCCACATCTTCCTCAGTCAAACTCCTGGAAGAATGAGATGAGGCAAGGAATAGTGACTTGGATCGACACCTTTCCAAAAAAGGGGAGAGAATCATGGAAAACACTGGGTCAAATGTAGTTGAATGCCTACTCCTGGGAAGGATTATCGAATCCAAAGCAGTCAGATCCATTGATTTTTTGTTGGGTCCGAAGAACTTGGATCGCTTGATTTCTTCTTAGGATATGAGGCAGATTGGATCTGAATTAGTTTCAGATCTGTTCTTGAGTTTGCTTTGTGGCTCTGAAGATGGAGTCAAGAAAGTAGAGGGCCTAGATGACAGAAAAGGACTCCTTAGTTTTTATTTTGGGGGATTAACCCGCAAATATAGCTTCATCAAAGATAGATGGAAGCAATCCTTTTAGAATCAATTTGTCTTTCCTATCGACAGCTGCCTTCGGATTGAGGTTTTTTTTTTCAAATTGTAAAATCTTCTTGGAGATGTTGCGGGCCCAAGCAGTAAAGATACAATGTATTAGCATCTGAAAGGGGGCAATTTGTGCCCACATTTTAGACACTTTTTGAAACTAGAAGGTCCTTTTTCAGACACAGCGGCAAGTAGAAAGGGAAGAAAGGAATTTCTTTTAAGGGAAAGAGCAAAAGGGAAATATCAAAAGTGGTAAGGAAGACTACACTAGTGTATAGAGATAGTAAGAAGTAAGGAACGAGTTACCGATGGTGAACAAGAATTACAGCAAATGTAATAAGGGTAAGGGTAAATTAATATGATTTAAGACAGAGAATAAGGGGAAATTTTTAAGAGAAAAAACACACATCTCACAGAAAACTTGAGAGCTGAGGCTGTCCATTTCTTTTCGTGAAAAGTGGCAAACGAGATCTGTGGTATGTTAGGGGTTGATGCGTTGTGGGTAAGGGAGGAGCTTGAGAGTTTTTTGGTTGCCATGAGCTTTAGTAATGGCCGAGTCAGATTCAAGGATTGGATCCAAACCCAAAAATTAAGGACAGAATGAAAACTGACAACATTAGAACAAAAGTGATATACTCACCATAACAATGCATTTGTGTGATTCATTTTCATTTTTCCTCAACTGATGGGTCTTGAATCCAAACTCAGATCTGGCTCGGACACTTTTTCCAGATTCATGGATCCAACTCTTGAGTGCCTCACTTTACCCACAATGCCCCATTAATCTAACATACCTCAAATCAAGATACTATAAGGAATATATAAAAGCAGATATAGAGATAAAACTGTAGCTCAAACATGGCACAATAGTTCCGAAAGTACTATCCATTATGTCTCTCCAGGAAGAAAGGGAAGGGGATTAAGAGGGTGGTAAGTTGAGGAAGAATGAAAATGGACAACACAGTTGCATCGTTACGGTGAGTACATAACTTTTGTATCTGATGTCATTTTTACTCAAGTGATGGACAAAGTCCCTAGCTAGATGAACCTTGGATGGTCCTCACAGAAGGGTTCAAAGGGGATTGGGTCAGACCTTGAAGCAACACAGTTAAACCCCATGGAAGAGTAGGGTCCTTGACTTGGGGCCTAAGTAAGAGATGCCTTTCAGAAAGATCTTATACAGCTTGAAAGAAGCCAAGGAAGAATGATTTTCACCTGAATGGAAGTTTGAAATGGCAGTCAACAGCACTTTAATAGTAGGGAAACTTGCTCCCTCATCAAAAACTGAAGCTAAAAATTCAAGGACAGTGGGTATAGGGGCAGAAAAATGGTCCAAATCTCTTTTAAGGGTCCAAATTGAAAATCTCTTCTAATTACTTTTGTAAATTTTCCTAGTAGAAGCCTTTTAAGAAGACAACAAAATATGTCATACAGGGAAGGAAAGCCTGGGCTGTTTAGCCATTAGTGGAAATGGAGAAACCACGTGGTCAGCTTGAGTTCTGTTATGTCCAGATGAGTCATCACCATCATATGAGACAGGAGGACAGGACTGGGGATCAGTATCCAGGGTGGATACAGAAAATGAGGGGACAGGAAGGGAAACCAAATTGGACAAGGCCAAAATGGTGCAATGAGGATAACTCTGCCATTTAACCGGTATGCTCTCTGTATGACTTTAGTTATTAGAGGTAATGGGGGATGCACGTAAAGGAGACTGGAAGGCCAATTGTAAACTAGAGCATCTCTTGGTGACTCCCCCAGAGGGGGAACCAGGGCAAAGAACTTGCTGCACTTTTTGAGGGGAGAAACAAAAAGACCGCAGCGAGGCTGGCCCCATCGACAGAAAACTCTATCCAGCACTTAGAAATTGAGAGATCACTTGTGAGGCATCAGAATGGACCTGCTTAGTTTGTCTGCAAGGACGTTGGCTTTCCCTGGTATGTGCATTGCTATGAGAAAGCAAATGTAAGAGATTGCCCATTGCCACACTCTCATTGCCTCTCGACATAGTGGGTAAAATCTGGTTCCCCCATTTGTTGATTTACCAGATTACAGACATACTGTCCATTCGAAATGCAATCATACCAGAGGGGAGAGCATCTTGAAAGGCCTACAATGCTAAGAGGCCTGCTCTCATTTCCATGACATTGATGTGTGTATTGCCTCTTCTGGGGACCATGTACATTGGACTTTCCTTCCCAATAAATGATCCCCACCCCACACAGTTGGGAAGTGTCCATGGTCACTATGGCCACCAGCAGCAGAAAGACAAATGGATGGGCCAGAGAAACTTCATCTGAGCAGATCCACCAAAGAAGATATTTCTTGCTAACTTGTGTGATCCTGACTGGTGTGTACTGGGTCTGCTGGAGAACAGGCCACTGTACCAACAGAGTTCACTGCAGAATCTGCATATGAAATCTGGCTAAAGGAACCAGAGTAATTGCTGCTGCCATGGGCCCTAAGGCTTGCAAGACTAGTCATGCTGGAGAAGAACGCGAGATAATGTCCATGACCTAAGGGTCTGTACTCTTGCTGGAGGAAGTGATGCTAACTGATTGACTGTCTAGATGATCACCTATGAACTCCAGATTCTGTGTAGGTATGAGCTGTAACTTGCTGTAGTTGACTGTGATGCCTACACAGAGACATAACTGGACCTAGCAGTCCATTGCTTGTAAAAGTAGATGCTTGGCGGAGCCAGTCATCTAGATACAGAAACACTCTGAATCTCAGCAGTCTCAGGTGAGCTGCTACCACTGCCATACATTTGGTGAACACCCTGGGGGCTGTAGTGATGCCAAAAGGCAGTGCTCTGAAATGGTAATGACTGGCTCTCATTAGAAGTGCAGACATCTTCTGGAGTAAGATGTGTTTGTATGCATCATAAACATCTATCAAGCACATACAATCATCCTTTCACAGCACGGACAAAATGAACTGAACTGTGACCATCTGGAATTTTGAATATTTCATGTATTGGTTTAATCTGTTGAGATCCAGGATGGATCTCAACTACCTTGTTTTCTTTGGCACTAAAAAGAATCTTGAGTAGATTCTGGATCCTATCTGGTCTAGAGGGTCCTTCTGGATGACTCTTTTTTTTTTCTAGCAGCTTTTTTATTTCCAAGGCTGCTCCCTTCCACTGACTATTCTTTGCATTTTTGTAGGGGAAATTTGTGAAAATGGTATAAAATAACCTTTGGATATGATCTTCTGCACCCAAATATCTTTTGTGATTGATGCTCAGGCTTCATAGTGCAGAGACAATCACTCTCTGACCATCTCCAGAGAATAGTAGCCAGGCAACCTTTCAGGAGGGCTCACAGGGCTTGTCTGAGAAGGAATCCCAGAAACCCTGATTCTGATGGCCACCTCTGCCACAAGGGCAGCATCTTCCATTAGAGTCCTCCCGCCCTCACCTCTGGGGGAACCATCTCCTCGTGAGCCTTGGAAAGGATTCTGGGACTTGCAAAACCACATCTTTCTGCCTCTTTGTTTATTCTGGGAAAAAGATCTATTAGGAGTAGAAAAACAGATCCCAGTGGAAGACAAGGTCTGCCCATCTTGCTCACTTCTGGAGAGCATTTCCCTCACATTTGGATCTAACAAGGATGATCCATCAAAAGGAACATTGATGGATAAAGACTTGAAGGGCTCCACAAAATCTCATAGGAGCATCCAGCATGTCTACTGATGGCTATGCCCAAACCCACCACCCGTGAGGTACCCACTGCAAAGTGGGATATCAGCCTAATGGATGCATCACATAGGGACTGAAGAGTGGACAAGTGGGGAGAGATCTTGTTCTGGTCCTCCACAACAGACAAGGATCCAGAAAGAGATTAGGAGAGCTCTTTAGTCAAATCTTTTTGCAGCCTTGTGAAGTGCATCAGATATATCAACGACTATAAAGTAAAGGTCACTGAAGCATAAACACACTTTCCAAATCTTTCCAAGTCCCTAGACTCCCTGCTACAATGGAAAGATGAGCTCGCGATTAGAAGCTGCTACCACAATCATGGCATCTACTGGGACCCCTTTGCTTCAGTGTGCTCTGTCCTCTGGAGGGCTAAAATTCTATCTTGGTGTTTGAGGACAGGCTCCACAGTATCTGGCTCCTTCCATGTAAAGTGTGAGACAAGGTATATTAGTTCATCAGCCAGTGGGGTCACCCAAGATGTATCCATGCCAGACCCGAAACACTCTGGGAACACAGACTCCTCCTGGGAAGGATTGTCGAAAGGCCATCCACCTTTCTGTATTAGAGGTTCCAAGACCTCTCCAAAGGACACATCTTCAGGTGGAGATCTGAAGGACCCTTTCTCTTCATCGAAGTCAGCATCCTCAGTGAGAGATATCTGAGGAAAATCTAAGTGTCTCCTTTTGCATGTTCTCTTCCTAGGGACCTCATCAGTGGGGTGATCTGGTGAGTTATCCAAATTGACAGGTGAATCCTGAGGGACTGACTGGAGACTTGAATAGGTTGGCTGGCTGTCCCGGTGGGATAGAAGTGAGTGAATCAGAACTAAAACCAGACAGTGGAAAAAAGATAGGATCCAAAAGGGGCAAGGATGTCCTTCCTCTAGGCAAAGAGAAGGCCTTCACCACTATCTCAAAGGTAGACAGCACAGGAGAAACAGAAGCTGGCAGCACCACTGCCAAAGTCCCCTATGCAGATGAGCCCCGAATCCTCCAAGCCCCCTTTCCACGGATGAAGTTAGACCTGAGCCATCCAGCATCGCAGCACCTAGAGGCAAGGACAGCTCCAATAACTTCAGAGCCAACCCCAACCCATCCACCCCTGGAACTGGCTGTGACTCCCTCAAGGATCGTGGATCCAAGTTCTCTGAAACCACAGATGTATCAGAGAATGAGATATGAATTGACAGTCAGTGGAGGGAAGGCTCATGGGCCCAATGTGAGATGGAGATGGAATTACTCTCATCTGGATCTGAGCTCTGAAGAATTTATTATCCTATCCACCTCTGTTTCAGAAAAGCTCCTAGAAGTGTTAAGGGAGGAGCTGGTAGGTGGCAGCCTGGAGTGCTTCCTTGGAGTCGCCTGAAAAAAGGGAGAAGGAAGTCAGGGAGATATCTGCTCCGAGGGGAGTACCAGGGTGACCAAATCTGAGGATGTAGGATCCAAGGGAGTCAGATATGACTTTTTTAAACTTTTAGTGGAGGCCTGGGGATTGGAGCTGAAGTAGGTTAGTGGTCCAGAGACCCTTTTCTGAAGTCCTTATCCTTAACAGCCAATTCAGGCTTCCCTTTTTCAGACATCTTGGAGGGGGTTAAGCCCCAGTAGGTAAACAAGAGGCTTTAGAAGGAAGAAGAGCCTTCAACACTAATGTATTCCTTTGGTCACTAATAACTCTAGAATTAAAGCCCAAGCGGTAAACCCACTCCCTGTGGACATTAGAGGTGGGAATCTTATACCCACCAGAAATGCTTTTTTTTAAACTCAGTCAGCTTATTTGTCATGATTATGAAAAAAAGTTGGTTATACTGAACAGGAGAAAGCTTTTTTTTTTCTTTAACAGCAGAAAAGATGTACCAACAATGGTACAAAGGAATATCCTCTAAAGAGTAGAATTAAGGGAGAAAGAAAGAAATGGAAGAGTACCAACAATGGTACTTAAAGGAGTACCCAAGAACTAAAGGGTATGAAATAAAAAGTACTGCCTGATGGACAGACCCCCAAAAAAATAGAAAGTAAGGGAAGACAGGTGAAAGGAAAAGTAAAGCAGATAAAAGTAATACAATAAAAAACTTACTCCCTGAAAAAACACCACCTGATTGCTCGAGAGAGAAAGAGAGAGAAGGATCTGAATCTGAGTGATATGGCAGCAAACAAGATCCGAGATATGTTACGCTAGTGGGGCATTATGGGTAAAGGGAGGAGCTCGAGAGTTGGATCCATGAATCTGGAAAAAGCGGCTGAGTCATCAGAGACCCATCAGTTGAGGAATAAATGAAAATGACATCATCAGATCAGTCATTATTACAAAGACAACACTATGGCAGGCAAATGTCCATAATTCATGCTTTACTCAGGCAGCAATTTTTTCAGTTGCAACATGCAGCAAAATAAAGCATTAACCACACCCAGACAGCTCTAATTAAAACAGCTGCAGCTTGTGAAGTCAGTCAGGGAATGACTGTCCGAGGCTCATTCATCTATCCCAAGAGGGAAAGAGTTGGTCTGTCCCTGTCCAGTCCACCTGGGGAAAAGACTGGCACTGAAGGTCAATGCACAGGGACTAGGTAAACATGAAGTGAGAATGTGTGCAATGATATATCCACATTAGGCTAACCACAACAAGACAGTGCACTGTGTACCTGACTAAAATAAAATCTAAAGTCAGGCAAAGATGATGACTTGCCAGTAGTCAGCACTTGCGTTTGGTGTTAGGACAAAAGAAGACAGCTCCACAAGGCAAATCACCCCTGGAATGTGGAAACCCTCCCATAGGACGACATGAGGATGGGAGAATGAACGGCACTAAGATTTGCCAACTTGAACTTCACAGTCAGGCTGGAAAGGGGCCAAAAAATAAACAAAGTTTTTAATTCTGATGAAGCACTATTCTCAATATAAATATGTGTGGGTGTGTGTCTAAATATATATTTGCTTACCTACACACATATATACATGTATGTAAATATTTATAAAGTCATATGTCTATACATTTTGTTAAAATACAGTAAATACAAATATCTGCCTTTGCTCACCAGGGTAGTGCATTGATCAACACTAACCATTTTCAGACACAGCCCAGGTAAGTAAATTACAAAGCAGAAGTAAACAGTATAATACAGAAAATGTGTACAATTTAAAATACAAAAAAGCTCATTAATGGAACACCTGCTAAACTCCTGGAGTACAGAAAGTCATTAAAAGTTGAGTGTGCAAAAAACATTCTATTAGCACAACAAACTGCAATGAGAACAGTAGTGGATATAATCTGCCCATGGATGATTAGTTAATAATAGTGCTGATTAGTGGTTTGCACTACGTACAGTATTCACAATGTTAGCTAACTGGAAAAGAAGCGGAGGATGTAAGTAGTGGGTGGATATTAGAGTAAAAGAGAAGAGACAGAAGTTGTGTGTCCTTCTTGGGAGTATGGGCCTTGGCTTTTCTTGAGTAAATAGATTTTTTCGTTGAGTCATGAAAGATGAATGTTCCTTTGGGTACATGGGGCAGACTGCCAAAGATTTGTGGCAAGAGTGGAGAAACAGCGTGTGCTTCTTTTAAGTTTGGGAGTGGTCTGAGAGCATCCTCTTAAGCTGTAGAAGGTAGTTTTATCAGTTTGTTTGCTAAAAGAAAGAACTTTTAAATAGCAGCTCTACCTCTATTCTTTGTTACACAGGAAGCCGCTCTGCTTTGGCTAGATAGATAGATGAGTTAGTGAAAAATGGCACATTTTGTTAGTGATGGTTTATAGGGTCTTGGAGTTTCTTTTTGGGGAGACAACTGCAATCAGTGGAAGGCCATATACTATTTGGAATAGAAAGGCACATTTGCCTATAGCTGATCTTGCTGAAATTGAGAGGTGGGTTATATTTCAATGGCCCAAAAGAGGAGACAGCTGATTTTGTTCCTTGTTTTCTCAATGTGGAGTTAGAAATTGAGGGGTTGGTTGAGACAAGTTCTGAGATATATGAAGGAGGTGACCGTTTCCAGCATGGTGTTGTTGAGGTCTATGATCTGAATGTCTTTTGGCATTTTGCTGAGTTTTTATGAGTTCAAAATGCTATAGCTTTGTTTTTTGAGTAGTTAAGCAAGCCTTTATAGTTTATTAACCAGTGGTAGGTGGAGTTTACATCAGACTGCAGTGGGAATTGCATTTTCTTCCAGTTTTTGACTGGATCAATAACTTACTATATCATCTGCATAGAGGATAATTAGCAAGTGTAGTAGGTCTTAAGAAGTGTGTCAATAAAGATGAAGAAAAGAAGATGCATCTTAAAAGAAATGAAGCACAACTCGGCCACATCCCTAACAACACAGTTCAACCTCAGCCTTCATACCGGTTCTGCACTAAGAGAATAGAAAACTACTACAGTCACTCCCTTACAGAAGGGAGGATCTTCCATAGACACAGACAATTACAGACCCATAGGTCTGACAAGCCTCATATGCAAAGCAACAGTAAGACTTCTCTAGGAACTAATCAATCAGGACATAGGGAACCTCCATACACTGGACCCATCTCAATTTGAATTCATCAAGGGCAGGCCATACTTCTCAACCCAGTGGACTTTTTTGAAAAAGTCACCAAAGCATGGATGAAGGTAAAAAGGTACATACCTCGACCTGACCAAAGCTTTTGATACAATTCCTCATTCAGGCATAGCACAAAAGATAAATAAACTGGGAATAAATCCATAAGCCAAATGGCTCACAGATAGGACCCAAGAAATCAAAACAGGGGAAGTTGCCATCATAAACAGGCCAGTCACCAGTGTAGTGCCCCAGGGTTCTGTGATGGAACCTTTCCTGTTTGGCATCTACTTTTCTAAGGGTACTGGCTGACTAACTTTGCAGATGACTGCAAGCTAGGAGCAGCCACTGAATCCACAAATGTCTTGGCTATCATGCAGGAAGGTTTGTCCTAAATAAATAATTGATACCAAAACCATGAACTGAAACTAAATGCCTTAAAATGTATTACTATAGCCTTTCAGAAGTCATCCTTCACAGTAAAATACTACATTGGCAATATGCCCCTACGTGTTAACTCAGCTGTTCGGGATTTGGGAACTTATGCGGACTGTGACCTAACTTTTGACATAAATCTGTATATTGCTCTAAGAAAGTCTTTTTATGTTGCACAGCTTATAAAACAGATAGTGTCCAGACCTAGGGATGCCACTGTCCCCCTTTACTCAGCCCTTATTAGGCCAATCATGAGTATAATGCCTCCCATCGTTATGTATCTGTCCAAACAAATTCAACAACTAGAATGTCCAATGAGATACCTTATTAAAAGGATACAAGGCCTAAATAACATGTCCTACATGGACCAACTCAAAGGGATCGGTATCCTACAGACTGCTATGTGGTGACCTGCATCCAGCATACAAGGCATCCTCTGATCCAATACTAATGGGTTTACTGCAAATCAGCAAGTCGTATAGTATTAGAAACACTCATGCTAGGGCTCTAACCCTCTTCTGCAAAATCACCAGAATGGTTTGGAGGGACAGGTGAATCTTGCAGAGGATACATCTGCTGTGGAAAAAGTGGAACAGACTCCTCATCCTCTTAAAACAAAGTTCATCCCTGTCTATTAACAACTTCAATCTATGGATGGGAACAGAAAATTTACCCAAGGACTGCCCCCTGTACTACTAATGGGTAAAAGCAGCTCCTAAATGCTTTATCCCATGCATGGGCCCCCTCAAATTATATTAGATATGATCCCAATTATTCTCATCAGGGGTAATATATAATTATTGACCATGGAATTGGGTAAGGCTAATCTCTAACCAAATGGGATAGGTTAATTCAAACACAAAAAAAAGGAAACTGATTACACTTAAAATGGCCCTCAGGGGCCTAGTATTTACCTATAAGAGGGATAATAATGGAACCTTGTGCCTACTTGTGCTATTTCTATCAACAGGATAATAGTCTGACTTTGAAATATCTGTCTGATAAGAAGTCTATGAATCATGGAAGAGAATCTGAGTTAATACCTATATCCATGCAGTTTTCTGATTAGGAGTCTGTGGCCAATTATGTCAAAGGCTTTTGTTAATTAAATGAATAGAGCTCTGGTATGTCTGCTACTGTCTGCATGGTATAATATGTTACTGGTTAGGGTCCAGACAGCAGTGATATTACTGCATCCATGCTGTGCTGATTTATTGAAAGAAGATGGCAGTGCTGAACGTATTTGGAGAACTGACTGTATACATTTTTTCTAAGATTTTTTGCTATAGTAGGAACTGTGGAAATTGGTCTTAAGTGGGATATTTCAATTGGGTTATTTTTTTTAGGGAATGGACTGACTGACAGTTTTCCAGATATGAGGCAGGATTTTTGGGGTGAAGAGACCAGTTGTATGTTTGTGTTTGTAACACAGCTAGAAAAGGTTTGACAATAGTGAATAAACCATGGGTCAAGATGGTCATAACCTGGACGGGTGTCCACTGAAAATACTGTTAAGCAGAGTAGCAACTTCTTTGGGCTTAATGTGTTTAAAATAATGCTGTTTCTAGGTTGTTGACTGTAGTGCTGGTTACTTGGGGGAGATTACGAAGTTCTCTAAGTCAGTCAGCACTGGATAACAGATTGTTACCACAAATTATGTTGGTAAAGGGTTTGTGGTCTTCAGGGGCTTTCCAGACAGTCATAAGTTTAACTGACTTCCTGAACTAGTTAGATTTTGATAAGAGTTGTTTGCTTTGATGGGGATGAGGCATCATATTTACAGATTAACTGTTTAGTGAAGTTTCATACAGTAGAAGATGTTTCTTGATTCGGTTGAGGGGTTGTGCTTCAAATATTCCCATGGCTCGTCTGTGTATTTCAGGAGATGTTTTAGTTCTGAGGGTCATACTACTAGCTTTCAGGGGATGTTGTAATCTTCTGATGAGTAAAAAGAATAAGTCCTGTTGACAAGATGAGGATTTGACTAAGAGAGTTGGTTGCAGTATTGGAGTCCTCTGTATTTGTGACTGGTAACCAATCAAGTACAGCTAGAGATTTTTTTAAATTTACTGACGATGTTTATATGTGGGCTAAACTGCAGACCTGAGGGGAATTCTGTGGGACAGACTGAATATGGAGAAAGAGACTAGACAGTAATTGCTGACTGAGGGTGTCAGGATGGATATGTTGGTAGATGATATGTTAGTGACAATAAGGTTGAAAGCACAACATTTGGATAATTTATGATTTTGACTAGTGTGAGTGGTGATGAGTTACTTAAGGGATAGGACAACTAGGACATCAGAAATGTCAGATGCTTGAAGTCCAAGGTAGTTTATGTTAAAATCTCACAGAATAACAGTAATGGAGTACTTCAGTGAGTTGTTTAGGATGGTAGATATCAGTGTTTTGAATATGGATTGAAGAATGGCAGGGTAGGTCACAGCAAGAAGCTGGGGGCTTTTTGTGTTCAACGAAAAACTTATCAGGATCCAGTCAGGAGCAGAATCTGATGCAGTTTTGGCTGGGTGATAATGGTTGGGTAGAGGTGGTCTTTGTAGACCAGTGTCATCAAGGTTGGCTGTCATATACAAAATTGCAGAAAAAAAGTGAAAGTAGTATGGTGAATCATATTTCAGTCATGATTCAGTAACTGCTGGAATATCTGGACTCTGTGCTGAAATTAATGCATCTAAATGATCCAGTTTGATTTAAATGATCCAGTTTGATTTCATGTTATCTGCATTTATGAGAGAACAAGTTACTGTGGTTTGCTGTTGCTGAAGGGATGCTAAAGAGGCATGAGATTGCCCTGGTTAGATTAAGTGTTGCCTGTCAGAATCAGGATGAGAGTTATGCTCGACAGACAGTAAGAGAACTTTGGGAAATTTGAATGTAAATTGAACGGCTTTTGATGTTGACCATTACAAAGTATATATAATCTGCATTTGGGTTTGTCTTGGTGGCAACAAAGTTTGGGATTGTGACCAAGTTTCTTCTGAGGGGCTAGACAGATTGCATGTTCAGGATGTTGAGAAGAGGCTTTTGTTTAAGTGAATGGTTGCATGTTTATGTAGTTGTGAGAGGAAATACAGGTTGTACTGAGGTGGCTGTGAGGAAGTACAGTGGGATAAGATGTGTTAGGGATGTAGCTAAAAGTTTGGCCATGAAGTTTGTTAAGTGAGGAAGGGTTGCAATAGTTAGAGAAAGGTAGTCTTGGTGTAATGGTTAAGGTTTTTGCCTAACAAAAAATAGGTTTGATTCTCACTAAAGGCAATTGTCTAGGCTTAAAATGGTCCACAAGTGTATCCTGCCTAGTAGTTACCTATGAATCTACGGAAGTATGTAAAAGTGCAACTGTCTTATGTGCTGGTGTCACAGTGGACGTGAAGGGTTCATAAGGGAAAGCAGAAATGACACGAGGCTTCAAAACCCAGTTAGAATTGTTTTCAGTTGTAAAGTACAGATGGTATGTGCTTCTTGGATTATCAACATTTGAGTATTAAGATACTACAGAATGCATTTAAGAGGAAAGGATTGTTGTTAATGCATACAGCAAAGACCAGTGAATACACTTTGCTGCAGACAGTCACATTCTAATTGCTATGATGTGTCCTATTGCTGGCATCTACCAATACAACGCTGTACCCCTCAAACTTGTTAAATTTCAAAGGGCAATGTAAGTGAATATACAGTTAAAAATCATACAAATCATACGCAGATTGTTTTTTTTTGTCCAAATACACTAGAAAGTACAGTTGTGTACACTTACCATAAATGTAGATGTTCAAGTGTATTCACTGTTGCAGTCATTTCACTTGGGTTATCCTGCCAGGGGTAGCCCTCAGTCGGCCTGAATACCAGAGGCGTAGTATTTCTGCATCAGTTGCTGTCTTTCTAGGACTGACGTCAGGTCGTCAATGGTATAAAATGAGGCAGACAATGCCATTACATCAGTTTTTCTTGCGACAACTGTCAGGAGCCCCCAAATAGGGAGCTAGATAATGGTGGAAGAACACCACCAGTAGAAAGTAAATACCAACAATTGCCTGTAAAGAGAGAGGAAGAGAGAGAGACAGAGAGAGAGAGAGAGAGAGAGAGAGAGAGACAAGGGGGATGGAGGGGGGGAAACCAGGACTGCAACAGTGAATAAACTCGAACATCTACATTTATGGTAAGTGTACACAACTGTACTATGTTCTTCGTGTTTCACTGTTGCAGTCATCACACAAGGATTGAATCCCAAAGCTGAAGAAAAAGGGTGGAGGCAGTTAAGAAGCCTGGGGGCTGGCTAGGATGCCCTGCAAGACTGCGGTGGCAAAGACTGCCCTGGATTTGGAGAAGATCGGCAGGTGGTAATGCTTGGTGAAGGTATGAACAGAAGTCCAAGTTGCAGCCTCCAAGATGTCCCTGGTGGGGACCCCTCTGAGAAAAGCTGTAGAGGTGGAGGTTGCCCTGGTGGAATGTGTCCTGATCCCCTTGGGAGGTGGTTTACCGTGCTGTTTGTAGCAGAAATGGATGCAGTGTGCTATCCATTTGGAGACCGTTTGTTTGGATATAGCCTTGCCCTCTGCCCCTGCTGCGAAGCTGACTAGCAATTGGTCAGTTTTTCTTAAGGATTTGGTCCTATCCAGATAGTATCTGAGCTGTCTGTGCACATCTAGAAAGTGCAGAATCTTTCCCCCCTTGTTTTGTGGGTTAGGGGAAAAGGTGGGCAAATGAATGGATTGGTTGACAGCCACACTAGACACCACTTTAGGCATGAAGGAGGGGTTAGTCCTGAGGAAGACCCTGTCAGCGTGGAAAATGATGAAGGGCTCTACAGTCATGAGTGCTTGTAGCTCTGAAACTCTTCTAGCTGAAGTGATGGCTAGAAGTAAAGCTGTTTTCCAAGAGAGGAATTTTAACTCAGCTGAAGCTGCAGGTTCAAAGTGGGGTAAGGGTGAGCTTTTCCAACACAAAGATAAGGTCCCAAGCTGGGGTTGGAGCTCTTCTGGGTGGCCTTAAGTTGTTAGCCCCTCTTAGGAACTGTTTGATGAGAAGGTGTGAGAAGAGAGGTGGCTCTGTGCTGAAATGAGCAGAGATGGCAGACGCATGAATTTTAACAGAAGAGAAGGCTAGACCACTGTGTAGTAGGTCTGCTAGGTAATCCAGGATGAGAGGTAGGGAGGGCTGTGCTGTTTCAGCTCCCTTAGCCTGGATCCAGGTGCAAAACTTTTTCCATTTGTCAGCATAGGATTTTCTAGTGCTGGGGTGTCTGGCCTCACGTATCACATCTAGAACATCTTTGCTTAGGCTGGCAGTTTGAAGAGAGGTCAGGGAATAAGCCAGGCTGCCAGGTTGAGGGTCTGCAATTGTGGATGCATGAATTCTCCATTCTTCTGGGTCAGGAGTGTAGGGATCTGAGGTAGGTGCCATGGTGGCAGGGGTGATAGGCTGCGCAGCAGTGGGTACCAGTGCTGGCATGGCCAGTCTGGGGCAATCAGGATTGCCCTCTTTTTTTCTTCCCTTATTTTGAGCAGTACCCTTGAAAAGAGTGGCAGGGGGGAAATGCATAGACAGAGAGGTTTACCCACTGGAAGGATACAGCATCCACTTTTCCAGGCCTTGCTGTGAGGTTCCCTGGTGCAGAATTTGCTGCGCTGATGATTGAAGTGGGAGGCAATCCACCTTCTGGGTGCCCCATTTCTGGGTTACAATGGTGAAGGTTCTGTGGTCTAGCTGCCATTCATGTGGGTCTAGCAGGTTTCTGCTTAAAATGTCTGCCAGAGAGTTTAGGGATCCTGGCAGGAATTGTGCTAGTAGGTGAAAATGCATGGCTGAGGCTGTGTGCCAAAGGGTCATGGCAAGCCTGCAGAGAGAATAAGAGTGAGTCCCTCCCTGCTTGTTGATATATCACATCACTGTGGTGCCGTCTGTTTTGATCAGTAGAGGCCCCGAGGAGAGTAGGGGTCTGAAAGCTGTCAGGGCATGCTGAACAGCTAGCATCTTTATTAGGTTGATGTGCACATGCATTTGATTTGGGCTCCAGTGGTCCTGAATGCACCTGCCGTCCAGGTGTGCATCCCAGGCATAGTCTGATGCATCTGTGGTGAGAGTCTGGGCGGTGTGGGGTTGTGAGACGGGAAGTCCCTTGTTGTGGTTGCATGCTGCTGCCATCCAAAGAAAATCTTTCCTTAGACAAGGTATCATTGGTATGATAGTTTCCAGGTCTTGAGAGTGTTGACACCAAAGGCTTTTTAGGTACAATTGTAGTTTCCTCATATGCAGTCTGGAATATAGAATGAGTAGAATGCAGGAGGCCATGAACCCAAGAGATTGCAGGATTTTCCTTGTGGATAATTGGGTTCTGGTGGCTAGTTGAGAGAAGTAGCCTGTCAGGTAGGCTTGTTTTTCTGGAGTAAGAAATGCCATCTGGGATGCTGTGTCCAGGCTTGCTCCCAGGAATACAATTTTTTGTGTGGGTACTAGTTTTGATTTCTTTTCATTGATAGTATACCCCAGGGAGGTCAGTAGTCCTTTACAAAGGTCAGGTGCTGTAACAGCTTTTCCTGACTGTCTGCCTGAATTAGGTAATCATCTAAGTAGGGGTAAATGTGAATATTTCTTTGCCTTCTAAAAGTAATGGCAGGAGCCAGACATTTTGTGAAAACACTGGGAGCAGTGGATAAGCCAAAGTGAAGTGCAGAGAACTGAAAGTGCATAGATCCTGGCCTGAAATATAGATATTTCCTGCAAGATTCCCTGATTGGGATGTGTAGGTAGGCCTCTTTTGGTCTAGGGTGGCTAACCTGAGATTCAGGTTACTGGCTAAGGCTCTTGCCACCCCTATAGTGCCTTTTTTAGGCAAAGTTCAAAGGACAAAACCACCACCGTAACAGGTACAAGCATGCAAAATCTGAAGGTAATGCTACTCAATGCTAGAAGTCTAAACCTCAAAATGCACTCTCTCGAGGCACATCTAAAAATGGAGAACATCGATATCTGTGCAGTAACTGAGACCTGGTTCAAGGCTCCAGAGAGCACCCTTGCAATACCAGGCTACAACTCTTACCACACTTTTCGGCTACAAACCAGGATCGAAACATTAAAGGTGGAGGAGTGTTCATATTCACTAAGGATATTCACACCACCAGGTTAGCTGCCCAACACAATGCGTCTGAAATTCTCCAGGTGCAACTAACACCAGGTAAGACTGCAATCCAAATTGTAGCTTGCTACAGATCCCCCACCATGTCCCAAGATTCTCACTACACCTTTCTAAACATACTGGAAAATATTAATATACAACCAAACACCCTAATACTGGCTGATTTCAACTACCCTGCCATTAACTGAGAAAACTACTCGTGCACCAACATCTTTGCCCAACGGTTCTTGAAATTCATAAATTCCAGTGCCCTGGATCACCTAATCCATAGTCCCACCAGGGGCTCCAATATCCTAGACCTGGTCATTACCAACATGGGAAATCGATGCTCCACACCTATGGTCACCCCCTCGATGGTCAGGTCAGACCATAAGCTAATCACCCTTAACATCCACATCCCACCCCCACCCCCCAAGTAAGGAAACCTCCATAAAAAACTTCTCCAAAGCCAACTTCATGCTACTCAAGTCAGAAGTGACAAACTTCATGACACCCATGCAGACGGGAACTGAAATTTCAACTGCTGAGTCCTACACTAAGGCACTGTATGAGCACATCCACTCATGCATGAATCGTGCCATCCAAAATAAAACCAAGATGCTCTCCTCCAAAAAAAGGAAGCCAATCTGGTGGTGCCCTGCCATAAACAAACTTTACAACAAAAGGAAAAAACAGTTGTAGAAAAGAGGAAAATCCCCGGATGCAAAAAGCTCCCTTACCGGCCTCAGTAAGAAGCTGAGATCCTTCATAAAATCCTCCAAAGCTAGTTACGACAATAAAATTGCCAAAGATTCCAAGGACAACCACAAGGCATTCTATAACTATGTCAAGAATCTAAATGGCAATGTTCAGATCTGCTCTGAGCTACAACAGAATGGCATTAAATATACTGATCCCAAGGATATTGCCAATATTCTGGCAGATCGATTCAGTGCCAACTTCACCCCCCTCTCACCCCCTAAACGGCCCATCTCAATTCTGTAAGATTGCCAAATTCTAGTAATAACGACCACACACGTAAAAAACACACTCTCCAAAGCTAGGAATACAGCATCCATGGGACCAGATGACATCCCGGGCTGTGTACTACATGAACTACAAAATGAACTGGCACCTCACCTAAGTGTCATGTTTAATCATACCCTCACCTCAGGCTTCGTGCCCACTGAGTGGCGTACAGCTACAGTTATCCCACTCCACAAGGGGGGATCCACCTTGGATCCCGGGAACTACCGCCCCATCAGTCTGACGAGCCTGATCTGCAAGGCCATGGAACTTATAAACAAAGATATTGGCAACCTTAAAACACTGGACCCCACCCAGTTTGGGTTGGTGAAGAGCCGATCTTGTCTCCTGAACTTTACTGACTTCATCGAATCAGTCTCGAGAGCCGTGGACGAGGGTAAGGCAGTCCAGAGAGCCTATATGGACCTCGCCAAGGCCTTTGACACCATCCCCCACTCTGGAATCATAGATAAACTTACTAAGCTGGGCATTAATCCCTGCGTCACTCGATGGGTTACCAACTGGCTTACTGACAGTACCCACACTGTAAAAGTAGCTGACTTCAAATCCAGCTCCAGACAAGTGACAAGTGGAGTACCTCAGGGTTCAGTCCTGGGACCTCTCTTGTTTGGCATCTACTTCTCTGAAGTACAGGCCAACACTAAGGGACTCTGGCTAACAAAGTTCGCAGATGACTGCAAACTGGGAGCCATTACTGAATCCCCAAATGATGTGGCTACTCTACAAAAGGGCCTTACAGAAACAGATGCTTGGTGCCAGAGCCATGGGCTCAAGCTCAATGCCAAGAAATGTATAGTTATCCCCTTTGGGGGAAAAACATGCACCCCTGAATTATCACATAGTTGGCAGTACACTAAACACCGAAAGTGTGATAAGAGACTTAGGGACACAGGTGGACAGTGGTCTCACCTTCAATAACCACATCGCCACAACAGTCAGGAAATCCTTCTATGTGGCACACCTCATCACTAAGGGCTTTTCATCTGGAAAAAAGGAGGTCATTGTCCCACTGTACGCATCCCTCATTAGATCCATTATAGAATACAACGCCCCATTTGGTATGTACCTCTCAAGACATCTGCAACAACTGGAAAGGCCACAGAAATACCTCACTAAAAGAATCACAGGCCTAAAGCAGATGCCCTATGCTGACTGCCTTAAAAAACTCTAGCTATACTCTGTCGCATATCGTCTACTCCGAGGCGATCTCTGCTTAACATACAAGGCCATGTCAAACCCAGAGCTATTGGACATGCTACACTTAAAGAAATCCCAATCCCTCAGAGCCACACGTTCCAGGGATCTAAATCTTGTCATCACAATAAACAAAACATGCTGGAGGGATAGGTTCCTGACCCAGAGACACCCCAGACTGTGGAAGAGACTGCCCATACATGTCAAGCAGAGCGCCTCTTTGGCCCTCTTCAAAAGGAACCTTGATGATTGGATGGGAAAAAGGAAATTCACCCCGGGGATCAGGTCAGTCGCCCTGCTAGACAGGGGTCCAGGGAAGTAAATAGTGTGGGAAGAAATAGCCAGGGAATTGTTATGGCTAGGCTTGTATAGGCCCTAGAGCCGATAGCCTAGTACCAACCTATGAACCAAGTATCCTTGGAAAGCATAGGAAGAAGCTGCTGGAGGGTGAGCATTTTGAATTTTGGTATCACCAGAAACATGTTTAGAATGGATAGGTCGAGGATTGGGCTCCAGGTGCCCTCTTTTCTGGGTACCAGGAAGAGTTTGGAATAAAAACCTTGGCCTATCTGGTCTGCAGGAACATGTTTTATTGCCCTCATGGAGATCAGGGAAAGGATTTGGTTTTTGGCTTCTGCCCACTGGTTTGGAGGAAGATCTGGGAACCCTCTTGGGGTTGGAAGTGTGTGGAAATAAAATTTGTATCCCTGGGACACTATTTTGAGTACCCATCGGTCGTTAGTGATAGAGGCCCAGTTGTTTGCATGGAAGGAGAGTTTTCTTCCTAGGGGCACAAGCAGGTGGGCAGAGGTAAGGGGTGGAGGGGTAAAGTCATTGTGAGTTCTTACCGTAAGGGGTTGGCTTAGCACTCCCTGTTTTTGAAGAGGAAAAACTCCATTGCTTAGATCTCTGCATTCCCTGGGGCTGCTGTCTGGGGTGTCTGCTTCCCCTGGGTCTGGGCTGAGCTGGCCTGGAGGGGGCCAGAAAGGACCAATGCTTGGAGAGGTAATGCCTACTGAACCTCGGAGGCTGGACCTGTAAAAAGTCTAACTGTCTGCATAGATTTAGCTTTTTCTTCCATCTTTTTTAAGACCTCTTCTGCCTTGGTGCCAAACAAATTGTCTTTGTTCAATGGTACGTCCAATAATTTTGATTTGACATGGTCTGGCAAGGTCTGTTCCTTAAGCCAAGCATGCCTTCTAAGGACAGAACCAATGACTGCTGCCCTGCAAGATGCTTCTAGGGCATCAAAGCCGCATTGCAAGGTGTGCTTAGTAACTTGGCTTGCAGAATGCATAAGCTCTTGTAATTCTTTATTTTTTGCACAAGCAGGAAAGGAAGACATTTTTTCTTTGGGGAGTTCCATGGTATGCTGCTGATATTTCAGCATGTGGAACTGACAATTTAGTGCTCTAAAAGCAAGTGTAGCAGAGGTGTACACTTTTTTACCCCAACTGTCTAAAGCTCGGGGATCCCTGTCTGAGGGGTTGGGATACTTAGCTGAGGTTGCTTTAATTCCCTTTGGTCCTTGAGAGATGACCTCTGGGTCAGCAGTAGGACTTTTGAAAAGGGATTTGTAAGAATCAGGGACTCTGTAGTACCTGTCAAGTTTCCTGGGAGCAGGAGGAAGGGTGTCAGGAGTCAAACTGAATTCCATGAAAACATCATCAACAACATGCAGGACAGGAGGAATGGCTAAAGGTCTGTGCTGTGGTAAATCTAAGAATTCCCTGAGTCTCTTTTTTTGACTGCCGATAGTCCTGACATTCCCATTGGAAATGCTCCCTTAAAGTATGAAGGGTTTCACCAAATGAAAAATCTTCTGGTGGAGAGGCAGACGGAATGGATTCCTCTGCATCAGAAGCAGAGAGGGGGTTGCATGTCTTCATATTCAGAAGCATCAGAGTCATCGGACTCCTGTTCAGATAAAACTACTGGGGACAAGTCTCTTTTTCTTTTGGAAGGGGTAGCCTGACTTCCCCTAATAAGCATAATAAGGTCTTCCACCATTTTAAGCATTTGAGATTGAGGCAAGGAAGCAGGTGCCTGAGCTTGGGTCGTTGTTTTTTTGGCATAGTTCGTACCCTGGGCCTTAGAAACTCGGTAGTTTTAGAAAGAACTGAAGATGCGAAAGAAGTCATCAGTTTGTGTCGAGTATAGGTAGTGCGAAGTACTTCCGTGGAAGCCGGTGCCTGCTCAGTGGCTCTGGACCCATCCAAGGTAGAGACATCCGCAGGATCCTTAGTCAAAGAAGAGTCTCGCAGCATACTGGACTCCGAAAGGGTCTCGGTTGCGGCCTGCAAATCCACAGAAGCAGACATCAGGGGCTGCAAAAGCGCCTCACTAAAGACCAGAGAACTGCCGACTAGCTTAATGGAAGCGTCGGTGGCGGTTTTGGACCTGTGCAGTCTGTCTCTGTCTTTATCCTTATGTTTTTTCAGAACAGCGGTAGTCGAATGACTTACCAAAGCCAAATCAGAATTCGAGGACTGAGAGCAAAAACATCTAACTATAATAAGGGCCCGACAACGTATAGTTCTGGCGTTGAACAAAACACAAAAGCAACAGCGAGGGACGTCATGGTCTGGGCCTAAACAGGGGACACATTAAGAATGGAAGTCTCGGTGTGGTATTTGCTTTCCACAGTAGAGACAATTGTTAACTTTTTCTGACATTGGTTAGAGTAACAAAAAAGGATCCCCAATGGGGTACTTAGCTTTAGAAGACTTCAACTTCAATTCGGAAACAAAAACTCAGGTAGCGGCCGACCGGCACTTGTGCGAACTGCTTCTGCTTTGGGCTCCTCGGCAAGAAAGACTGATGTAATGGTGTCGGCTGCCTGATTTTATACCACTGATGACCTGACGTCAGTCCTAGAGCGACAGCAGCCGACGCAGAAATACTACACCTCTGGTATTCGGGCCGACTGAGGGCTACCCCTGGCAGGATAAAGTACAGTTGTGTACACTTACCATAAATGTAGATGTTCGAGTGTATTCACTGTTGCAGTCATTACATTTGGGTAATCTGCTGGCAGGTTGCCCTCAGTCAGCCTGAATTCCAAAGTTTTGGGTCCTGCGTCGGTTTCTGTCTCCTCTTTCATGAAGTCAGGTCGTCAGGAGTATAAAACATGCAGCTGATGCCATTTTCTTTAGTTTTTCTTGCCCCCGATGTCAGGTGCCCCCAAAAAGGTAGCAAAAATATATAAATATATATATATATATATATATATATATATATATATATATATATATATATATACATGCATGAATATAAACTTTACCTTCATCTACAAGCAAATACACCACATAGGTTGTAGAAGATAGAGAAGGAAAGATAAACTCCAGAATGACAGGGGGTGGCGGGAGGGTAACCTGGACTGCAACAGTGAATACACTCGACCATCTACATTTATGGTAAGTGTACACAACTGTACTATGTTCTTCGTATTTCACTGTTGTAGTTATTACATTTGGGTAGAATCCCAAAGCTATGGTTGGGACACTGGAGCTAAACAGCATTAGGAGCGGCTATAAGGCCCTGCAGAACTGCAGTGGCAAAGCCTGCCCTGGATTTAGAGTAGAGAGGCAAATGATAATGCTTTGTAAAGGTGTGAATAGAACTCAAAGTAGCAGCCTCCAGAATGTCTTTAGTTGGTACTCCCCTGAGAAAGGCTGCTGAAGTAGCTGCAGCTCAGCCCTTTGAAATTGTCTGCTTTGAAATAGTCTTGCCTTCTGATCCTGAAGCATATGTCACTAGTAATTGCTCGTTTTTTCTTAGAGTTTTAGTCCTGCTCAAGTAGAATCTTAGCGGTCTTTGTACGTCCAAAGAATGCAGAATCCTCTCACCCTTGTTCTGTGGATTTGGATAAAAGGTTGGCAGGTGAATTGTTTGGTTAAGAGCCACAGTGGAAACCACCTTAGGCATAAAAGTAGGATTTGTCCTCAGAGACACCCTGTCTGGGTAAAATATGATAAAAGGCTCTACAGCCATGAGGGCCTGTAGCTCTGAAACTCTTCTTGCTGAAGTAATTGCTAGTAGCAGAGCTGTCTTCCATGATAAGAACTTTATATCAGCGGTGGTAGCTGGTTCAAATGGAGGCAGGGTGAGCTTTTCTAACAGATAATTGAGGTCCCATGCAGGCAATAGAGATCTTCTAGGAGGCCTTAAATTTTTGGCCCCTCTAAGATACTGCTTTAGTAAAGGATGAGAAAAGATTGGTGGCTCTATATTGTAATGAGCTGAAATGGCAGAGGCATGGATTTTTATTGCTGAGAAAGATAGGCCTTTGTCAGGCATCTCAGTATTGTAATATCTGAGGAATATGTGGTTTTGCTGTATCAGGTTCCTTGTGCTTGATTCCAAGCACAAAATCTCTTCCAT
This sequence comes from Protopterus annectens, assembly GCF_019279795.1. Classification (NCBI taxonomy): domain Eukaryota; kingdom Metazoa; phylum Chordata; order Ceratodontiformes; family Protopteridae; genus Protopterus; species Protopterus annectens. The sequence continues at coordinate 827,481,423 of NC_056743.1, read as the reverse complement.
TTGTCAGCATAGGATTTTCTAGTACTAGGCCTTCTGGCTTCCAAAATGACATCCATCACAGCTTTACTGAGAGGTGTTGCTTGTATAACTACATGATTAGCCATGCTGCCAGGTTCAGAGTCTGTAGTTGATTGTGCAGGATCTGATTGTTTTGCTGGGACAGTAGTTGTGGTCTTTGAGGTAAGGTCCAAGCTGGGTATTGAGACAAGTTCCTTCGGACTGGGACCAGTATTGGCAGGGCCAGTCTGGGGCAATTAATATCATCTTTGGCTTTTCTTGTCTGACTTTTAGGAGGACTTTGGGGAGAAGAGGCAGAGGAGGGAAAGGCGTAAACTGATACGTTTTTCCAACTGAAGGATAGGGCGTCCACTTTCCATGCTTGTCTGTGATAAGTCCTTGTGCAGAATCTTTTCAATTGATAATTTTGAGGGGAGGCAAATAGATCTATGTCTGGGCTCCCCCATTTCTCTGTAATCATGCTGAAGACTTGTGGATTTAGTTTCCACTCGTGAGGATCCATAAGGTTTCTGCTTAAATCGGCTGCCAGAGTGTTTTGTTTTCCTGGCAGGAATTCAGCTTGAAGATGTACTTGGGTAGGTCAAAGCTGTGTCCCACAGTGCCATGGCTAATCTGCAAAGAGGGTATGAGTGTGGGCCCTCTTGCTTGTTTATATACCACATGACTGTGGTGTTGTCCGGTCACACCCTTGTTCTCCCCTCCCCCTTCCCTGTTTATTACCTTAAGACAATCCCAAAGTTAATAAATATTACCTGTGGCAGGCACCATTTTTACAACTACAATCCACTCTGCTACAGGCCCCATGAAGGAGCTCAGTGTCTCTCCAGTAAGTGTTTTACAACTGTAAATGCCTATTTATGTTGAATTGTTAGACATTTTACAACTGTATATGTTTATGTTGAATTGTGTTAGACATCTAATATGATTTATGCTTTATTATTGGAAGTTACTATGCCATGCTAGCATTTTGCCTGCACCAAGTTGTTTTTAGTATAATAGTATGGTCTGTTTGCATAGCTGCACCTTGTTCACTAATGTTATTCATGTAATTGTGTTGTATGTAGACAGCTCATACTGGTGTCTAATTATTTCTATATAATTGTGCTGTTACTGGTGGATAGAATCATATTAGACAACCTCGACAGAGTGCAGCTCGCTATATTTTTAACTGTGACTGCATAACTGTCTTGAGGTTTTTCTAACAGATGTTTTTCCAATTGGCTCAGTATCTGCATATACTAGTAGTTGGTTCAAGACATTTTCCTGCATATACAGTAGCTATTTGCTCAGTTTGTTTTTTGTAATCTTTCTAATATATCTTTACCATCTCAAAGTGCTTACTCCTCTCTGTACTCTTTTTTTCTAGACCTAACACCACTCTTAAGTATTCAACTGCGGTACCACCTTTATCATTCTTATAAGAAAAGCGCAGTCTGGGTCTGAACTGTCTGCAAACAGCTAAAATTAACTTTGAGTATGTGTCTACCTGTTTGAGCCAATATTCATTTTCCCCTGGAGAGCACTCTGCTTTGGCTTGTAAGCAGCCCCCCCACACACACACACACACACTCATCTTCTACTTTCTCTCTTATTCCCTTCTATTAGCAAATAGTATCCATAACTGATTAATACTGTGTGTTTGTTAATTTAAACTGAGACCACAGTAGCCTACTGATACAAGGTTATCCTGTTTTTCCACCTGAGAAATGGTTAAGAAATGACTTACAGTTTCAGAGCAGTCCTTGGTCAATTGTGATTGTTTCTTAAACACAAACTTATCTTTGCTTTGGCTCATTAGCAGCAGTACAAAGAACTGCCTACTCACACCCTTGTTCTCCCCTCCCCCTTCCCTGTGTATTACCTTAAGACAATCCCAAAGTTAATAAATATTACCTGTGGCAACATTTTTAAACTACAACCACCCTTGTCACTTGTCACTATCATATGTTCATTTATCAGTTAACTTTGTTACCCGATTGTTTCCAGCCCCCTCATAAGAGCAACTAACAGGGTCTCTACCCGCTCCCCACCCTGCCCCCTATTACCTCCCGCCCCCAGTGGTCCCACCTTTATTACACTGACAAACCCCTCCCATCTTTCCAGTAGCCAACCACAGCGCTAACCCAACACTACCTCCTCCATCTTCCCACTACTATCACACCTCCTCAACTATCATGTACAAGCATACCTTACCTATGCTCACTGCATGCACTCTCCTTGCATATCTTACATCCTACCAAAGTTCCATCATTCCCCCACTCAACCACTACCACTGTACTACTACTCACACCACCACTCATGTCTCACCCTCTCTCAGCTCCCCTCCCACCAACTCAAGAAACATCCCTATGCACCCCCCACATATTCTACCAACTATATTACTCAAACATAAAGCATCCCTACAACTTAACACAGTAACCCTCCCACCATACCTATTACCCAAAGAGCACAATCATAAAGTTTCTCTTATAAACAAACACATTCAAAAACTGAGAAAACTAATAAACTCATGCACATCTAAACTAGCCCTAAGTGGAGATATCCACCCCAACCCTGGCCCTACCATCTCCAACCCCAATCCTCATAATCAGACTAGAAACCACAGCTTCTCCCATATTACAGCCAATAGAAAGCCAAGTGACTTCCATCTACTAAGCCTAAATATTAGAAGTATATCCAACAAAGTCCATGAACTCCATATGCCACCATAGACTTGTACTCCCCAGATATAGTCATCCTGACAGAAACCTGGCTAAAACCTCACATTACCAGTGAGCAAATACACCCTACAGGTTATGGCATACTAAGAGTAGACCGGCTAAACAAGAAAGGAGGCGGTGTAGCTATAATATTTAAACAGCATCTAAACATCCAGATCTTAAAATCATCAGCTCCACAAATAGGCAATGAAGAAATAATATATACCAACCTCAAAATAAACCAAAACAAAACCATCAACATAATTGGATGCTACTTCCCACCTGGTCAAAATATTCCTCCACTAGAAAACCTCCTCAGCTGGTCTACCCACCATCTCCCCCAAGAAACTATAATTTTAGGTGATTTCAATATTGACTGGCAATCCTGTTCTGGCAACCATCCAACCCATCATGTAAACCTTCATGGCTTCACCCAACTAGTCCAGTCGCCAACCAGGATAAATAAAACTCCAGCAAGCACACTACCCTGGACTGGATACTAGTCAGTAAGAGCCCCCAGTCATATATAACAGGCTGCATATAAGATAGCCTCAGTGATCACTCCCCAACATTCCTACTCAAAAAAATACCTATACCAAGCTAAACCTGTCATCTACCATCAAATACATAAAAAACTAAACTTTAATCCACTCACATTCATCTCATCCCTCAAAGAATGCAACTGGCATATTCTAAAATACCTCAGTCTTGATGACGCAGTTGAATTTTTTAATACTACCTTCCTGAGCATCCTTAATTATCATGCCCCCATAAGACTTTCCAGAATCAAAGCACAACCCACCCATGGCTACAGAAAACCACTAAGTCAGAAATGAAAAACAGGGATAAAGCCTGGGAGCACTGGCACAAAACCAAAACCCCCTCAACTAGACAGAAATTCCTAGAACTACGCAATAGAGTCAAAAAGCTAATAAAACAGGACAAATTCCAATACTAAAATATTGCTACCTCATTCAACTCACACTTCACACAAACCATACTATCACTAGCTAAACAACACAACGCCCCTCCCCTCCAACCCACACTGTCAACTAGTAATCTCCTCACTGCGTTCTCTTTTTCTCCTGTACCTACCTCCAACATAAAAAAAAGTACAGTTTTGTACCTACCATAAATGTAGATGTTCGAGGATCCCCATTGCTGCAGTCCTTACTATTGGGTATAGTCCGCGTCCAGTCGGCCCGAATACCAGAGTATAAGGCTGACGTCGGTCAGGGCGCATTAGACTGACGTCAGTACGTCAGGGTACTAATGCGCATGACCGACGTCATATCCTCAGTCTTTTCTTGCCCCAGATGCCAGAAGACCCTAAAAAGACAAGGCCCAAAACACCTGCACCAAAAATATGTACAATATATACAAGAATATATAGAAAAACATAAGCATGTAACCTCACCTACACAACCACCCCTAAACACAGAGGGGAAGGAGGGAGGGTAAATTGGACTGCAGCAATGGGGATCCTCGAACATCTACATTTATGGTAGGTACAAAACTGTACTATGTTCTTCGTTCCCCATTGCTGCAGTCCTTACTATTGGGTAGAATCCCAAAGCAGAGGTAAGGGAGGCTGGCAAATCATAAAGAAGCAGGAGCTGACAACATGCCTTGCAAAACAGCTGTGGCAAAACCAGCCCTAGACTTAGAGTAGATAGGAAGGTGATAATGCTTAGAGAAAGTATGCACTGAACTCCAAGTAGCTGCTTCCAAAATATCCTTAGTTGCCACCCCTTAGAAATGCTGTTGAAGTGGCAGTAGCCCTAGTGGAATGAGGCCTAATCCCAGCTGGAATCTCCTTGCCATGATGGGAATAACAAAATGCAATGCAAAAGCCAATCCACCTAGAAATAGTTTGTTTTGACACAGGCTTGCCCTGTGAACTCAAAGCAAAAGAAACAAACAACTGCTGAGACTGCCTGAAATCCTTAGTCCTGCTTAAATAATAACGCAATTGCCTGTGTACATCTAAAGTGTGCAAAATCTTTTCCCTTTATTTTGGGGGTCTGCATAAAAGTAGGCAAATGAATAGTTTGGTTTAAAGCCACACTAGAAACCACCTTAGGCATAAAGGAAGGATTAGTACGTAATGATACCCTATCCTTATGGAAAATCAAAAATGGCTCTACTGCCATAAGGGCCTGCAACTCAGACACCCTTCTTGCAGAAGTAATAGCCAACAGAAAAGCAGTCTTCCATGACAAGTATTTCAATTCAGCAGTAGCCGCAGGCTCAAAAGGTTGTAGAGTAAGTTTTTCCAACACAAAATTGAGATCCCAAGCAGGAGTAGGAGCTCTACGTGGGGGTCTTATATTCTTTGCCCCTCTAAGAAACTGCTTGAACAAAGGATGCGGAAACAATGGTGGGTCACAATCATAATGAGCTGAAATTGCTGCAGCATGAATCTTAATGGAAGAGAAGGACAAACCTTTGTCCAATAACTCAGTAAGATATTGAAGAGCCACACTCAAATTACGCTCAGAAACCTGCAAATTCTTTGCTGTACTCCAAAATAAAAATCTCTTCCATTTTTCTGCGTACACTTTCCTTGTACTAGGTCTTCTAGCTTCCATAATCACATTTAAAACTTGTTGAGGAAGTTGAGACCTGCTGTGTTTCAACACAGAATATGCCAGGCTGTTAGATGAAGAGAGTGAAGCTTGACATTGAGCAGATGACCATCCTGCTGAGATAACAGATGAGGAATCAGAGGTAAAGGCCATGGAGGCTTCCTTACCAGACTCCGTAGTAGTGGGTACCAGTGTTGCCGAGGCCAATCTGGAGCTATCAAAATCATCCTTGGCCTGTCTTGTCTGACCTTTAATAGTACCTTTGGAAGAAGAGGCAGAGGAGGAAAGGCATACACATGAAGGTTTTTCCAACTGAAAGACAGAGCATCCACTTTCCAAGCTGTGTGATGAAACCCCTTTGTGCAATACTGTGGCAGCTGGTGGTTTAGTGGAGAAGCGAACAGATCTATGTCTGGAGTTCCCCATGACACTGTCAATTTTGAAATACATGAAGATCCAGTTTCCACTCGTGGGGATCCATGATTTGTCTGCTTAACACATCTGCTAAGGAGTTCTGTGCTCCGGCAGAAACCTTGCCTGAAGAGTTAGTTGCAAGCTTAGCGCAGTCTCCCATAAAATCATTGCTTGCCTGCATAGAGGATAAGAATGTGTTCCCCTTGCTTGTTGATGTACCACATGACAGTTGTGTTGTCTGTTAGAATCAACACCTGCCCTGGAAGAAGTAACTCCTTGAAAGCCATTAATGCAAACTGAACTGCTAACATCTCCTTCATGTTGATATGTAGATGCTGTAGTCTGGCAGGCCACTTGTCTTGTATCCACTTTCCATTTAGATGAGCTCCCCAAGCAATGTCCGAGGCATCTGTCGTTAAAATCTGACTCGCCTCTGGCCGGGTCACAGAGAGTCCCTTGTTTAGGTGACATTCCTGAGCCCACCACAAAATTCTGTTTGAAGGCAAGGTATTATTTGAATGACAGTGTCCAAATCCTGGCAGTGCTGTGTCCATACATTTTTGAGATACCATTGTAGCTTCCTCAGATGCAGTTTGGCATTGGGAAGCACCAGAATACAAGATGCCATGAACCCTAATGCTTGAAGGACTGTCCTTGCAGTCAGCACGGACTGATGAGATAGTTGATGGAAGTAAAGTGATAGACTCTTTTGTTTGTCCGGGGTTAAAAAGGCCATCTGGGCTGCTGTATTCAGTCTCACACCCAGAAAGCACATGTCTTGAGAGGGTACTAGACTGGACTTTATTTCGTTCACAGAATACCCTAGGCATCTTAGCACTGCTATAACATATTCCAGATGCTGTAGAAGGTCTTCCTTTTCTTGAGCCAGAATCAGGCAGTCGTCCAAGTAAGGATAGATTTGAATTCCTTGAAGCCTGAAGTAAGCTATCACTGGAGCCAGAACCTTTGTGAATACTCTGGGCGCAGTAGATAAGCCAAAGGGCAATGCAGAGAACTGATAATGAGAATTTCCAGCTCGAAACCGCAGATACTTCCTGCAACTTAGCCTTATAGGCACATGAAGGTAAGCTTCCTTGAGATCTAAAGTTACCATCCAGTGATCTTTGCCCAGCAGAGGTAAAAGCTGTTGTAACGTCAACATGTTGAACTTGGGAATGTCCAGAAAAGTGTTGAGGAGAGATAAATCCAAAATTGGTCTCCACGTGTTCCCCTTATTTGGTACTAGGAACAGGCGAGAATAAAATCCTAGGCCCCTTTCTGATACAGGGACTGGCTGAATGGCCCCCATCTGGAGTAACTGAGAAACTTGCTTGTGAGCCTCTTTTCTTTGTGGAGGAGGAACGTCTGGCATGCCTTTGAAAGGGGGCATTGTATGGAAATAAAATCTGTAACCGTGGTGAATAATATCCAACACCCATTTGTCTTGAGTAATTAAATCCCAATTTTCTTTGAAAAGAGACAGTCTTCCTCCCAAAGGAGCTGCCAGACGAGAATCTACTGGCAGCTGAAAAGACAGGTCATTGGGTCTGTTTACGAAAGGACTGAGCCCTGCCCTCACCAGAAGTCTGAGCAGGTGAACTCCCTGTTCTAGGCCTAAAAGAACCTTGAGCCCTGCCCCTACCACGTCTAGACCTACCCCTAGACTGGGAATCATAAGCAGGATATGTCCACCCCTTAGCAGGCCAATTTCTACTAAACTTCGGTGGCTGCACCTGCAAAAATCTTTAACAGTTTGCATAGACTTAGCTTTGTCCTCCATTTTCTTTAAAACTGCTTCCACAGGCGATCCAAACAACACATCAGACTGTAAAGGAGCATCCAAAATCCTTGTCTTAACATGCTCAGCTAAATTCTGATCCTTCAACCAGGCATGCCTGCGAAGAACAGAACTAGTAGCAGCCACCCTGGAGGAGGCCTGTACAGCATCAAAACCACATTGCAAAGAATGCTTACCCACTTGTTCAGACACATGAACCAAATCCAGCAACTCTTTACACTCAATACCTTCCGCCAAAGCATCCACCTTAGATTTTAATTGTGAAAGGAGATAATTCTGATATTTTAGCATGTGAAACTGACAATTCAACGCTCTCATGGCTAGGGTGGAAGAAGTATACACTTTCTTTCCCCACCTATCCAAAGCCCTTGCCTCTTTATCAGTGGGAACAGGATTTTTAACCACAGAAGCTTTAACACCTTTAGGCCCTTGAGAAATAGTTTCTGGGTCCGCCCTAGGACTCTTAAACAAATACTTATGAGCTTCGGGCACCCTATAATACCTATCAGGCTTAACAGGAGCAGGAGGCAAAGAGTCAGGGTTCAGGGAAGCCTCTGCAACAACATCTTCCACCACATTCAACACAGGAGGAATAGCTAAGGGCCTATGCTGGGGTAAAACAAGAATTCCCTAAGCCTTTTCCTGGAATCAGAGTAATCCTGGCCTTCCCATTTAAAGTGCTCCCTCATGGAATGCAGAGTCTCTGAAAATGAGAAATCCTCAGGAGGAGAAGCTGTAGGAGTGGAATCATCCACATCAGAATCAGAATAAGTAGGATACTCCTGCAAGTCTTCCGCAGAAGACTCTGAAGCCTCTGAACACTGTTCAAAACTATCAAACTCGGTTCCACCCTAGGCCTCTTATCAGGCGGGGCATAGAACCTCTAATCATAGTAATCAAATCTTCTGCCATTTTAAGCATATGTTTCTTAGGTACAGAACCCGAAATGCTAGGAGAAGCCCCCACTGAAACTGAACTAGGCCTACCTCTCAAAGAAGTTTTGGCAACAGAAGGAGAGGCTCTAACTACCTTGGGAAGAGAGGGAGGAACAGTGACCTGAGAAGCCCCCTCAGCCTGGCCTACCTCCTGAGAAGGCACATCCTGTAACAGTAAAGTTTCTGCCTGAGACTCCATGGAAACTCCTGGCAAAACCTCTGGCTCCACTGAGCCTTCTAAAGAACCGACGGCCGGGACTGCCGGTTCATCAACCCTAGGCTTCGCTGTTTTGTCCTTGCGCTTCTTGGAAGCGGCGCCGGAGCATCCGACGGCATTTTATAATTGCAACGCTTCCCAAACACTAACCTGGCACAGTCTAACCTCCTCTTAATAGTGCGTTTGTTAAACCTAGCACAAGAGCGGCAACCAACAACGTCGTGCTCAGGCCCTAAACAAGGTATACACAAGGTATGGTAATCCCTATGAGGTATCTGTTTCCCACAAGAAATACAGTTATTCACTTTTTCTGACATCCGGTTAAATACTGTGGCAAGAAAAAACCAAAATGTTCCCCAACGGGGTACTTAGCCAACTCTGTTTCGGTCTGAAACTCCGGTTTCGGAAATATTTCAGAACGCCAACCTGCACTCGCAAAACTGCTTCTGCATCGGACCATGCGGCAAAAAAGACTGAGGATATGACGTCGGTCATGCGCATTAGTACCCTGACGTACTGACGTCAGTCTAATGCGCCCTGACCGACGTCAGCCTTATACTCTGGTATTCGGGCCGACTGGACGCGGACTATACCCAATAGTAAGGACTGCAGCAATGGGGAACGAAGAACATCCTCTTAACTAAACTTAAGCCCACCAGATTAGCAGCAGACAACCTCCTAAGTGAATACCTACAAATCGCAGCTGATGCTCTGGCCTACTCAGTATCCATCTTGATTAACTGATCTCTGTCAGAAAGTTACGTTCCCACACTGTGGAAAGTATCACATATAATTCCTCTCCACAAAGGTGGACCCTCCACAAAACTAACCAATTACCGCTCCATAGCTATTCTCTCTCCACTCTCCAAAATACTAGAGAGATGCATATACTCTCAGGTCTCAGACTACCTCCTTACTAACAACCTCCTTTCCAATACTCAGCATGGTTTCCGACCAAACCATAGCACCACCACTGCCTTACTCTCCTTTACTAACACTATCCTTCAGCATAAAAACAATGGTAATCTCTCCTCTGCTACTTTCCTAGACCTATCTAAAGCATTTGACATGGTCCCACACAAACAACTTATCTCTGTCCTCAATCACCTATCCTTCTCACAATCAGTCACCAACTGGTTTCAGAGTTACCTGTCTGACCGCCAACAATCCGTTGTATGGCAGAATGACATATCTCCCCAACTACCTGTCTCCATAGGGGTGCCCCAAGGATCCATCCTTGGACCCCTACTCTTCTCTGTTTTCACCAATAATCTAGCCTCTGCCACCAAACATGGCACACTCATACAATATGCAGATGACTCAACCATCATCTGCTCAGCCCAGTCCCAACCCAAACTGCAAAAAGTCACACAGGAAGCCTTTTCCTCTGTTGAAACTTGGTTATCCGATGCCCAATTAATACTCAACCCAAACAAAACTAAACTACTCATCTTCCAACCCACCAAACACACTCAAAACATCTCTCACTTTAACATCACAGCAAAAGACAACACCACTATATACCCAACTGAACAAACCAAATTGTTAGGAGTGGAAATAGACAATAAACTAAAATTTGACATTCACATATCCATGACCATAAAAAAAGTCCACAAAAAACTAGGAGCGCTATACAGAAATAAGCAACTTCTCACCAAAGCAGCAAAGATTTCAATAGCAAATTCCCACCTTATCTCCACCCTACTTTATGCCTCTCCAATATATACCAATCTAAGGCAATGCGATCTAAACAAGCTAGAGACCTGCTACAACAAAATCGCCAAATTCACCACAGGGGCATCCTACCATAGTCACCACTGTCTCTCACTTGTTGAACTGGGCTGGCTTGAACTCCCTCACCTCCTTCAATGGTATCAACTCTCACTCGCCCACAAACTAGTAAACCATCCACTAAATGTCCCATCCCTCCAGAATCTACTCCAACCCTATCACACCACCAGACCACTAAGATCCAGCAACAAAAATCACTTGCAGATCACTAAAGCCAATAACTCTGCTGGTGAAGCACTATTCTCTTGCACCATAGCCAAATTATGGAACTCCCTCCCACCCACAATTACCTCCATACCATCATGCACCCACTTCAAAACTAAAACGCACCTAAAAACATGCTGGCTATGCCCTTGCAACTCCCACTCTAATATCACCCTCCCCATCCAACCACTACCTTTCTTTCCACTTCACTAAATACCTTGATTATAGCAAGCTCAGATGCTCATAAGCCAATACTTATTATACAGCAGGAATTTCTTCTTGTAACATATGTTAATGTCTGTTATGTACTTCACAGATAAAGATTCTAGTTGTCTATTGATGTACTATGTCCTTCATCTGTAAATATGTTGTAAGTAATTGCTATGTAAATTGTTAATCACTATGTAATCCAATGTAACTACTGTCTGTTTATTTTAACTGTGGAGCATTTCTCCCCTGGCCTCTGCTGAAAATGGACCTAAGTCCAGTCGGACACTCCTGGTCAACAAATATAAATAAATAAATAAATTATCAGTAGTTGCCCTGGATGAAGTAAGTCCTTAAAGGCTGTTAGGGCATTTTGAACAGCTAGCATCTCTTTCTGGTTGATATGTAGATGCATTTGTTTCGGTGTCCATATGCCCTGAATGCATCTTCCTGCCATGTGGCCCATAATCTGATGCGTCTGTTGTTAAGGTTTGGCTGGCAGGGGGTACAGTGAATGGCCGTCCCATGTTTTGGTGACATGCCTTTGCCCACCATAGAAACTCCTGTTGCAGGCAGGGAATGAGAGGAATCATTGTTTCCAGACTATGAGAATGTTGACTCCATAAACTTTTTTAGGTACCACTGAAGTTCCTCATATGCAGTCTTGCATATGGAATCAGTAGGATGCAGGATGCCATGAAGCCCAGAGCCTGCAGAATTTGTCTTGCAGAAGACTGGGTTTTTGGTGCCATCAGTTTGAAGTAAGAAGTCGGTTGCCTTTGCTTGTCTGGTGTGAGGTAAGCCATCTGGGCAGTTGTATTTAAGCTTGCACCCAGGAATGTTATCTTTTGAGAGGGTACCAGTTGTGATTTCTTTTCGTTTATTGTGTACCCTAGGCAAGTTAGAAGCCTTTTCACAAACTCCAGGTGTCAAACAAGAGTGTCCTTGTTCTCTGCTTGAATGAGACAGTCGTCCAAGTAAGGATACATTTGTATACTTCTTTGTCTCCAAAATGCAATTACTGGTGCCAGGCAATTTGTAAAGACCCTGGGCGCAGTAGATAAGTCAAAGGGCAGTGCAGAGAATTGGTAATGCATTAAGCCAGCCTTGAATCTGAGGTATCTTCTGCACGACTGTCTTATTGGGACATGCAGGTATGCCTCTTTTAGGTCTAAAGTCACCAGCCAAGCATTCTTGCCCAGCATGGGCAGAAGCTGCTGCAAAGTCAGCATTCTGAATTTTGGAATGTCCAGGTATGTGTTCAAAATTGATAAATTCAGTACTGGCCGCTAGGCCTTGTCCTTTCTGGGTACCAAGAACAGTCTTGAGTAAAAACCTTGTACTTTTTCCTGTTCTGGTACTGTCTGAATGGCCCCCATATCCATGAGGGACGTAACCTGTTTCTGTGCCTCTGCCCATTGATTTTTTGGCAGATCTGGCCAACCATTTGCCATTGGGAGAGTGTGGAAATGGAATATGTATCCCTGTGATACGATGTTTAGAACCCACTTGTCCTGGGTTATTAACTGCCAATTTTGAGCAAAAAGTGCTAATTTTCCCCCTACGGGTGCTGCCAAAAGATAAGTGCTTGGTGTAGGTAGAGGGAAGTCATTGGGATTGCTTTCAGTAAGTTTGCGCTTTATCTCCTCCAGATTTGGAGTTGGAAGCACCCCATTGCTTTGACCTGTATGAATCTTGCGCCTGGTATCTGGAACCCTTAGGGCATCTGGATTTGCCCCTTTGAGCTCTGTCTGACACAGGAAAGGACCAATTTTTTGTAGGCCAGTGTCTACTGAATCTTGGTGGCTGCACTTGTAACAAGTCTTTAACAGTTTGCATAGACTTAGCTTTGTCTTCCATTTTCTTTAAAACCTCTTTTGCCTTAGTACCAAACAGAGAATTATGCTGTAAAGGTGCAACTAGCAATTTAGCTTTAACATGATCAGGCAAATTTTGTCCCTTTAACCAGGCATGCCCCCTAATCACAGATCCAGTAACTGCGGCCCTGCAGGAGGCCTCTAAGGAATCAAAACCACATTGCAAAGTATGCCTTCCAACTTGTTCAGCTGCATGCAATAATTCCTACAATTCTTTATTTTCTGCACATTCTGAAATCAACATCATTTTCTGTTTCAGCAATCCCATAACATGTTGTTGGTACTTTAGCATATGAAATTGACAGTTTAAGGCCCCCAATTGCCAAAGTTCAGATGTATAAACTTTTTTTCCCCATCTGTCCAGTGCCCTTGAATCTCTGTCAGAGGGGGTAGGATTTTTTGCTGTTGAGGCCTTAACTCCCTTTGGACCTTGTGAAATAGTTTCAGGATCAGCAGCAGGGTTTCTAAATACAAATTTATGTGAGTCAGGGACCCTGTAATATCTGTCAGGCTTACTGGGAGCCAGAGGTAATGAGTCAGGGGTCAAGCTTGACTCTGAAAACACATCATCCACAATGTCTAAAACAGGGGGAATGGCTAAAGGCCAGTGCAGAGGGAGAAGGAGGAAATCCCTGAGCCTCTTTTTTGATTCTGAGTAGTCTTGACTCTCCCACTGAAAATGCTCCCTCAAAGTATGCAAGGTTTCTCCAAATGAATAATCCTCACGAGGAGATGCAGATGGAATAGACTCCTCAGCATCAGAATCCTCACAGGGAGGTATAGATAATTCCTGATCAGAAGAGGAATCAGAAGAAATAGAAACCTGATCTGAAGATTCATAATCGGTGTCTTGCCTAGGCCTCTTATCTGGAGGGGGATGGGTACCCCTGATCAAGGTAATGAGGTCTTCGGCCATTTTGATCATCTGTTTTTTAGGCATAGAGGCCTGTGCACGTGGCTCATGCATCATTTTTTTAGTTTTAGAAGTTGCTTTTGTCTTTGTTTTTGCAGCTGTCGTCAGCTTGATATACAAATGTTGAGGTCTGAATACACCCTCAGAAGCCGGTGCCTGCTCAGCGGCTCCAGACCCATCCGAGGGAGATACATCCGTCGGTCCAATACCTTGAGTATCTTGTGCCATGCTGGACTCCACATGGGTGTCGGTAGAGGCCCGCGACTCGAAGGTAGCGGGTATCCGGGGCTGCGAAAGTGCCTCACTGAGTACCGGCAAACCAGTGACTGGCTTAGGAGAAGCTTTGTCGTCAGTTATGGATCTCGACTGCCTTTCTCTGTCCTTTTCTTTGCATTTTTTATGTACTCCGGTAGTCGGATTGCTATCCGACGACATTTCTGGGTAGTTAAATCTGTTTCCAAAATACTTTGATGCAAAAATATACCAACGCTTAATAGTGCGTTGGTTAAATCTAGCACAAACCCGACAGCCAGGCACGTTGTGATCAGGGCCTAGGCAAGGAATACAGTATAAATAGAAATCCTTGTGAGGTATTTGCTACCCACAAGTAATACAATTATTAACTTTTCCTGACATCGGTAAAAGGCAAGAAAAAAGTTTCCCCAACGGGGTACTTAGCTTTAGTGAAGACTTCGGTTCTGAAACTCAAACTCGAATATTTCAGTAGTCGGCCGACCGGCACTTCTGAAATGCTTCTGCTTCGGGCACCGCGCGGCAAGAAAGACTAAAGAAAATGGTGTTGGCTGCATGTTTTATACCCCTGATGACCTGACGTCATGGAAGAGGAGACAACAATCGACACAGGACCCAAGACTTTGGAATTCAGGCTGACTGAGGGCAATCTGCCAGCAGATTACCCAAATATAATGACTGCAACAGTGAAACACAAAGAACATCCCAAGTGTGATGACTGCAACAGTGAAACACAAAGAACATCAGCTGCAACTCAATTTTTTTTCTGTGAAAACACCTACAATGCTATAATTCATCACTTCTTATAGGTTCATAGGAGATTACTAGGCTAACGGTTAAAGGGCCATTACAAGCTTAGCCAATATAACAGAAATTTACCAATATGTGGCCCCTAGAGGGAAAAGGATGTCATGGATTTGTGCCTGTGCATTGACTATCTTACAGACTGCTACTGTCCATAAGAGACACAGGCACCACCCCAGTTTGAATTTGCGATTCCTCATCCATTGGTCCAAGTTGCATTTGAAAAGGGCCAGGTAAGGGCTCTGCTTAATGTGAATAGGAAGCCTGTTCCTAAAAAGAGGCAATCTCTGAGACAAACATCTGTCTCTCCAGCATGTTTTGTTTGAATCGCTGAGCTTGACACAGGGGTGATACCTAGGGGTAGGAACTAGGTGTTAGACTCACTGGAATCTGAGCCCATATGATAAAACTGCAGTCACACTAGAAGCCAAGGGGAATGTGTCATGGAGAGGGGCATTTCCACTTGGAGGACAGAAATACAGTTCAGAGGAACTGATGAATAAGGGGCTGCTTCCATGGAAAGAGAGGCCATCGCCAATGACCAGCAAGCTTTCCAACTACTAACCACCTGACTCTTGTCCAGATATGCAAGGTCAAATGGGATTCCCTGGCAGGATTGAATGGTCCATAGGGCTCTTGCCTCATCTGGGAACACTGGCTCTTGTTCCCCTGAAATGAAGGGTTAATTAGATGCAAGTGGAGGAGCCACTGGGTAAGATCCTTTAGAATAGCAAGTTAAATAAACAAACTAGTAGTCAAACATGAGGATATGGAATGGTGCAGAAGATCCTCAGTGCTTCATTCCAAAGAACGATGAGAAGTATCTGGCTGGGTGGCCATTTTTTCAGTCAAGCCCTTAGTCAAGCTACAAACTTCATGAACATTTTGAAGGAAACCATCACCAAAACTACCAAAACTGACTTCTTTCAGGAATATTTAGCTTTTTTTACACATGCAAGGAGATGCCTTCAATGATCTCAGAAGGCCTACTGGAAGAAATATTCAGGGCATATTTATTTTCCTTTTCTTGTGAGAATGAAACCAACAGACTCCTCCCATGTGCCCGATTCTAGCAAAGTAAGCCAAGTCATTTGAGAAATATGGTACTAATGTGACATGGTGGAAAATGCCTCTCAAGTTTGGAAAACAATTTCTCCCCGACATGAGAAGAGTACTCCATCAACAACTTAGTTTTTGATGACTACCTTGATGCCTACTTTGACAAAATTGATGACAAAATTATCATGACACTTTTGGACCTTAACATGGCTGCACACTGAGCAGTAGGTTGAAGAAAGACAAAACCAGACATATTTTACTGTACTAGAGAAACTGGAAGGAAAGAATTGTGTTTATTATTATAAAGTATAAATAAGCAACTGGATTGGTGTTTCACATCAGGACTTGTTAAATGACTATGCTTCAAATCTGGCTATGAGAAAATAGTAAGGAAATATATTACCAAAGATACAATCATACCAGTAGAAATCACTGTTACTAAGAACAGTGTAGCAGAAGGAAGAAGTATTAAAAATGTGGGACAGCTTATGGAACATGATTATTCACTGTACACCAGGAAGAAGAAAAACAAATTTACCCTAGCAATCAGGGCATGCTGAAAGATAGCAACATGATTAAAGTTGATATATCCATCTTTTCAGATTTTTTTTTCTGGAAGTTCAAACACATTTTTGGATGCAGAATGGGCTATGAAGGAAATAAAACAGTTTAGCCAACAGAGTGAACCAACAACCAGAAGTGGACAGTCATCTGAAAATGACAGAGCTCACAGAGAGACTTTGCCAATGAAATCTGTCCCATTGCTCCAAAGGAAAATGCTTGAGTGAGAGAAAAAAAATGAAAAAAAAAAAAAACAGAAGTTGACTAGAATAATGTGGGATTACCTTGGTCGTGAACTACGGACCAATGTTTTGAGGTCCAGATCATCAGGACAATAACCAGCAACACTGAAATTAGTGAATAAACATGACAACTGCAAAGCATCAATTCCATTACATGTAGCTTGTGATTCTGCAATAAATGACTGAAAAAGTCTGAAACAAAGTGCTGTGTGTGTTAAACTGTGGGGGGGCTCTGAAACACAAACCCTACTTTATGCCATTAATATTTATAAGGACAATGAAGGGACTGAAGAAGTAACTATAAGTAAAAAGTTTTTTTTCTTCTTAACATTTCCACAAAATGTATGAGGTAAATTACATGTTACACTGAAAAGCAGTTCTGTATAATAGATAGAGGTATTTTAAATATGAGGCGGGGGAGATTTATCAGTTGTCACTGCATATTCTAGTGATATTAAAGTAGAAAACACTTTTTTTCAACTGTAATGTATCCAGATGTTACACTATACCAAGATAAAAAAATACTGGAAAGAAGCAAGTTTTAGTTAATATAATGCTTACACCCCCCCCCCCCAGAAGCACAAGATCACACACAGCATTATATTAACATTTACTTTAATTAAGAAGTGTAGTGTACAAACAGCAATGCTACAGGAGACACATCTGGATAGAAATGAGAATATGAATTTGACAAAGAAAGGATTTCAGCATGGACATTCAGCACAGTATGAGAGGGCGGGGGAGAGACAGAGAGGAAATGGGAGTAATATTACAGATTGTGAAAGGGGCTCCAATAATGACAGAAGACTGGAAAGGAAAAAAAGACAATGATAACAGATTTGTGATAGTAAGGCAGTTCTTGTCAGGGAAGGAAGATGCTGCTGCCATGTATTTAGTTTCCATCTAAAGCTGCTATTTTGGAGCTTAGAAGAATTTTGGGAGAAATAAGCTTCCAGCAGTGATTATTATTTACAGTGGGGACTGAAATATGACTTGCCATAGCTAGAATATGATATCTCAGGTGGGCACAGATAGGAAATATAACAAAACAGGGTAGATTTCTGAAAAAGTATATGAAAATATTTGGCATGGAAGATGGTGAATTTAGTAGTGGAAACTCAGACAGAAATCATATATTACCCAAGATACAATAAATGGGCTAGATTAGATAAAAGCTATTTTTGACAGGTGCGTGTATATTTTACTGAAAGCTTTGAGACCATCCAATAACTATCACATCATTCACCAATTAAAAAAAAACTGAGATAATGATGCAAGGTAATCAAATAAAAATGAGACATTTGTTCTTTCCTACTTATCTGTTAAAAAGATCCACAGAAAAAAACACTAACAAGAGCCACCAAAGTACTGCACTGTTTAACACAATGGCTGAAGAAATGCAAATAAAAATAAACAGTGCCCTGCACCGTTTAACACAACGGCTGAAGAAACGCAAATAAAAAGAAACAGTGCCCTGCACCGTTTAACAGAACGACTGAAGGAACGCAAATAAAAAGAAACAGTGCCCTGCACCTTTCAACACAATGACTGAAGAAACGTAAATAAAAAGAAACAGTGCCCTGCACCGTTTAACACAATGACTGAAGAAACGTAAATAAAAAGAAACAGTGCCCTGCACCGTTTATCACAATGACTGAAGAAACGTAAATAAAAAGAAACAGTGCCCTGCACCTTTTATCACAATGACTGAAGAAACGTAAATAAAAAGAAACAGTGCCCTGCACCTTTCAACACAATGACTGAAGAAACGTAAATAAAAAGAAACAGTGCCCTGCACCATTTATCACAATGACTGAAGAAACGTAAATAAAAAGAAACAGTGCCCTGCACCTTTTATCACAATGACTGAAGAAACGTAAATAAAAAGAAACAGTGCCCTGCACCTTTCAACACAATGACTGAAGAAACGTAAATAAAAAGAAACAGTGCCCTGCACCATTTAACAGAACGACTGACGGAACGCAAATAAAAAGAAACAGTGCCCTGCACCGTTTAACACAATGGCTGAAGAAACGCAAATAAAAAGAAACAGTGCCTTGCACCATTTAACAGAACGACTGAAAGAATGCAAATAAAAAGAAACAGTGCCCTGCACCGTTTAACACAATGACTGAAGAAACATAAATAAAAAGAAACAGTGCCCTGCACCGTTTAACACAATGACTGAAGAAACGTAAATAAAAAGAAACAGTGCCCTGCACCATTTAACACAATGACTGAAGGAACGTAAATAAGAAGAAACAGTGCCCTGCACCGTTTAACACAATGACTGAAGAAACGTAAATAAAAAGAAACAGTGCCCTGCACCGTTTATCACAATGACTGAAGAAACGTAAATAAAAAGAAACAGTGCCCTGCACCGTTTAACACAATGACTGAAGAAACGTAAATAAAAAGAAACAGTGCCCTGCACTGTTTATCACAATGACTGAAGAAACGTAAATAAAAAGAAACAGTGCCCTGCACCGTTTAACACAATGACTGAAGAAACGTAAATAAAAAGAAACAGTGCCCTGCACCGTTTAACACAATGACTGAAGAAACGTAAATAAAAAGAAACAGTGCCCTGCACCGTTTATCACAATGACTGAAGAAACGTAAATAAAAAGAAACAGTGCCCTGCACCGTTTAACACAATGACTGAAGAAACGCAAATAAAAAGAAACAGTGCCCTGCACCGTTTAACACAATGACTGAAGAAACGCAAATAAAAAGAAACAGTGCTCTGCACCGTTTAACACAACGACTGAAGAAATGCAAATAAAAAGAAACAGTGACCTGCACCATTTAACACAATGACTGAAGAAATGCAAATAAAAAGAAACAGTGCCCTGCACCGTTTAACACAATGACTGAAGAAACGCATATAAAAAGAAACAGTGCCCTGCACCGTTTAACACAATGACTGAAGAAATGCAAATAATTTAATATGTGATATGGAATCACATAAATTACTAGAAAAGAAAAAAAATCATAATGACAGTTTCCATTATGAATGTGATGCTGTATACATGGGTTTGGGATTACAGGTTGCGACACACTTCTCTGCAGGGACAACTGGTTAGGGACACATGGCTGAATGGCATTTCTGCTGCACAGACACAATGGCTCAAGCAAATTCACTGTGAGTACAGAGAAGTTTGCAGCACTGTGCCCACAGCTGGACTAACCAAGAAGTATACACATTGTTCTGTCAAGTAAGCTACCTGGACAAATGAAGAAAATGAAGTAAAGTATTAGTTCATTAATTATTTGTTCATTTTAAAATCCTTGACAATGCTAACTGTACATTTCATATTTTTGTAACAGATTGTTTTTTCTGTTGTATTGTCATTGCCTAAGGCATACGGCACTGACCATAGATACTTCACTGTATTTCCAATTAGTAAAATTTAATTAACCCTTAAATAATCACAGTAACATAAGTAAAAATGCAAAATTATTAGCACTTAACTCCCTTTACCTTACAGCAGCAAAGCATAGAGACTACAACAAAAGTTATACATCTAAAAAGAGGAAAGTACAGTTGGATAAGATCTTACCATGCAACAGTAGATAGATGTCTTACTTGTCACTGTTGCAGTATTCTTTACAAAAGGGATATCCTGCAATGAACAGCCAAACATCCATGCAGTATACCAAAGCCTTTACTCCCTTCCAGGTGCCATATGTCAGATGTGTCCTTCATCCAAAATGTAAGGTACATAAGTGATGTACGACTGCCTAATCCTCAGAGATGAATTGCCCCAAAAGAACCAGAGCAACCCATGAGGAAAAGCAAAGCCATGTACATCCAGGAAGAGAAGAAAGACTGACCCCTCAGCAAAAGGACAGCAACCGAAAACAACAGGAGGAAGGGGGGCAGAATACTGTAAAAGTGAGAAAGAGAACATCCACTTTATTGTAAGATCTTATACAATAAGATCTATGTTCTTCATTACCACTGTTGCAATATTCCTTACAAAAGCTACTGGAAAGAATGGAAGGAGGAAGCCAAGGAGAAGCCCTCCAAAAACCCATGAAAGATGGCCTAGCAAAACCTGACCAGACCTTATTAATCATATCTAGCTTATAATATTTAGTAAAGGTATGTATAGAAGACCAAGTATCAGATTTCAAAATGGAGCTGGTATCCAGACCCTTGAAAAAAGCACCAGCAGAGGCAACTGCCTTGGAAAAATGAGCACAAATAGAAGAAAGCTACTTGCCATGAAAGGAATAGCAAAAAGAAATGGCCTTAGATATCCAGGAGGAAATGTCTTGCTTAGACACAGCCAAGCTCAATTTCCTGGAATGTTTGACAACAAAAAGTTTCTCAGTCCTCTGGATATCACTTTTCTTGTGGAAGTAATATCGAAGCTATCCATGCAAATCCAAGGTTAGAAGAACCCTCTCACTAACATTCTGTGGAGAGAGGGGAAAAAAAGAAAGAAGATTAATAGTCTGATTCAAAGATAAGTCATTAACAACCTTGGGAATAAAGGAGGTGATTGTACGAAGAGAGACCCAATCCCGGTGAAAAATCAAAAACGGAAGAACTTCCATGAGCACTTGAAGTTCAGAGACAGTCTTGGCAGAAGTAAGAGTATTCAAGAGTACAGTCTTCAAAAAACAATGTTGCAAGGAAGCAGAAACTGCAGACTCAAAGGGGAAAATGAGTTAGTTTCTTAAGAACATACTTTAGGTCCCAAGAGGGAGGAATAGGCTTTCTTGTAATGGATTCAAAGGCAGAGAAGCAGAAATGGCTGACAAAAAGATAAATATGCCAGGCCAGAAGTGAGCAACTGACACAAATAAAAAAGGACTGTATGAATACCCACAGAAAAAGGGTCCACTTTATACTTAAGACACCAAATAGAACATTTCTTCCATTTAGTCATGTAGGATTTTCTAGTAGTGGGTTTTCTGCCCTCCTGCAAAACACAAAACTACTTCTTTAGAAAACTGATGTTTAAAAGGAATCAAAACCCTATCACCCAAACAGTCAGCTGAGGGTGAATAAGAGATCTATTGTCCTGTGAGAGAAGATTCATCCTGTGAGGTAACTTATAATGACTGCCTCTGGCTAGATGGAACAGAAGGGGAAAGAAGTGCTGTCTGGGGCAAAAGGGAGACACTAACAGTATTCTGGACTTGTATCACATGATCTTGTGCAGGACTTCTGGTAACAGAGGAAGAGGAGAACAGGCATACGGAAAATCTCAGTCCAGGAAAAAGACATGGCATCCGCTCTTCAAACCAGAGGACCTGGCACTCTAGTAACAGAACTTGTGACAACTTGTGAAACTGTCTGTTCCTGACAAATCTCACACTGAGTATGGTCGTGTGTAGCACCCAAGCAAAAAAGGCACTCGTGTCTATCCTGAGGTGAATCTGTCTCCCTCATTCACATTTTCCATATCTGGATAACATGTAAGAAGATAATCTAAGAAGAAAGTAGGAAGGGGAGACCCCAACACCTGTAGAAGACTCAAAGCTGAACCAAACTGGTGAACATCTTTCAGACTGAATGCAAAGGTAGCATTTGGACTGGCAAAGAAAGAAAGTTCTGATTATTAGGCGCTTGTATGTCACTAATGTATATTATGCCTTGGACATACGACATACATCTGATGTAATGCACCTGGAAGGAGTAAAGACTTTGGTATGCAGGCCAGACATTCAACTATACATGGTAGGATATCTTTCGTGTATAGAATACTGCAACAGTGATAAGGAAGGACACCTGCATTTCAAGGTTTTTTCCTTTCTTTTCAGCAGCACATGCAAATACTGCCCTCCCATTCCACCTTAGTGATGCATGCTAACCCTATTCCTGCACCTTATCTTAAAAAAATCCTTTCAGTAACATGACCATCACACGTGATATCTCTGACACTCACCACTCAAACACACACACACAAACACAATGATACATCTAACCCCTACCCTATCCCTAATCCGCAATCACTCTGTCACATACACTAAATGTATCCCCTTACCTAATCCTTACTCTAACTTGGCAACAACAGCATACATAGTAACCCTAACTCACCCCACACACACAAATGCACCCCTCCAACACACTCACACACAATAAACCTATCTCCCCTTCCTCTAATCCTAACCAAGACACACATTATCAGAATACACACCCACCTACCTTTGTTGGCAGAATAAACACTCACTAAAAACAATTGTTCACTCTATCATTCAAAATGACTAACTGCACTACCCTCTGCCGACCAAAATATAATGCACTCGAAACAATGTACCAGACGTCAGTGATGACTGTGCATATCAATGAACTCGAGGTAATATACAGACATTATATACATACATATATATATATATATATATATATATATGTGTGTGTGTGTGTGTGTGTGTATACTTATTAAAGATGAGTACTTTGAATGATCACACAGCATTCTGTCAATTCACACTCTACTGACTCAAGCAATGTCATCTAATTGAAATGATTGAGAAAGTTCCCCCAAGGTTCACCGAGGTAAATTTTGCTCATAAACTTTTAATATCTTGTGAGGCAGTGTTTTGCAGCATGATAAAAATATATGCAATTACAAATATAGGTACAAGTGTGTATACAGACACACACATGCACACACACACACACACACACGTATATATATATATATATATATATATATATATATATATATAGGTGCCAGTAGTTTCATCACAGGTTAGTTCAATGACTCAAGAATTCAGTGTACTTTTCATCTAATTCCTATTTTGCTGAATGATTATTTACTGTTTTGAATGTTTATGACCAGGACAGCAGAATAGTGGGGAAGGGAAATTTCTCTTTTCCCCATTGTTGTGTGATCCTGGAGTTGGTATATTTAATGTAGAAGGTGTTTGGGGGCTGGCCCAGCCCCAAAAAGGGAAGTGTTTTTCTCATTTTTTCAAGTTATTTTCAGTGTAAATGATCTTCAATATTGTGGGCCAATGCAGTTTTGGTTGATGTAACACAAGTGCAATGAAGCTAAATATAACCAAGTGTGTGTGTGTATGTACAGATATAAATATACATACACACACACACACACACACACACACACACACACACACACACACACATATATATGTGTGTGCGTGTGTGTGCATGGGTGGTTCCCTATTAGAAGACCGAAGATGCATTCTTTCGAATGTGTCTTGGTCGAACTCAACAGCCTGAAACAGCAAAATATCGAAGCAGCTTTCAAGCGAATTCTTTTCCTGGGAAAGAATTTGCTTGGCTGCTTTGTTACGTTGCTGTTTTTGGCACTGCAGTGCGGTCTCGAAGTTGGTATATTTAAGTGAGGGGGTGGGGGGTGAAGCCCCTCACTTAATGTAATGTTTAAAGTTTTATATTTATTTATTTTGTTTTTGTTGGAACAGCGATTTTTTTTCCCTAGGAAAAAAAATTGCTGTTCTGACAGTTCGAACTTGTAAGCTTTCACTTACATAGGGTTGATTAATCACCATTCACTTTTTTAAGCGTTTGGTGATCTAATATAGACCCGTGTGTGTGTGTGTGTGTATGTATATATATATATATATATATATATATATATATATATATATATATATATATATGCATATATATTGGTCCTCTACTTTATCCTGGAATCCCAGAAGCATGAAGAAGAAACTCTCGAGATGACAATCACGAAACAGGAAACACCAAACCATGTAAGTTTAACCAGGGCAAGTAAACACTTGCTCAACATGGAGAATTATGCCCTTTCTCCACTGTAGTGCGATCCCGGAGTTGATATATATAGTTAGGGGGCAGGAGGGGAAAGTCCCCCACCTAGGTGATTTTTAGATAGTGCGGTGAGTGTTCGTGTTGTTTTGGGTAAGTATTTACTTGCCCTGGTTAAACTTATGTGGTTTGGTGTTTCCTGTTTCGTTACTGTCATCTCAAGACTGTGTGATCTCAGAATAAGAATATAAAATTAACGGGGACGGGAGGGGGGGGGCTTGCTCACCTGCAAAAAGCTATGCTTTCTTTGTTATTTGTTTTTGGTTTTCCATGCTCAGCGTACGCATAGTAGTGTGTCCAGATGCATAATGTCGATCAATTTGGGTCAACATCATGCATGTCAACAAAAGTAGTATTTGATGGATTTAAATAAATCCATACATATATGTATGTATGTATGTATACACATACATACACACATATAATATATATATATAGATATATATATATATATATATATATATATATATACATATATACATACATACATACACGTGCATGAAACACACTCCCACACACAAGTATGCATGCATTTAGAACATGATGAGAGTTAAATTTATATACACGAGATAACCTCACTGCTGGTTAAATGTGAAAAGACTTGTGGTGAGTGGCAAAGACAAAAATCAGAAAAATGAATTTCTCTAATCTTTCAGTACAGATATGTTATGTATCATAAAATCCATCCCCCCAAAACGTGATTTATTTTCAGTCTAGGCTACTGTTTCCCATTCATTTCAATGCAGTGCAGCAAATATTTTTGCAAATAATTTCTGAATAGAAAGTGTTCATAGGGACTGTCTTATGCATAGCTTTCAACTGTTCTTTTAAACATTTTATGCAAATTTAAAAAGGTTTTGGGGAAGAGCACATAGGGTAATGTTAACATTGGTAATTGTTTTTCATTATTTATGGGTTCTTGTTAGATTACTTTTCTGCATTAGGTTCATTTTGAAGGTAATGCTGTTTTCTGACTTTCTAGCTGCAGCTCCTGTTTTATTTTTCAATCTTTATTTGTTGTTGTTTAATGTATGTCTAGCTGAAGCTCTTGTTTTTCTAGTCTTTTATTTATTTACTTCATTCTAAAATAAACAAATTTCCTTTATACATGTCTGATTCAGGTAGGTAGTGTAGCAGTATGTTTTTTTTTTTTGGGGGGGGGTTATATTTTGTGTCATACCTCTTAGAGCAAGAAAGCTGGACAAAGCCATCAATAATGGGGGGACAAAGGCCCAAAAATAGGGAAACTTTTTAAATATTGCTCTTACAAACTTAGAAAGTTGATAGATAAAGAAGTTATATACTCACCATAACGTTCCATCTGAGTAGGTAACTTCATTTGTTAGCAACCTGTGGGTTTCGGATCCGACTCGGATCTGAGCCGGCAGCATACCAAGCTAAAAGATCCGAGCTCCAAGCTCCTCCCCCTTACCCATACTACCCAGCAACCTCCTTCCAATCCTCAGATCGCATTTGCCACCTGCACAAACTAACAAAACAAACTAACAACCTGAGAAACCTGACTCAAAGACAAAACAAAGCTTGAACGTCCAAACCTCGAGCTCAGCTAAATAACCATCCAGGTTAGGGGGAAGGAGGGGGGACGGTTGCTGACAAATGAAGTTACCTACTCAGATGAAATGTTATGGTGTGTACATAACTTCTTTATCTGAAGTAGTTAACTTCATTTGATCAGCAACCTGTGGGACAGAGTCCCCAGCTACCCGAAATCTTGGGAGGCCCTCAAGGAAGAATATTCCGGAGCACTGCAGAGCCAAAAGCAGCCCTTCCTCTAGACACCAAATCTAGTTTATAATGAGAAATAAAGGTGTGAGAGGACGCCCAAGTAGCCGCTGAACAAATGTCATCCAGGGAAACTCTAGACCAGAATGCAGCAGACGTTGCGATAGAATGTGTAGAATGAGCATGAACTCCCATTGGTTCTGGCAAGCCAGATTCTCTGTATGCTAAAAGGATACAACTCGAAATCCACCTGGCAAGAGTCACTTTTAAAACCGGTTTCCCTAGAAAAGGTTTTGCAAAGGAGAGGAAAAGTTGGTCAGATTTACGAAAGACAGCCGTCCTGTGTAAATAAAAACATAACTGTCTGTGAACATCCAGTAAATGAAGTTTATACTCTCCTTTGTTCTGGAAATTAGGGAAAAACACTGGCAAATTAATGGACTGATTAATGTTTGTCTCGGAAGCAACTTTGGGAAGAAAGGAGGGATTAGTCCTGAGAGATACCCTATCCTTGTGAAATATAAGGTATGGAGGTTTGATACAGAGAGCCCAAAGCTCCGACACTCTCCTGGCTGAGGTAATGGCTACCAAAAGGGCCGTCTTCCATGACAAGAACTTCAGATCAACGGAAGCTGCGGGTTCGAACGGAGGCATGACTAATGCCTGAAGAACCAAAGTCAGGTCCCACAGTGGGGATGAATTTCTAACAGGAGGTCTCAAAAGAAAAGTACCTTTTAGAAAGGTCTTACAAATTCTGGTAGCAGCGGGAGAACCAAAGTTGTCCCCAATATGGAAATGGGAAATAGCAGCCAGCTGAACCTTTACAGTAGATGAGCTGTCCCCCTACTGAAAAACATGAGACAAGAATTCTAGTACCGCTGGAATACGAGCAGTAAAAGGATCCAAGTTCTTACGTGAAGCCCAAATGGAAAAACGTTTCCATTTACTATTGTAAATCTTCCTGGTAGAGGTTTTATGTGCCGCCACCAGAATGGACTTGACTAGGGAAGAGATACCGGGAGTCCTGGCAACTAAGGGAATTGGATCAGCCAAGCTGAGAGCTTGAGCTTGTCCAGGTTCGGAGGGGCCATTCCCGAGGGATGAGAGATCAGATCCAGAATGGGATACAAGATCCAGGGAGGAGCTATGAGATGAGACCGTAGGCAGGGGAACCAGACTTGACGAGGCCAGAATGGGGCTATGAGGATAATCTTGCTCCCCAACTGACGAGCTTTCTGCAAAAATTTTGTCATCAGCAGAAGTGGAGGATACGCATAAAGAAGACCGGGCAGCCAAGCATGGACTAGAGCATCTCTGGGGGCTACCCCTAAAGGAGGAATTAGAGTGAAAAACTCACTGCACTTCGCGTTGGAAGGCGATGCGAAGAGATCGCAGCAAGGTTGACCACACTTGAGGAAGATCTATTCTGCTACTGAAGAATTCAGAGACTACTCATAAGGAGAGAGGATAGTTTTGCTCAATTTGTCTGGCAGAATGTTGGACCAACCCGAAATGTGCATTGCTAACAGGAAGTGGTTGGTGGAGATCTCCCATTCCCAAACTCTCATGGCTTCTCAGCAAAGAGGGTAAGACCTGGTTCCCCCCTGTTTGTTGATATACCAGACCACCGACATATTGTCCGACTGGATCGCAATAGTCCCCAGAGGAAGGAAAGCATGAAGGGCCTGCAACGCTAAAAGGACCGCCCTCATCTCCAGTACATTTATATGCAGAACAGTCTCCGTCTGAGTCCACGTGCCTTGGACAGTCCTGCCCGCACAATGCCCCCCACCCTAGGCAGAAGGCATCCATGGTCACTGTGGCCTGGGGTAGGTGCATAACAAAAGGTCATCCTTCCCGAAGGGCTCGGGATTGGAGCCACCACATGAGGGAATTCCTGCAAACCCTGCTGAGGGGAATCGGCAAGTCTAGCAGATGGTATAGAATGGACCACTGGACTTGCAAAGTCCAATGTAGAACGCTCATGTGCAGACGAGCGTAAGGGATCAGACTGATCATTGCTGCCATGGACCCCAAAGCTCTCAGGACTAATTCTGCTGGGGGAGCAGGAGACTGAAGAAGAGTTTGTACATGCAGAGTCATGCTGTGAAATCTGTCTGGGTTTGGAAAGCCTTGGCCTGAAGGGTATCTATCCTGGCCCCTATAAAGTCTAAAACCTGAACAGGCTGGAGGAACGACTTCTTGACATTTATATTGATCCCAAACTGGGATAATAACCGGAGGAAGAAGTCCCTGGCTAGAGACAGTAGATGCCTGGTGGGGGCAGTGACCTGAACTGGTAATGACTGATTCCTAGCCAAAAGTGGAGAAACCTCCTGGACCGTCTGTCCATGAGAATATGGTAGTACGCATCCTTGAGGTCTATGGAGCACATCCAGTCCTCCTCCTGCAAGAGGGTCAGGATGGATTGAAGCGTGACCATCCGGAATTTCTCCTTGGCAACGAAAAGGTTCATTGTGGACAGGTTGAGAATCGGCCTTAAGTCCCCCGTCTTTTTTGGCACCAGAAAGAACTGGGAGTAAATGCCTAATCTGGACTGGTCTGGGGGCACATGCTGGATGGCTCTTTTTTTCTAACAGCTTTTTTATTTCCAAAGCTGCAGCCTCCCTTTGAGTGGGTGGAACATCTGGGAGGTGTCTTGAGTAAGGGGGCTTGTTTATGAAGGGGATTGAATAGCCTCTGGATATTATCTGAAGCACCCAGCAATCTGTCGTGATGGACTCCCATTGAGCTAGGTGCCTCGAAAAATGCCCCCCGACTGCCTCCAGAGAGGAGCAGTCGGGCAACCCTTCAGGGCTGCTGCGAGGGTCGGTCGGAAAAAGGTTCCCGTGACCCGAATTTCTTCGGTCCCCCTCTGCCTCTGGGCCGGCGTCCACCTTGTCCCCCTCGGCCTCTGGGGGAGAAGGGGTCCTGAGTGTACCGGGCCTGCTGAGATTTCCGGAACCACATATTCTTCTGCCTTCGCTGGTTCCTGGAGAAGGACCTTTGAGGAGTAGAGAACCGGATTCTGACAGCTGACAGCGTTTTCCCGTCTTTCTCGCTCTAGACCAGCGTCTCACAGATGGTCTTCCCGAACAGGGTAGACCCGTCAAAGGGTGCATTCGCGAAGGACGCCTTGAAGGGTTCTGAGAAATCGCAAAGCCGAAGCCAGGCATGATGCCTTAAGGCGATACTGGACCAGCTAGCTCTAGCAGCTACTTCCATGGCGTGGGAAAGTAGCCGCATAGACGTATTTAGACACTGATTTGAGAGTGGCCATACGAGCCGAGAAAGTCCGTTTATTCTCGGCTGACATGGACTCTGGAGGAGACTCAGCGTACTCTTTGACCAGGTCCCGCTGCAGTCTGATTACATGGGCCAAGTAATTCATCGCCCTAAAAAAAAGGTAGCTGAAACAAAAATCCGCTTTCCAATACGGTCCATTGCCCGAAACTCCTTGTCAGGGAGATGGACTGAAGAACTGTCTTGAGCTAGCTCCTTTTTGGTGGCCGCCGCCAACACTATGGCATCTACAGCGGAACCCTTGCTCCACGAAGCTTTGTCTACAGGAGGGCTAAGAATCTTGTCGGGCCTTCTGGGGATCGGCTCTACAGTGTCCGGTTCCTGCCACACCCTGGTGGTAATCAGGTTGATCAGGGAGTCGGCCGAGGGGACACCCAAATGGTAGATGGGCCTGTGTCGAATGCCTCCAGGAATACAGACTCGTCCGAGGAAGGGTTTTGGGTGGACCACCCCCTCCTCTTTGGCGAAGTATTTCCATAATGTCTCCAAAGGAGATGTCGTCAAGGGGTGACCTGGGGGAACCTTCCCCTTCTTCCAAATCGGTATACTCCGTGAGGGATTCAGGGGAGTCCAAGTGCCTCCTTTTATACAGGCGTTTGTGAGGGATCTCCTCAGGGGGCTGTCTGAGGGGGGCTCACCAACGGATTCATGTTCCTCCAGGGGAACTGGTTGGGGCATCAACGACACAAGCTGTCCCTGGGACTGGATGATGGAGGACAAACCAATCTGCGAGGGAGCAGGGGCGGACCCTGACAAAAGAGTGAGGGGTCTTGATCCTCTAGAGAGAACCCTCTCCACAACGTCGAATGCTGATGGGGAACCAGCTTCTCTAAGACAGGTGGCCATCACCTCGGATCCAACGAAGGGATCGGTGTTGGAGCCGAAGTGCTCGGACCAGAGTGGACTGTGTGCTCCGACCGTAATGGAGCCGAAGACGCACTCGTCCCCTCAGATCCGATGCCCGGCTCTAGGCCCCCAGAGCTCGGATCCAAAAACGGATCCGATAAGCTTGAGGGCATGTCCGGTGTCGAAGTAACAATAACCATCGGCGCCGACTCCCTGACTCCAAGGCTCCTCGGATCCGAAGACTCCGAAATCCAGTAGTGGATCGGAGAAGGAGCTATCGAGGCAAACAGTGGAGCTGAACTCCCCCCTGAAGGTGGGGGGGCAGCAACACTCCCATCTGCAGCTGAGTTTGCAAGAAGCAACGCATCATCCTGTCCATATATGCCTCCGAGAGGCTGCGAGTAGACCTGGAAGAGGCCGCCGAAGCCGGCCGGGAGGGCCAACATGAAGACCTCGAAGATGGTCGGGCCTCCTCCTCCGGCTCTGGAGAGAATCGTGGCAAACGGAGCCATGGGGAGGAAGGCTTGGTAATCCTCAATGGAGAAGAGGGAATCTTAGCGGGAGGGGCCGAGGGGTCCAATTCGGCCTGCCGTTTGCGGCTTCTCTCTCTCTTTCTTTCTCTCTCCCTCCCTTCTCTCTTTTCTATCCTTTTTTGCCTCTCGCTCTCCCTGAGACAAGGTGGGAGGGTGAGTCCCAGACAGGAGAGGAGGGCCAGATGGTTGGGCAGCCGCGGCTGTCGCTACAGAGGGGGAAGAGGAAGAAGAAGCTGATTCCGCGGGTAGGAGACCCGCCAGAATCAGCTTGTTCTTCCTATCTCTCAAGGCCTGGGGGTTAAAGGCCGCACAGATCTGGCAGCCTGAGGAAAGGTGGGAAACCCCCAAGCAAAGAACGCAATGAGTGTGACCATCCGCTGGCGACAGCTTATGGCCACACTCGGTGCACATGGAAAAGGTAATTTTCTGACTTTCAGCCATACCCTCAGACACACGCACACCTAAAGGGGGAAAGAGGGGCGTACTATGGGATAGATAATTACCAAGGATAAGAGGGAGATAGATTAGGTAAGAAGGAAACTAATATCTATATCTATATATATATATATATATATATATATATATATATATATATATATATATAAATATACTACACACACACACACACACAGCTAACAACTAGACTACCCAAATATTTTTGGAAAAAAAAACAAGAATTAGCTACACTCGCCTGGAGCTCGACGAATCCCGTGCTTGGCAAAGCCATGGCAAACGAGATCTGAGGATTGGAAGGAGGTTGCAGGGTAGTATGGGTAAGGTGGAGGAGCTTGGAGCTCGGTTCTTTTAGCTTGGTATGCTGCCGGCTCGGATCCGAGTCGGATCTGAAACTCACAGGTTGCTGAGCAAATGAAGTTAACTACTTCAGATCAACAGGTTTTGCATTAGCATAAACTTTCTGATGTGTATGAAGTCTGAAACTCAAATGTCTGTCATTATTTCTGACTTCAACCCTCAATAACTTGCCAACAATTTCCCAGAAAAAAAACAAGTTTATTTTTTAAACACCTTTATTGAATTACCACTTGTGACACAGGCAAATTTACATTTACATAAAAGTAATCAAACTGTATTAACAAGTTCAAGTTTACAAACATTATACTTCACATATATTGCTACATCATATAACCTAAGCAACATTAAGCGATTTATTCAAATCCTGCCCCCCCCTTTTTAAAACAAGACACATTATACATCACTTATAATCTACACAATCATTTTCAGTCAGACATTACATAGTTCATTTAAATCCTACCTTCTTTTAAACCTCATTCCTCTGCTGTATGTATTCTTCCCACAATTCCCATTTTTAAGTAGTTTGCGCCTACCCTTTCCTAAAGATCTCATTTCCAGTTGTTTCATCTCTGTTACTATATTCACTGCTTCTAATATAGTTGGGTTAGATTTTGATTTCCATTTTTTAGTAATTTTTTTTTTTGGCAGTCACCATTAGACACAATGAGGCTTTACCATGTCTAGGCAATTCCGATTCTGTATCATAGATCAGAAAAATCATCTCCCTCATCACACCAATCCTCCCACCCAGCTTCTCCGACAGTGCATCCCCCATTGAATCCTTAAAGTCCGCCAACCCACCTCACTCCCAGAAAACATGTACCCAAGGACTTCTATCTTCCTTGTCACACCTCCAACATTTGCTGTCTACCAGAGGAAAATTTCTCTGGAATCTACTTGGGGTATAAAAATATATGTAAACATTTCCAAGCAAAAATCTTAAATCTTCTAGATTTTGTTGCATATTTGGGAGACATACGTATATCCTCCCATTGTTTCATTGTGAAATGCTTATCCACTCTCTCTTCCCAATCCTTTCTAACCTCCTCGGATTGATTCTTATAGTTATCATGCAATATTTTATATGTTCTACTAATTATTCCTTTTTTATTGGCAGCTTCTGTTCTAGATTCTACTAAAAACTCCAGTGCAAGTCTTTCATTTAGGACCCCCTATTTCTTTCTCTTTGCCTATATCAATCCTTGATAGGGAAGGCAATCTGTTGCTGTCCTACTTTGGACACATTAGAAGAGTCTTTGTGGGTTCTGTTTAAGCAGCTTTATTATATACAACACATCATGATAGAAATTTACTGACTTTAACTTAAGTAACTTATAAACAAACTAACTACTACAATCATACATGCTCACTCTCTGGCTGCACTCTCTAAATAGCACTGGGAATAACATGTGCCTGGCATTTATATGTGCACGTTCAGTCTTTGATATGCTTCTTAAAGATACAGCACATACACTCTGATCTACATCCTCCCTCTTTGAGAATTATTGTGCAAGGTTATCAATCTATTTGGCATGCAGATAATACAAGTCATTCTTCGTCATACAATTATACAAGACTAGGTACATATATATATATATATATATATATATATATATATATATAGTTATATCCATGCTGCTATGTATTTCACACTGGCCCTGGAAATTCGACCACATCATGTGACATAAAACTGGGAATTAGGTTTAGCAAATGGAGCTGTCTCTACAGAATGTTCAACCTTGGGAGTACTTGGAATATCTTCAGGAATGGAATTAGAGATTGAAACATACTCTGGGCATGGGAACAACATTTGGCTTGCTCTGAGATCTAGAGTCTGTATCACAGAACAATGCTGCGATGATACTCTGGTGCAGGAAGAAAATGTCTGCGATTTCTCCTATACTCTACACCCTCATCTTCTGCAAGGTAAGATCTTGGCTTGGCACATATACCTGTAACTTCACCAATCTGGTCAAAAACTTTTTGCCACTTGTAGCCTCACGGTCTTTCCTTCCCTCAACGGACGAAGAAATCTGCTTGATTTATCATAACTGGACTTCTGGATAGAATGCTTCTTGAATAATTGAGCCTTGATAGTTCTGTTGTTCTCAGCTTTAGGCCTCAACAAACTGGAACTAATAAGTAGCATTGTTCTAGTTTGCCTGGACAGAAGTCTTTGAGCAGGAGAGCCAAGTATATCGTCACGAGGTATGTTTCTGAGATTAAGTAAATTCAAAAAGACATCGGTATTGTCACACTTTGACCTTTCAAGTAATTGCTTTGCACTCTGCACTGCACATTCAGCTAGCCCATTTGACTATGGATATTCAGGATTGCTAGTAACATGTACAAAGTCCCATTCTCTTGAAAATTTCTGAAGTAACTGACTTGTAAATTGAGTACTTTGTGTGGACTACCATGGACTGAAAAATTATGTTTCAACTTAGTAATAACAGTAGTGGATGTTAAATTGGGTAGTAAGTCAATCTCAAACTAATTAAAATAAGCATCTACCAATACTAAGTAGTGTTGATTGTTCCACTCAAAGATATCAGTGGCTACTGTTTTCCAAGGTAGTTCAGGAACTTGACTTAGCTGAAGTGGTTCTCTTTGCAAATACGGTTTAGTGTTACTGCATATTGAACAAGAAGAAAGTACTTTATCAATGTCTTTTACTAGTGAATGAAGGCCAAAATACTAATTCTTTCGCTCTTCTCTTAGTGGATGCGGTACCTGGGTGACCATGATGCAAAATCTGGATATATTCTTGTTGTAAGGAAGCAGGAACAATTATTTTAGGACCTTGGAAAATAATGCCATCTTCCATCAACACTTCATCTCTGTAAGGAAAATAGGTTTGCACTTCAGGTGGTACACTAGATTGCTTTCACGGCCATCAAACATTAATGTAGTGACTGAGCTTCTGCAAAACTGGATCAGTCTTTGTGTGATCTCTCAGCTCATCAAGTCTAGTGGTTGAGAAATTACACACTGTCATCATTTCAAAGTCAAAATTATCTGTATCAAGCTGTTCTGTCATATTTCTGGGCAATTTGGATAAAGTATCAGCCAGATAAAGTAGCTTGCCTTTCGTACAGACCATTTTAAAGGTGTACTTTTGCAATTTGAGTATCATTCTTTCTAATCTTGCTAGAGTTGAATGCACAGGCTTCTTCAGAATAGTAACTAGATGTTGGTGATCCATTTCTGAATAGCTCAACCACAGATATAATCATGAAACATGGAACATTCAAATACTACTGCCAAAAGTTCTTTCTAAATCTGAGCATATTGCATCTCAGTTTAGGTAACTGTTCTAGATACATAGGCTACTGGTCTGCCCTCTTGAAGAATAACTGCACCAAGACCAAATTTTGAAGCATCATAGGAAAGAGTGATTGGTTTATTTACATCATAGTATCTTAATGTAGGTTGGGGTGGCAATTTTCTGTTTAAGGTCTTCAAATGCCTTCTAGTGTTGTTCTAACCAGAACCATGTAACATTTTTGTGTGTCAACTCTCTTAAAGGTGCTGTCAACTCACTGACATCTGGGTAGAAACTTACCTAAATAGTTGACCATGCCTGGGAAATGCTGTAGAGCTTGCATATTATCTCAAGAATAGCTGCTTGCTTGATCGTGTCCGGTCTCAAGCCAGTACTGGTAAATAAATGACCTACATATGTAACTTCTGGTAGTCTGAATTTACAGTTCAGAGGATGAAGCTTTAAAGTTTACTTCACGTGCTCTTTCTAGAACTCTCTTTAGGTTTCTGTCATGCTCTGCTTCACCACTGCCTCCAACCAATAAATCATCTACTATTATGACACAAGGATAACCCGAAAAAATTTGCTCTATTGCATGCTGGAAGAATTCACTTGCAGAATTTATTCCAAATGGCATCCTTAGGAATCTGTATCTGCCAAATGGGGCACCAAAAGTGGTTAGTAATGAGGATTTGTGATCAAGTATCACTTGTCAAAATGAACTTTTTGCATCCAAGATAGAAGAAACAGTGGCATTCGGAATTAGGGCTGCAACCTTCTCGACTGTGCGCATTGGATGATGCAGTCTCTTCAACTCTTTGTTCAGGTCTCTTGGGTCAATACATATTCTGATTTTGTCTGAGCCTTTTTTGTGAGTTGTTACGATAGACGACACCCATTCAGTTGGCTCTGTAACTGGACAAATTACACCTTGCTGCACCACTTTATCCAAATGAGCCTTGACTTTATCTTGCATAGCTATTAGAACTTTTCTCGCTGATCTAACTACTGGCGTGATCTCTGGGTCTAACTTCATGGACTACACAACTGGAAGTTTGCCTAACTTGTCATCGAAAACATCAGCATACTCTGAGAAAATGGCTTCAGAAAAATTGGAACAAGGATCTGCACCTATATGATGAGCTTCTTTAGTAAAAAAAAAAGCAGATTCATTCTCAAATTGTCTTTGAGACCCAGTAATGACTGTACTGGTCTTTGGACTACACAGAATAACAAGCTGTAACAGTTGTTAGCCAAAATAACATAAAAGCATAACATAAAAGCGTCACTGAGCCTTTGATTTGAATTTCTTCATGTCCATATCAACAAGTTTCGCACTACAGGCCACAATGAGTTACTCATTAATTCTCACTTTAGCAAATGTGTCCGCTGATATAACATTACACTTTGAACCAGTGTCTACTTTAAGCTATGTGGATTTACCATTGATCTGGACTGTACAAAACACTTTGTTCTTTGCCAATAAATTCACTGCATCAACCTTTTCATCAATTACCGACACACCATCTACATACAAAGCTGACTGCTGCAGCTCTACATGATCAACTTGCTTTTTTTGTGTGACCTTTCTTTACAACTGTTTAGGCTTTACTTGATTTGCAAAACTTTTGAAAATGGTTCAATTTTTTTTACACTTGTGACACTGCTGACCAAATGCTAAGCATGTCTCTCTTTTAGACTCATGATTGGCACCACAACTGCGACAGTTAACAATAAAGCTGGACTTGGGTTTTGCTAATTCACGTTTGCACTGCACTGAGCATGCTTCTTTAACTGAACTGGTCTTAGAACTTTCAGGAAAACTATGCGGTTTCCCTGGTGAGCCAGCAGGGGTTGTAGCTGCCATGTGCTTAGGCCTACTTCTGTTTGCAGTGTGTTTCATGCTATCTACATTTGCTCTGAAACCTGCTGAAACCATGCTCTTGTCACTTGCAAGCATACTTGTGTGTTTTTCTGTAACTTCACAGATTTGTCAAATCTCAGTGGCTTTAATCAAAGTTAAATCATTGTCACAAAGCAAAATCTTTCTCACAGCAGCACTATTAATACCACACACAAGCCTGTCCTTTGTTAATTCATCTTTTAGGTCACCAAACCATTTTAGCTTTGTTTCTCAGGTCAGTTATACAAGCTGCAAAATATTCCCCTGGTTTCTGATCTTTCATGTAAAACAAATGTCTCTCTAATGTAATATTTGTCTGGGGATTACACATTTCTCTGAATTTGCACTTCAGACATGCGGGGTCTTCCCTTGATTCAGCCTGTACAACAATATGACTATTTTCACCTTCTCCCTCATATACTGTTGGTGTATACAGAAATGAATGCTCTCTTTCAATGGCCTCTGACCCAGCTAGGTTTAGCAAAATGAATGCCCTGATGCATGCATTTTATCTGAATAAGCTGCTTGTATAAAAAAATATTGTACTCCTGCTCAAATATTTTGCAGTTTTCTGCAATATTCTGATCAAATGCATGTGGTAAGGGCTTTCAAAATTTGTCTGTCATATTAACACATACCAGTGAAAGGTTTTGCAAATAAGCACGAACACGTACACATATACATATGCCAGAAGTTTATGCCAGTATCTGTGACTTTGCTCGAAAGTACAACAAGCCTCTGTATAATTGAACTTTGCGAAATAAGTCTCTCGGGCACTGTAATACTCTTGAAATTACTGTACTGCAAGAAAACACCTCTTAGTTTAAAAAAAAACATTTCAAATAACTGCATGATGCAAACAAACTGGGCAGAAGAAGCTCAGAGTAAGAAACATTTTGGAGTAATTGCACTTTGCGAATAAACAGTACACAGCATACTGAAATTTCCCCAAAATGGTGGTACCTTGTTAGGCAATTCTTTACAAAACAAGATACACTCTGTAATGGTGGCATTTTGCAAACAGACCCTCCCAGCACAAGAAACTTTCGAAATTTGCCAAAAAACATGCAGTTGCCTTGCTTTATTTACACTTACTATGGCCTTTTTGCCCTTACTATATTTGTTTTGCTTGTTTAATCTCTTTTCATGCCCACTGTATTTTGTGTGGCCGTTTTATTCCAAACATGCCCGTTTTGCCTCAAACACACTCATCTTGCTTTAAAAATACTAGTATTATCAAATATTTTAATCTTAAACTTTTCCCTTAGTTGATAAACCTTTTGTGCCTCCCGCTTGTTTAACAATGCGGTTTGTGCCCTTGTAATGCTCCATTTTTTTCTTTTTTACAAAATAAGCAGGTTGTGCGAATTCGCACTACCTTTGATTCTTTTCTGGCTCATTTTCATGCTCGTTTCTCTTAGTTTACCTTCACTGTTACCTCTGCACCTCAGGCTCTGAATATCATTCTCTCGAATCTCACTTCTGACACCATGTTGCTCTCCTACTTTGGACACAGTAGAAAAGTCTTTGTGGGCTCTGTTCAAGCAGCTTTAGTATATAGAACACATCACAATAGACATTTACTGACTTTAACTTAAGTAACTTATATACAAACTAAATAGTGCAATCATACATGCTCACTCTCTGGCAGCAATCTCAAAATGGCACTGAGAGTAGCACGTGCCCAGTATTTATATGTGCACGTTCAGTCCTTGATATGCTTCTTAAAGATATAACACATAAACTCTGATCTACACAATGTCTAACCTACAGTCCAAAAAAATTCTTAGCATCTTCCCATTCTATCATCTTTCCCTCTCTAGTTATTTGCTCCCAGTACGTTGGTTCCTTTGCCAGTTTTCTCCACAAAATTTCAGCCTCCACTTGCCAATTGCTTATATCCCTAATTGCAGTATCTCCATTCTCCATTACCAAGTTGGCTTAGTTCTTAGGATACTTTCTGCTAGTTTACAGATATAATACTCTGTATGATTATTGTTATTTTCCTTAAAGTCCTGCAACCAAAATCTGAGTCTCTCCTTGTTTCTTGAACTTCCACCCTGTTTCATCATCATCCCTTTTCACTTTATATATATATATATATATATATATATATATATTATATATATATATATTTATCTATATATATATATATACAGGAGTCTTAACTTTGTAGCTCTGAAATACCCCTTCAAATCGGATAATCCCAATCTGCCTATTCTACTGGAAGAATCAGCTTATCCCACTTTCCTGTTGCCGTCTTCCCCTCCCAGATTAAGTCCTTCAGCTTTTTATTAATTGTTATCCACAACTTCTCTTCTGGTTGATAAAAATATGCCTGACCTATGTATAGGACTAATGGGACTAAAAACATTTTAACTGCTTGTATCTTACTAGCCATATCCATATAACAAAGCTTCCATTTTCTCAGTTTTTGCATTATCATTTGATTACTCTTTTCCCACATATCCTTAGCTGCCACACCAAAATAATTTTTAATCCATATTCCTAAATACTTCATTTTATCATGTCCTCACATTTATGGATACTGCTGAACCATTCCATATGCGGGTACATAATTTACCACTATTGCTTTTATTTTAGCTTCATTAATTTTGTATCCCAAAAATATATGAAACTGTGTCAAAATGATCCACAACACTGTAATGTCTCTTTCTGGTTTTGTCGGGTATAAAATAATATCATCTGCAAATAGAGTCAGCTTTTCTTGTCTACCACACCAATTATATCCTTGAATTTCTGAGTTCCTTATTTTCTTTGCCATTGGTTCTAAATATAATGCAAATAACAAAGGGGAAACAGGACAGCCCTGCTTGGTTCCTCTTCTCAAGCAGAAATTATCAGAAAGGACCCCACCCACTTTAAATTTTGCCTCCAATCCCTCATACATTCTCCCAATCAACCTTATAATTTTTAGAGGAAATGCAAATGCTTCCATTGCCCTTCTCATAAAGTCCCAGCTTACCCTGTCAAATGCTTTCTCTGCATCAAGACCCACCAACAACAATGGTATTTTCTTACATTCTGCTTCCCTCTGAATCATCAATGTTCTGTTAATGTTGTCAAATGTTTGCCTCCTGACCACAAACCCACACTAATCAATATCTATCAATTTTGGCATATCTTTTAGCAATTATAGACATGAACACTTCATAATCATGGTTTAGTATTGAAATAGAAAAATACAAGTTTATGACAAAGCAGACCAAAAATATGAGGCAAAAATCTGGACATTCTCTGAAAATCTGTACAGTTGAAAGGTATGTTTTGTGTATGCAGTGTATGTAGTGGGTTTTTTTTATTCCTTAGTTGACAGAGGTAGAGTTTCCTTAACTGATGGGAAAAATATTTTGGTGATAAATCCTGATGAAGCAGGTAGGATAATAATAATAAATATATATCCTAACAATGGCCACTGATGAAGGGGTGTGATATTTATCTGAATGAGAGTACGGTATATTTAATCACCAGCCTTCCATACAAATGATTAATAACAGAGTATAAGCAAAGAGAAAGGGACAGTGGACCGGTAAATAAAATACCAGCTCTTGTACAGTATTTAGTTGAATATAGACGTTGATGATAAAAAGGGATAATTAACCCATCTAATCTTTCAATACAGACATAAATATTGCATGACAACTGTAAGAGTTAATCAGAGAAGGTTAGAAAAGATTGGGAAAGGAGAATGTAAAGGAATACTCTGCATGGACTACATTAACAGAAACATTCGGTACTTTGCCATTTTCGGCAATGTAGTGCGGTCTCATAGTTGGTGTATTTAAGTAGGGGGTGTGTGGGGGGCACAGCCCCCCACGTCGGGGGGTGTGGGGGGGGGTGAAGCCCCCCACTTCATCTCATGTTTTAATACGCTTTCTTTCTTTTTTTTTTGTTGGAACAGCGATTTTTTTCCCTTGGAAAAAAAATTGCTGTACTGACAGTTCGGTTTCGTAAACTTTTGCTTACATGGGGTCAATTAATTACAGTTCGCTTACCTAAGCATTCGGTGATCTAATATAGACCCAAATTATCTATGGTATGATCCCAGTTATCCTCACTAGGAGTAACATGTTATCACCAACAATGGTATGGGTGCAACCAACCTAACACTTCTTCTTCTTTCGGCTTTTCCCAGTTAGGGGTTGCCACAGTGGATCACCTTGTCCGCTCATGATTGGCAGTGGAGTTTTACA